>NC_086292.1:600000-900000 GCF_963924245.1 Chroicocephalus ridibundus | reverse complement strand
CTCTTTCTCTGCACTTACAAGTTGCGTCTCCTGTTCCCTGCCATGAACGAAAAAGAGGGAAAAGAGCCCGGCGATAGCTAGATCTGAAGCATAACAAAAGTTAAACGGCTTTTTTCAGAGCCGGTCCAGAGCGATGCCCACGCTTCATGGATGACTGCTTTGCCACTGACTTGTACGGCAGAGTTTATTTCGTGAGGGTGAAATGAAACAAGTTATAAGCAAACATTTGTGCGTGCCGGGCAGCGACCGCCGGTGGGCTTTGGAGGGAGCAAACAGTCTGCGAGCGGCTCAGAGGCGGCAGCTCCCACGCAGAAATCAGCCTCGGCCGGTGCTGGGCTGCCCTCAGGCGGAGTTCTTAGCAATATCCCCGCAGGCAGCGACAAACGGTACAGAGCGCTTTTCAAGGCTTGCGATGTGGTGGTAGAAAGGCCCCACAGTGATTTTCATATTTTCTGTAGTCAATGGAGAAAGCTGGCGTGCTCCCCAGCGAGCCCCCCGGGCTCTCGTCTGCCCACCCGCGCGGCCTTGGGAAAGTTAACATCTAGAGGACTTGCCTTGCCCAGCAAAGCAAACAGCCACCGAGGATTTCAGCGTCCCCGTCCCACTCAGATGACGATAAGCTGTTTGGTGATTCCATGTGTACGGGGGTTTCTGAAAGTGGCTCTGCAGCGCCTGGCACCCCATCACCCCGTGGCAGCGGGGTAAGGTACGGAGCGTGAACTCCATCTGGCTGGAAACCTTCACAGGCATGACTTGATGCTCTTGAACGTGCCTGTTGTAATGCCCAGTGGTGACCACAAACCTTTCGGTCACCTTTTAAATCCTTGTGTGGCTTCCAAGGGGGTAACACACGCAGACAGCTCAACGCTGCTGTCCTGGGTGCACCTGCCCACACAGCCCCCACGTCTCACACCCTCAAAGATGCTGTAGCTCTGCAGTGGGTACTCCCCAAGTGCCATGAAGCATTAGAGTTCGTACGTCAGCCACTATGCTTTCTCCATGCTTATTTCTTAGGGAGGTATATGGCGAAAGCAGTGGAGGAACAAACTAAAGCTCAGAGGAATCGAGAGAGAGAAGCCAAAGCGACGTTGGTGGCATCAATCTGCACCACAGCCACTCTCCAAGTGACTCGCTGAGGTGACGGGGAATGAGGAAATGTTCACTCTGCTTGGGGCTCTTCTGCTTTGACATTGAAAAATTTGATCAAGACCATGTGACGGAGTCTGCGTGGACTTCTCACCACCAGACCTTGGTGCCAGATCCGTTGCTCCTGACTCCGACAAGTCGAAGCCACACCTGGCAGCAGCAGGCTGAGCTCCGGCCGTGACAAGGCATGGAGCACTTCGCTGGGTTTGTGCTCTGCTGGAGATCTCGGTGTCAGCCTTGGTGCTTCTGGCTTCCTCCTCTGGGAGCAGGGCGAGGGCTGCAGCCGCTGGAGTGTCGGGGCAGCAAAGTGCCTGTGATCTTCTCAGGAAGAACTAACGGCGAGGGATGCAGTGGCTTTAGGCCACCTCCATCCACTGGCCAGGGCTGTCATCTTGCCACCACGGCAGACAGGCAGTGAGCTCTGTGTTGTCCCCAGCGCCGCTAGCGGCAGTGTGCCGTCCTGCTTCCTGTGGTCCCCCTCACACACGACGAGTTTCCAGACTTCGTATCACCCCTCCTGCACAACTGCGCCTTTCCCTTTCCTCTGCCATTAGAATATGTTCCCCTTTGGTCCCCAAGAATCCCACGTAGGACAGGACACCCTTGCAGGGAGGTCTCCCCAGGATGGCCCATCGCCCACTGCACCCGGCGAGCCTTAACCGTCCATTCCCTGTTCACCCAGGGCTCCGGCACTGCACATTCCCCCACGATGACAAAACGGCTGGTTTCCAGCACAGGTTTCAGGTTGGCAAAATGATTTGAGTGCCCTTTTGTCCAACTGAGGATATAAAGATCACCTGCTTTTTCTTGGATTCAAAATTCTTGGTGAACGTTTGTAACAACTCCTCCCGCCCTGCGGATCTGCCCCCTTCCCAATGCTCCCCCTCAGCAGGGACACAGAGGGATCCACCAAGTCCCAGCCAACAGTTACTGGAACACCTTGTCCCCGTTAGTGCGTTACTGTTAACGGACTCAAGCTGGTACAACTAACAGGAGATAAGTAGTCACTGGCACCGCATGGGACCGACGCTGGCTGTTGACTGGGGAGCAGGGAGTCATGCTGACATGCCAGCGTGACCAGTAAGAGATTGGGAAGGTCCCCCAGAGCGTCTGCTCTTGCAGCAGGTCTAACCCTGTAGCGTGTCCGCACAGAGCAGCCACTGCCTCCCTGGATATGGTCTTGGTTGCACAACCGGCTGCTGGTGCCCGAGCGTGCTGGTGGCCTCAGAAACCTTCAGCAGACTCGTGGTGTCCCGAGTTTATCCGCTGCTGCAGCCTCAACAGCACTGCTCGTCTCGGGAGCTTATCAGTTCCTGGGAGGCTTTCACCAGCTATCTCTCAGCACACATCGCTCCCTTCAGCCTGCTGTTCTCCGGGAGCTGCTTCTCCACCCATCCCGACTGTCCCCATCCCCAGGGGAGGGACCTCTACAAAATGAGAGCTCGGCCCCGAGCGGTGGGGCTGAGAAGGTGCAGTTCCATGAGACAGGAACCACGCGCCGGGCAGAGGCAGCTGAGGCTGTGGTGGAACGTCTCCTGCCACTCAGGCGAGGGGCGCAGAAAGGCTCCTGCGTTCGTTAACGATCCTCTTGATGTGACAAGTGGTAGCCAAAGCCAGGATGCTGTTATGGCCTGTACTGGGCACTGGTGAGGCCCCACCTCGAGCGCTGTGTCCAGTTCTGGGCCCCTCACCACAAGACAGACATTGAGGGGCCGGAGCGTGTCCAGAGAAGGGCAGCGGAGCTGGTGAGGGGCCTGGAGCACAAGTCTGGTGAGGGGCGGCTGAGGGAGCTGGGGGTGTTCAGCCTGGAGAAGAGGAGGCTGAGGGGAGACCTTCTCGCTCTCTGCAGCTCCCTGAAAGGAGGGGGCAGCCAGGGGGGGTCGGGCTCTTCTCCCAAGGAACAGGCCATGGGACAAGAGGAAACGGCCTCAAGTTGCGCCAGGGGAGGTTTAGGATGGACATTAGGAACAATTTTTACACTGAAAGGGTTGTCAAGCATTGGCCCAGGCTGCCCAGGGCAGTGGTGGAGTCGCCATCCCTGGAGGCATTTAAAAGACAGGTAGCCATAGTGCTTAGAGATACAGTTTAGTGATGGTTTTTGTCAGTGTTAGGTTGAAGGTTGGACTCGAAGGTTGAAGGAGGACCCTCTGTCCATGGCGAGGGAATCGGAGCATCCCCAGGAGATCCCAAGGTGGAGCTACGCAGCCCAACAAGGGAGCCCTTCAGCCACAGCTCCGTAAAAACTTGCTGCCACCTCAGCAAGGTTCAGAGCTGGACGGGAACACCAAGACCTCACACTGGGAGCCAAATGGCAAGGCTTGGGGAAGGAGGGACCGGCTGTCCCCCATCTCCTGTCGGAACCGCCGTCACCTCCCCCTTTAGGGCCGGCAGTGGGAGCACAGGCAAGACACCGGTCCAGGGACGCAGCTCAGCCCTGTCCCAGCCCCTGACCCACGTCCCCCCTTGCCCCCAGGAGCTGGTGCCCAGCCCCACCAGCGCCCGCCCTGCCCCACACCGAGCACCTGACAGCCCAGAGCTGCCCGGGGCCCGGCTCTGCCAACGGTTCCCCGTTCCACCTCTCACCCGTGGACCGACTCTGCCTGCAAACGAAGAGGATCCCACAGGGAGCGAAGCACTGATGGAGCGTTGGTCCTTCAACCATCCCCGACCCGCCCTGGCCCCCCCGAGCCACAGTTCTGCCAAACGCGCTCTTTTATTTCTCAGCTAGTTCGGGGAGGGGAAGTGGTGTGAAGTCCTTTGGCTTCTACCCAACACACCAGTGTAAACAGGAACATTTCAAACCTCAACAAGAGGGGAAAAAAAAAAAAAAAAAAAGAAAAGGAGACTATGCCCAGACATCGGCGTAGGGCGGCTGTGACGAGGGGCTCATAGCTCTACAGAGATAAATTTCAATCAGTTCTCTGCTAAGGTTGGGTTTGGGGGACTTTCAGAGCCATACACAAAACCGGACAATTAAATCCATCGCGGAATACACATTTCTAGCACAGGTGAGAAACTCTGCTGTGTAAATACAACCCAAAATGACAGACGGATGGAGACCTATGGAACAGCAAGAGGAGGCAACTGCAAAGCCAAACTCTCTGTGCCCTGAGTGATAAAGCCAGGTATTTTGCCACGATTCATGGAGAATAAGCATCGCTGTAACCATCCGCGTGTATTTCTTGGTTTCTCCAGAGCAGAAGTCGTGGATTTGCAGCTGGTTTTGGGCAGTCCAGACGAGAGGAGCTGTGACACCAGATCCATCTGCCCCCAGCACCAAAACCCCCCGGCAGAGCTCATTCCCGTCTTCTGTCTGCCCTGCTGCTCCAGCGTCCCCCACCTTCCTCCCCTGCCCGCCTGCCCTCGTTTCCCGCACCAGAACTCCTCCGGGCACCAGTTCCCCTCCCATCGCACCCCTTACCAGCTTCCCACCCGCCTGCCCCCTTCTCGGCACTCCAACTGCCTTTCCTCGGAAGTAACATCTAAACTCTGAACACGACAATTGGCATTTCAATATATATTCAATTTCGTTATAAATTACACGACCTCAGAAGACAGACGAAAGACAGGAACTGTTGCACGCAGAATTCCCAGGCGCCTCTTTTGCTGCCTCCCTGCCTTCGACTCCCCCTCCACACCCCGACGTTCTACGCTCCGCGCTGGGGCTGGCTGTGCCGGACCAGCCCGCCCGCAGCCGCTGGCCACAGCATCCCTCCCGCCGCCGCCGGGGGACAGCCCACCCACGGGGGTACTGGGGGAGGGGGTCCCGGGCCGTGTCCGGCAGGGTAAATGGAGAAAACAAGACACAGTATTTGCTGAAAACTTTCGTTCTGCCACACCGGCTAGAAATGCACGTTTGCACGTAACTGGCCGTGACTTCCAATGCCTGAGCAGTACGAACAAACCAAACCAGGCGTTTCTCAGCCAAAGACCATGAAAAGATGACATAATCTATAAAATACATTAGAAGGTCTACTTACTGAATATTAACTCAAGGAAAATTGAAATTTATAATCCTCAGAGTATATTGTTCCCTCTTATCACACCAGCCATACATTTTGGGGTCGGTACAGTGTTTTCTGTCCATCAAATGAGGAGTTTTCATCCTCAGCACGACAGGCCAGGGTGCCTTTGCAATGGCGGTGCCGTCGCTTCACCCCCGCGGGCATTCCTGTGGCTCCAAGAGAGCTTCCTCTCCACACAATCCTGTGATACGGCAACATGCAGCAAACGGGATCCCAAAGCACCGACTGCCCAAAGCCGAACGGCACTTTTCCATCCTCGCTGCCCTGCTAACGGTCCCCATCCACGTCTGCCTCGGGCCACCCTCCTCCCTGTCTGCGCCGGGGGGCTCAGCCCCAGGCTGCCGCTCCCCCCAGTTCTCCCAAGCAGCCAGTCCCACCACAGCGAACGCACCAGACGGGCTCTGGTTTGGAGCTCCGAGTCCCATCCACCGAGCTCAGCACGAGCTGTCACACTCCTGCCTGCTGCTCCCCAGTCTGCACCAGTTCACTGCCCAGTGCAGGGTGGTCATTCGGAGGGCAGAGGTTGTCCTCCCTGGGCAGGGACGCCACGAAGCCACCCTGCGGTGGCCTGTGCTGCCACCCCTGAGCCGAGAGCTCCCTCACCTCACTGGGGACGGACACCTCGCGCCTCGAGCTCCTGAGGAGCAGTAGGTGGCAGAGGCAGTGCTTCAGCCCCCCAGGCAAGGCTACAGCATGTGCCCGTGGCGTCCTGGCTCCATCCCCTTCCCACAGCCGCCGCTCAAGCACACAGGTTTCTTGGTTGCCATCCGGCAACAAAGCCAGGTGTGGAAAGCCCTTCTCTGCTGGCAACCTGCAAACACCTCTCCTGCTGTGGCCCTGCCTGCACCAGAACGATTTGGCACGTCTGCCAGCAGCAGAGATGCTCCCACAGACGTTCTTACTCCTTTCGCTTCTCCGCTCCTCCAAAGCGGGATAGAGGGCTTGTTTTCGCCGGGGAAAGGTTGCCCAGCTTTGTCCACAGAAGGCGGTGCAGAGGGCATGGGCCAGGCTTGCTAGATGCCAACGTCCAGGTTTAGGAAGGAGACGTTGCTGTACAGCTCCGACGAGACCGAGCTGCTCCCCAGGGTGTGGGTCCCAGCAGGCAGCGGAGCGTGCTCCTCTCTTGAATCCTCACTCTCTGTGCTCCTAAGAAAGTTTGAAAAAAAAAAAAAAAAAGAAGAGATGTTATCTGCAAACTGCTTCTACTGCCAACTCCTCTAGCAGTGACCCCGAAGACTTGCCACCTCTTTGGACGGTCCCAAAAGGAAGGTGAAGACAGACAAGGATGGGCAGCAGAGATGGCTCCAGGAAACCCCTTCGCAGAGGACAGTGCGTGTTGGCTGAGGGTCTCACCAGCTCCACAAGGAGAGCGAAGGCTGCCGAGCACGCCCTGACCACAGGGGAGCAAAACACCTCCTGTGTTACGGCCATGATCCTGGGCCCAGACCACGGCACAGGAGGCCCTTTGACCCCACCTTTTTTAATCACTGGGAAGGGCATGAGCTCAAATTCTGAGCCTCTATGGGACTAACCTGTCCCGCAGCCAGAACGCAGGTGTGCGGGCATAGCTGCAGTCGCGCGCACACACACACGTGCGCACGCGGATGCGCAAAGGACAGGCAAAAAATGCACGGACATGCAGACACCGCCAAGGGTGAAGAAAATTTGGAGAAGGAGAATAGGGAGCTCCAAGGGACAGAAAAGCCGGGATGTTTCAGCTGGTGGAATGCGTTAGTGCAGCAAGTGAAGGATTTTAGCTGGGGATTTTGTGACTGAAAGTGGTGGAAGGAAGAGGAAAGATGGGCAGGAGGACGGGCAGGGTTTGTCCGTCACGTGCCAGCATCGCGGTGAGCGTTGCTGCAGGAGGGTTTTGCCCCCGAGCAGCAAGGTGCCCTCCGGCAGCCCGGCACCTCACGGGGACTTACGGCATGGCATTGAGCTTCCTGCGCAAAAGGTAGTCAATGACATCGGGGTCTGTCTGAAAGAGCCTCCTTAGGACGTCACGTTGCATTTCTGGGGAGACCTGGGCAGGAGACACGGACACACCGGCTCCTGGCACCTCCTCCTCTCCGCAGGAGGATGCGCAGGGGCAGCCAGGGACAGGAAAGGACCCCGGATCAGTAGGTGCTCAGAGACCCGCTGTGTTGGTGTCGGGTCCCACACACCTCCGGGGGGCTGAGCAGGATCTCAGCCCCTGCTTTTCCCACACGAACCTCGGGCCTTTCTCCCTCTAGACCTGACAATTGCTACAAGGCTTTTTGGGGACCTGAAATGTCACGTTCCCATGGATCTGTAGGAAGTGGACATTTCTGGTATTTCTCTGGAATGTCCCTGGAAGTTGGGGTTGTTCAGCCTGGAGAAGAGAAGGCTCCAGGGAGACCTTATAGTGGTCTTCCAGTATCTGAAAGGGCCTACAGGAAAGCTGGGAAGGAGGAGTAATGGCTTCAAACTGGAAGAGGGGAGATTTAGGTGAGAGATCAGGAAGACATTTTTCACCCTGGGGGTGGTGAGGCTCTGGAACAGGTGCCCAGAGAAGCTGTGGATGCCCCATCCCTGGAGGTGGGTACCCCCGGAAGCTCTCCCCACTGTTACATCCTCCCCACATCTGCCCGAGGCTGCGGCACCTCCACCCCATGCCATTGCCTTCCAGCTCCCTCCCTCTTCTAGGGTCTCCCACTTTTTCCTCTTCTTTCCCCCCTCACTGGGAATTGCAGGTTGCCCCTGGCCAGTTGTTTCCCATCCCAAACGAGCTTGGTCAGACGTCACCAGGGTGGAAGGTGACAGAGAAGAGGGGACCCTGTTCATAGCATGACCCTCAGCTCTGCCTTTACCATACCAGTAACAAGCCATCCCAAAATAACATTTACACCATGAGGAATGGATCACATTTTCACCCTCCGACTCGAGCCATCTGCCGCTAAGTGGGGCTGTGAGTACATCCTTCCTTCTGCTGCCACGAGAAGAGTTCAGAGGGGCAGGAAAGGTCTAGAGGAGCTGCCCCGAGAAAGCCTCACCTACCATGAACAAGGTCTGGTAGTGCTCAATCAGCCTCTGGAGTACCAGTATGATGGCCGCGCTGTCTTCAAAGTTCATGGCACCCGTGTCTTTCTCCCCAGGCTTCTCTTTCTGAAGGATGTTGGGACCAAAGATCGTGGCCAAGTTTGAAACTGTCATTTTATTCCCAGGAATCTAGCAAGCAAGCGCAAAAGGAAATTGCATATTATAGATGCACTGGCGTGAGATGTCCCAGGGCAGCCGCACCCACCCCAGGAGAGGAACACGAGCTGCGGAGTGAGGCCGGGGTGTTGATCTGGGTCCAGTTTGGTCCCCTCTGAGCTGGTGGCAGGGCCAGCGTGAAGGGTGTGTGGTGCTGGAGCACACACTCACCCCGTCCTTGCATCGGGGTCTCCATTCCCCTCTTTATCACTTTCACAGCCCCTACCAGAAGGTAACAACCAATATTTCTACATCATCATGGGTCGGGGCAATCCAAAGCACAAGTCCAGGCTGGGCAGAGGATGGCTGGAGAGCAGCCCTGAGGAGGAGGACTTGGAGGTGCTGGTTGATGAGAAGCTCAACATGAGCCGGTAATGTGCGCTGGCAGCCCAAAAATCAGCCTCCATGCACGATCCTAAGTCCTTCATGAAAGTTGGAGGCGCAAAACCAGAATTAGCCCACAAAAGATGCCCCATGCGCTGCCCACAGACACACAGGCAGCTCTCCCTGGGGTTACTGCACCCTAGAAGGTCACTCAGCCAGACCGAGAGCAACCAGACCTGCCATGGACAAGGGGATTTATCAACAATTTGGGTTTGCCAAAGGATTCTCCCCGGCGTGCCAGAAGTTCTGCTTGGTTTTAACCAATGACGTTTGGGCCACCCCTTTCTCCATGCAGCCGACCCGTTAGGGCCAGCCTTACCTGCTGGCCGTCGGGGCCCCGGGAGCCCTCGGCGTGCCGGGCCACCTCACTGAGGAACCGCAGGAGCCGGTGCAGCGTGTCGCTGTGGCAGGGGGGCAGCAGGAAGAGCAGCAGCTGGAGGGCGGCCAGCTGTGCCGGGCCCTCCATGGCTAGACAGAGAGCAGCCCATTAATTAGCGCCTTCCCAGCCCTTCCCGGCACCTCCAGCTGGACAGCCCTCGTTTACATCCACACTAACGAGCTCTGGAGGGAGCCAGACGGGCGTCTTACCCTTCAGCCCATCCATGCAGGGCTAAGCACCCCGGGAGACCCCAGCGAGGGCTGCGACGTGATCGCATTTGGTTTTGTACAGCCCCAGAGCCAAAGACTGTCCTCGATCAGAGGGATTATAATCCAGTGATGGCCTCAAGCTGCGCCAGGGGAGGTTTAGACTAGACATTAGGAAAAATGTTTACACTGAAAGGGTTGTCAAGCATTGGAACAGGCTGCCCACGGAAGCGGTGGAATCGTCATCCCTAGAGGTATTTACAAGCCGGGCAGACATAGTGCTTAGAGAGATGGTTTAGTGACGGTTTTTGTCAGCGTTGGGTTGATGGTTGGACTCAGTGATCTGAAAGGTCCCTCCCAACCTGGGCCATTTATTTAAAAAAAAAAAAAAAAAAGGCACAAACTGCAGCAACTCTGGGCGGCAGCGCCAGGCAGCACATCGCTGCCCCACGGCTGTCAAGAGGCTTCGGCAAAGAAGGTGGTGAGGGAGGATCTGGGAGCCAAACCTCTGGAAAATCGTGGGTGGTGTGATGTGAACTCATGGATTCACCCGACAGCCCAGGGCCATTCCGCCTTTTTACTAACAGCGTCAGCAAGGGGAGAGAAAGTCACCTCACCGCAGCGACAGGGATGCCGAGCTGGCACGGGAGGAGGACGGGGAGACAGCAGACACTCAGCAGCCGGGGCTAGAGAAGGCTAAAAAAAACCCTGGGAGACCACTGGAAGGTGGAAAATTGGAGGAAACAACACTGTTTTTACACACTGCTTCAAGTAAGAGACCCTGGCTGCTCCCGGAGATGGGATAGATAAAGAACCAATATTGCTTCTTCAGTGTTATTAATGTTAATTTTCTAGGCTTACTCTATTAAATCTGTTTACGTTTCAGCCCTCGGGTTTCCTTGTTTTTTCTGATTCCCCTTCCCGGGTGGGGAGGGGTCATCGTGTGAGAGAATAATTGTCTAAAGGACAATAAATTGTTGCGGGTTCTTCAAACCATAACACAGGGATGTGAGGATGTGGAGAACCCGATCTGAGGAGAGAAGGATGGCAAAAGGGAAGCAAAGAGACGGTGAAGGAGACAAGACAGAGTGATGCTGGAAGCTGCGGAGAGCGTCGGAAATCTCAGCCACCCAAAACAGGGAGGGGGGGGGCACCTGGGCAGCACATTTGTTTGCAAAGACCCCCCCTTACGGGCAGCGCAAACTGCTGGTGAGCTGCTGGGCAGCACCACGGGCTGCGCTGGGACCCGCTATTGCACAAGAAGAAAATTCCCTTTTTTTTTTTTCCTTACAAAACCAAACGTGGGGGGACACCATGCAGGGCGAGACGCCCCAGTGCTGCTACTCACCAGCTGTGCTGAGGAAGGCTGCATAGAGCTCCCTGGGAATCAGGGGATCCGGCATGTCCCGAAGAAACTCTTTGAGCAGAGCAGCCACATCATGAACACTTTGATGCTCATCCAAGAAAACATCCAGTCCTTGGTCAAACTCTTCCCTCAGCTTAAAGACGGAAGAACGGAGAAGAATAAAAGCAACAGTCAGCTCTTCCCCTGTCTGCGAGTTGTGCTGGTGGGATCTGCCCCCGTACAGAGCTACTGCAGTGGTGGGACGGGGGGTCTGGCTACTCCCAGTGTCCCCTCGTGCAGGTCACCCCCAGGGAAAGTATTCCCGAGCCCAGCAGCCTGCTGCTGCCCAGAGCCTGGGCCAGAGGGAGCTCCTGGCTGGTGAAGGGAGCCCAGAGAGGGCTCTGAAGTGCCGCCCAGGGGATGGAGACTCATCTGCTAAAGGCAGCCTGGGGAGATGAATCTGCTCTCCAGGGCTGGGAGAAGGACCCAGCACGTGCCTGTGACACGTCAGACCTCCCCACGTCACTGTCTGCTTCATTCGTTCCCCACCTGCACAAGCATCTGTCCTTTGCATGCGGCACTGCTACAGAGGGCGCAGTAAGCGTCTCGCTTTACCTGCTGAACTCTTTTCTTGGAGCTCCCCACCCGGAAGATGCCCACCGTTTGGAGACCTGGGAGACAGAGAGGTTAGTGCTCGGCATTCCCACAGCCCCCCGCCACCCCGGCGGGTCCTTGGAGCCCCTCACCGCCATGGAAGGGGTTCTCCCGGGCTGCACACGAGGCAGCGCGTCCTTCCCCGCTCCCGGCAGAGCGGGTAAAAAAGAAAGGTTTTGGAGCCATAAGATTTTCCGGGGCTGCCTGTGGGTCAGGGAGGAGACCTCGTCTGTACAGTCGCTCTGAGCTACTAGTGGATTTGCAGGGGGAGCGAAGGCCAAACCGCCCCAGCCCACCACGCACGGTGGGTTCTACCGGCCGACCGCGGGCCAGGCCATCTGCCTGGAGAGAGGTGCCCGTTTACCGTGTGTTTCAATGTGTTTGCAACACCTCTCCACGATGCGCGGGACCTGCCAGGTGATGGGGTTGAGGCTCAACATCTTCGTCTTGCCCAGGCTCCTGCGGGGGTCCAGCTCGTGGGGGTGGGACAGCTGGAGCGCCTCCAGCAGCTTGGAAGTGTTGTCACTCAGGTCAGTGATGGAGTCCACGGACATGGCCCCCTGCGGGGGAGCAGAGGTGATTCGCAGGGTGGCAGGAACTACCCCACAAGGTCCCAGTACACCGTCACTGCTGTGACCTCAGAAGTTTGTGGGAAAGGGAAGCATCAGACATTCTTGGCTGTGAGGGGGGTGAGCCCCTGGCCCAGGCTGCCCAGAGAAGCTGTGGCTGCCCCATCCCTGGAGGGGTTCAAGGCCAGGTTGGACGGGGCTTGGAGCAACCTGGGCTGGTGGGAGGTGTCCCTGCCCAGGGCAGGGGGTGCCACTGGGTGGGTTTAAGGTCCCTTCCCACCCAAACCATTCTGTGATTCTACCACCTCCAAACAAACGCAGAGGTCTACAGAGCCCGTCTGGGGTTCAAGAGAATAGGAAACCATGTTTATTGCTGAAGTCAGAGCCTCCCCCCGCCTGCACCACCACCACCACAGTGCAGCCCATTTTTGCAGCCGTACCCTTCGCTGGCTCCAGGAGCCGTTGTGGAGAAGAGTTGGGGAAAGCGGCTCTTCCGGGAAGAGCCCGCAGGGCACCAGGACACAGCTCCTGCCCATCGGGGACCTCTTCTGCCTCTGGGCCTGGAATCTCTTCACTGTCGCTTCCACCTCCAGGCAGAGCCGGCGGCTTTTCTTCACGTCTTCCTGGAGCTGCTTGTAGGCACGGTCATTGGCGATGACTTGGAAGAGGGGGATCCCAAAAGTCTGAGGAGAGCAGTCTGGGGAAAAACATGGGAAAAAGGGAAAAGTATCACCAGCAGGAAAAACAAGCGGGAGCCGCACTAGCACGACCCAGCTGCCAGGGGCACGCGTGCGCGCCTGGAGAAAATAATTAACCAACAGAAGGGAATACCAGGATACCGTAAAGGTGAGCACCAGCAGGAGAGTGAAGAGGACAATGTATAAAATCAATTCAATACACGACAAGATCTGTAGCTCGAATCCAGGATGGCAGTCCTGTAACTATCAGTGCCTTGCGTGCCCTGCCCCCTCCTGCCCCCTGCTCCTCCTCCAGCCCCCAGCAGCCCGGAGTGCCTGGGGTGGGTGGGAAGAGCATCCCCAACGGCCTCCCAGAGGGACCTGCTGCCCCTGGAAAGCCCCGGGCGATGCGTGGTGGGACTCGGGGTGCAGGGCAGGCAGGGACCGTGCGGGGAGGACACGGCCTGGGAGATGCCGGAGGAAGAGGAGGGAGATGCAGGGGAGCCGGTAAGATGGCAGAAAAACTGGCCTCCATCAACGTGCTTGTTGCAGCCTGTCCCAGTTTTTCCTGAACTTTCCTTCCTTTTATTGGCTACAGCCTCGTGAAGAAGCCATAGAGTCTATCAAGTGGAGACTTCGTAAATCACCAGAAATATTTGATACCAAAGATTCTTACCAAATTATAACCTCCAGTTTTTGACAGGGTTTGCGTCAGCTATGTTTGTTCGAGAGTAACAGTCTTGCTATTAATGGCATTTTCCCCAAATAAGTTGCCCCTCCACACCTCCTTGCAGATGCAAGGAGAGCTCTCCCTCCTTCCAGCCTCCCCCAACCCTGGGCCGAGGGGTTTGGCAACTGGAGAACAAGCCGCAGATCTGCTGCTCAACAATTCCCTGGAGCGACTTTGCACTGGTGTGAAGAAAATCAGTAAGCGCTCGTTCCCAGCTGGGCTCTACAACTCCGGTTTCCCCAGTTTTGCGGCTGACGGCCTCCAAGGGACAATAAAACAGAACGTGAAGCAGCGAGACCAGGGGTAAAATGGGCCAATATTCACATACGTATATCTTTACAAATGCACACTCGTGCGCACGCACCTTTTGTCCCCACACATACACGTCCCTTCCAGACGCCCTCGTGCCTGTGCACGCACCGTCACACCCCTCCCCGGAGAACAGCAAACCCCCCCGGGACAAAGCCCCGCGCTGGCTGTGGGCACCTCCCAGCTCAGCCCCATCAAACCCCACCAATTCCGCTTGAGAGCGGGGGCCAAACCCTGGGGAAAGGGGGGCTGCTCACCTTTCTTCTCCTTTGAAAAGCTCTCCAGTTTCTGGCGGATAGATTTGCTGCCTTTAGGTCCGACTATGAGGAGAAACGAAAGCAAAGGTTCTGCATCATTGGGCTGTTTTAGCACAGTCTCCCCTTAAACTCATTTGCTCCCACAGCCTGGCGGGCAGAGCACTGCACGGACGTACTGTCTCTGCATTAACGACGATGTCCTAGCAATTCCTTAACGACTCTGGAAGTTGCCTTAATTCATCCTCAGAGGTCTGCTCTCAACGCTGGAAAAAGAAATACAGCCCCAGAAAAGCTTTTGTGGATGTTTTACAGACAAATGAAGTTAGACAAAACACATGCCACCGGACATCCCGTACTGGTCCCAGCGAGTCAGGCCCCGCTCCCAAGTATTCCCTGCATCCCACGCCCAGGGACACCAGTCACCGTATTTGATCACAGCAACGAACTGAAAACTCACACACTGCCCACCCTAAATCCAGGACAGATTGTCCTATTCTGGCTTGTGCTCCTTATTCCTAAGGAATTCTCTTCCTAGACACAGCTTGTAAAATTGTTTGGGTTATTCCGTAAGATTTAGAAGAAAGCTATGAGAGTTGGTATGAGCAACACGTGCATCAAAGAGCAGCCCACGTTAATTATTCTCCAGCCCATACGTGTTGTTTCAGTCAAACGACCGGAGAGCAGGAAGGTGAAGAAGAACCTGGAGACAAACCCCTCCCAGCCCAGGATACGAAAGGCCAGCAACCCCCCACCGTTCCGGCACAGGCTGGGGAGGGCTGAGCTGGGCCATGCTGGGGCTGAGCATCAGCGTAACGCTCCACTCCTAGAGCCCTGCCGATGGTCCGGAGGGAAGCAAAGCATGAGGCAGCAGATAGCGAAGAACCCACCAGCATGCCCCTGCCCAGAAAGGCTGAGCCGGCACCTCCACGACAGAGCGACACGACCCGCTGCCAGCCCAGGAGATGGGGACAACCGCTTTTCACCGAGATGCATTCCAGCCAGAGCTCGATGCTGCGCACCCTCCACAGATTTCATCTTGCTCAGCCATCTCCTGCTTGGGCCCCAGACTTGCTCCCGCGGACTTGGCCCAAGTGGGACGCAGTGCCCGTGATGGGTTTGCTCTGCGGCTCGGGAGGGGCATCCTGAAGGGGGCTGTTTGCTGCCGGCTCCGAGACGCCACAGAAGTTTGTTGGGATTGAATGAGGAAAGGACTGTCGGGAGGAAAAGAGCAGCCCAGAGGGTGTCAAAGCTGAAGGCCGCCCCAAAAGAGGGTTCACAAGGGGACGCACACCCGATGTTCCTCATCGTCTAGGTATCTGGAGATACGGGAGTTAAACCAGGTGCTGAACACCTCTTCCTTGAGGAAAATAACAACAACTGTGCAATGGCTGTTTACTAAAGAAGGCGGGAATTTCATGTGGGTAGATGTTGGGGAGCAAGTACAGACAGGTGGAGACCCCAGTGGAGACCGTGCAGCCCAAATTCAGGCATTCCCAAACATTATGAGCTTCCCTTAAACGACTGGGATGGGCAAATGTTGTTGCGGGTGTGATAGTTTCGTAGCTAATCCTCAGCATCCCACATTGCCAACTAACTGCAAAAAAGGCAATTAGCAGGTAGAAATCTAAGGGATACAAAGACGGACACAAGGAAGGAGGCACCAGGCTGGACGGGGCTCGGAGCAACCTGGTCTGGCGGGAGGCGTCTGGGGTGGCACTGGGGTTTAACCTTCCAACCCAAACCAGTCTGTGGTTCTGTGATTCACCAGACAGCAACTGCTTCCTTCAAAAACCAGGCGAGCAGGAGAGCGGTGTCCAAAACACGCACAGGGATGGGATCAGGACTTTGCAGCGCCCTGCACTCGTCCCGCAGGAAAAGAGGAGCCCAAGGGACTTATCTGCAAGGAAGGAAAGGCTTTTTTTTTTTTCACTGCACTGTTCCCTAGAGAAACTCCTGCTGCAGGGTATCACTGAAGATGGGATCACAATAGCTCAAAATAAAATAAAAAAAAAAAAAAGAAGGAACCAGGATGTTTGTGGTCAAAGTCCCCCGAGGACCATAGGGCCAGCTGAGGTGGCTGGTGCTGCAGCCATGGGGCAACTGGGAGTTCTGGGAATGAAGGGAGTTTTCTCCCTTTTCTTGGAGCCATTTCATTGCGTGAAATCTTCCAAATATCAATTAAGGCAGGAAACCAAACTTGGACGTCGCCCTGAGTAAGTACTTGCTGTCCAGTACGAGGTTGAAACTGGGTGTTCGGCAAAGCTCCTTCCCTGGGAGGGCTCCTCAGGGATGCGGGGGCTCCGTCCCGGGGCGTCCCAGCCCCAGCTGCCCTGGGCTGGCTGGTGACAGCCCTGCTGCGGTGGGGGCCGGGGACCCCGAGCTGCCCTGGCACCCGCGCTGCTGGTGCCACGCCGCCCTAGGGCTGCCGGGCTGCGGGCATCTCCTGCCCCGCTGGGATGCCAAAACGTACATCCAGGGCGGAGGAGGAATTCCAAGGGGGTCTGGCCACTCTTGAGTAAATCTGGGAAGGAGTCAGCTGGTCCCCAAGCCGCTGTGCTTGCCTGGTTAGACGTGTAGATGCCAGGGGACGCAGGCAGCTATGGGAACCCAGACAACGTCTGTGTGGGCCAGGACAGAGGAGCTCAGTCCCTCTGGAGCGTCTATATTTATCCGCCCGTTAACTTCGGTAGCACGGCTTCCAGCCTTGCACAGGCCCCATCCCAGCACCAGGACTTTGTGCTGGACATTAATCCAAAAAACAAAGCTTGTCCCATCCCAACGGCATTAAGATAGTCCCAGTGGGAGACCTTGCCAAGTCACATCGCATCTGGTTTGGATTAGGGGGATCAGAGGGGGACAACAGGCAAGGTCAGGTTCTCACACTCCTGTGGACACGCAAACCCTCCTCAAAGGGCCGATTAGGCCTTCGAGGCTCAGAGCAGAGCACGAGACAAAAAATAAGACGGACCAAAACGTGTCACAAACGCCTTTCCATAAACGCCGTCCCGAGTTATGAAGCGCGGGGAGGAGCAGCAACGGCTCAGCCCTCCCGCGGCAGGAGCCCTCCTCGCCCCCCGCTACCTTTGGCCAGGCGGAGGTCCCCAACGAGCCGCTTCTCCTGCAGCTGGTAGAGCGCGATCTCCTGCAGACTGGCTCTTTCCAGCTCCGAAAGGCTGTGCAGGGGCACGGGCTGCATCTCCGTGCTTCGTCCTAGCAGAAGGGCCGAGAGAAAGATCCTCCTGAAAACACATGTATAAGAACAGAAGCGTCAGGAGCACGTCGCAGAGACACCTGCTTTAGGAGAGAAGCTGCTGAAAACGCCTCAGGGTGTCTCTGCAAGCGCAGGAGACACCTGGCCAAAGAGCCAGCAGGTCTGTAGGTGCCCCGGCCACAGCATCTCACTTTGCCCGTCCAAGCAAAGGCCGTGGAGGCACCAGGGAGTACGTGGGGGACCTCAGCCCTGGCTCCCGAGAAACCCCCCGCCAGGCTCCCTGAGACATCCCCGTGCTTGGCAGAGAGCTCCTGGGCCAATTCCAGCTGCCATCTGTTTTCATGTGAAGCCTGACGCCACCAGGCTCAGGACACAAGACAGGACACATCCCGGCCAGCGAGAGCGGGGACCGCGGGCCTGATGCTGGGACTTGGCCATTCCTCACCATGGGGATACAGTTCCTGGCTGGCATCGCGGCCACGCTCCACATGCCCAAAGTCAGGATGGAGGCAAGTCCAAGCATCTCCTGACCAAACCCAGACGGCACGACACGTCCCAAAGCACACAAAAGCTTTGCAAAGCGGCAAAAACTCCTGCGAGGGAAACCGCAGGAAGAAGCGCTTCACCCAGCTTGGTCTGAGCCGCCATCTAACGGGCTTCCTTCCCTCCTGGGAGCTGCTCAGCAAACGGCATGCACACGGAGCCAGGGGCTCCATCCCAGCGCGTCCCCAGACCCAACCCGCAGCTGCGGGTGTGGGGGTACCACGGGATCAGCTCGGGATACATTCAGGCTTGGACTTTCTTCGCCCTCCTGCCCCAACTAAGTGGCCCCTGGGGAAAGGCTCCTCCCGGCTGCTGAGCGTTTCCCAGCTCCCCCGGACACCCCTGGCTTCGTCCCCGCCCTCCAACCATCTCCACCAAGCCCGAACCGTTTGGCTCCGCGTGGACAGGTCCCAGCAGCCCATCCCCGCGCACATCAGCGGAACGCTGCTCCCGCGGGCAGCTCGACGCAAGCAAATCCGTGGGCTCTGGGTGGAAAGGGCTTGGGATGAGACACCAGCCTGGGACCGGCCTTCGGAGGATGCTGTGCAGACGGACCCCCCTCCTCCCCTTCAGCCGCACCCCACGGCGTGCCGAGGTGTGAGGAGCGAGCGAGGAGCGGTGACCCTGCAGAGAGCCCTGCAGGGCTGGTTTATGGTGGCGGTTGGGCGCGGGGAGGCCGGGGCCGCACACGCTGCCGCTCCCTCTCCCCTTCCCGCTCCCCTCCCGCCGGGAGGGGCTGGAAGCGAGCTTTGGGGTTTTTAGACATAAAAAAAAAAAAGTCTTCTAAAACCTGAAAAGCAGCACCAAATAAGACTCACAACCCCCGGTTATTCACAAGCTCTTCTCTGCCTTTCCCCCCTATTTTAAATTGGTTTATTTCTTAATTTAATACTTATCACTGAGCTTTATCTCTTGTAAATCACACACTTCCAGCCCCAACCGGTGCTGCTGAAGCCTCACCGGCACCTTTGCCCCCAGCACAAGGTCATGGCTGTGTGCCCCGTCCCCTCTCCCGCATCCCCAGGGTCTCTCCCTGCCCTCGGCAGCCCCCGCAGAGGGACCCGTGCCAGCCCCCGGCCCCGCAATCACCTGGTGTCACAGCCCCTGCCCCGCGCCGCCGCCGGCACCCGCCGAACCCGGCCACCGCCCAAAGGGCAAAAAGCAGCCATAAACGGGAGAAAGGACCAAGGTCACCCAGAAAAGACGCGGTCAGAGTACAGGGCTGGGAGAGGAGCTTCCCAGAGAGGGCTTTAAAGCAATAATGGAAAGTAAACGCCTGGAAACCTCCTCGAGGCAGAGACACAGGTGAGAACAGCCCGGGGGGTGACAAGGCTCTTGGTTCAGCACGGGCTGCCGCCTCCCTCCCCCAGGCCCGCGGAGGGCTGCTGTCTGCCGCGCTGTTTCTTTTGGCCAGGTTTTCAGTTTCTAAAGCTATTTACAAAGTTACATAAATTTTTTTTTTAAAATAAATATAAAAGGGTTGTTATGAACTCCCCAGAAGAGCACACCAAAAAGGGAGTTCGGCTAAAGACAAGGATATTCTTGAAACATCTGACGTTTATTACCAAAACGGCGTGCCGCGGCACGGCCGTGGTGACGGAGGTGAGCTGCAGCGGGGCCAGGCCGCCGGCACAGCTCAGCCCCTCGGGAGGAGGGAATGGGGGGCAGCCGGGTGCCCGCGGCTGTCTCCTACGCTGGACTCGGGGGTAAATCCCGCGGGAGGGGCGGGCGCAATCCCGCTTCCCCGGCAGCTAACGCCGCAGGATCGGCACCGACCCCCGCCGGGGCCCGGAGCTCAGGGGCTGCGTTAGCAAAGGGGGCAGAGATCACAACACCCCGGCAAATTTCAGGCCAATCGCAGCCCATGGAGGCGATCACACCTTACCTGAAATGGGTTTTTTTTCATTATGAAATTATTAAACACCACCAGGAGCTGCTCTTTAGGCTCTGCAGTTGCTTTGGCTGCCCCTCACTTTCTGCCCCTCCACCCGCCCCCTCCCAGCGAGCTCAGCCGTCAGCCCTGGATGCAATACACGGCTTTTTATAACTTTCATCCTGCAGGGAAAAAAAAAAAAAAAAAATCTGTGGAAGGAAGAATCAGCCCTTTAGGAACGTATTTCATTTACTGTCTCAACAGGGCTGCAATGTAAGAGATCAGTCTTAAACTAAAATAACTAACTGGTCCTGCCAAGCATTGCAAACAGAGGTCCTGGGACACAGAATCACAGAATGGTTTGGGTGGGAAGGGACCTTAAAGCCCCCCCAGCGCCACCCCCTGCCCTGGGCAGGGACACCTCCCACCAGCCCAGGTTGCTCCAAGCCCCGTCCAACCTGGCCTTGAACCCCTCCAGGGATGGGGCAGCCACAGCTTCTCTGGGCAACCTGGGCCAGGGGCTCACCACCCTCACAGCAAACAATTTCTTCCCAATATCTCACCTCAATCTCCCCTCTTCCAGTGTAAACCCCTTCCCCCTCGTCCCATGGCTCCCCTCCCTGCTCCAGAGTCCCTCCCCAGCTTTCCTGGAGCCCCTTTAGGGACTGGCAGGGGCTGGAAGGTCTCCGCGGAGCCTTCTCTTCTCCAGGCTGAACCCCCCCAGCTCTCCCAGCCTGCCCCCACCGAACACGAGCTCCCCTGGGCGGGAGACGAGGGCACAAACAAAACATTGGCTTTGGGAGGCAGGGACACCCCACCTGCCAGCAACAGCTCGCGTGTTTCTGATACGCCAGAAACGGGGATGAGCAGAAGCGGGGCCGGAGCAGGAGCCTCCGGGCAGGACGGAGCAGCGCTGCTGCTGCCGATGGACAGACGGCCCCCGGGACAGACGGGCTGAAGGAAATTACCTTTCTGCAGGCAAAGCTGGCAGCTCCGGGCAGAGCGGGAGGGACGGTTGGAGTGGAGTCACCGAGGATGCAGCTGCCTTAGGGCTGGGAGGAGGAAACCCGATTAGGAGAGGGAGCAGAGGAGGGAGAGCAGGAAGGAGAAGTCAGGGGAAGCGGCTGCTTATCTGGCCCCTGGAGCCACGAGAAGAGCCCTCTAACATGCCACCATCGCTCCCTTTCCAACAGACTCCTGCCTCAAGTGTTAACCCCAAAAAACCTGGCCTTACTTCTGGCAACAAGCTCATGGAAGAACCCAGATGGGGACTGACAACTTCACAGCGGCGCCAACAGCTGGGTGGGTGTCCCGGCCCCGAGCCGGGAGATGAGCCCCGAGAGCTCGCTCCAGCCGGGAATGGCATCAGAGCTCCCTGCAGGGGCAATAGCCAGAGTAACACAAACCCTCCTTCAGAGGGGGACACCGCAGAAGGGATCTTACTAACTCAAAAACAGAAATAAGATGCCTTTCGCGGGCAGCGTTAAGGCAGCACTTCCTCTCTGCAATGACTTTCCCTGCTTATTTTTAGGACTAGGGTCTATTTAAGGAAATCTCATGGGAAAAGCTCAGCTCAGACCTTTCTATTCCCAAGGAGCTGCAGTTGCTCCCCCATTTTCATCAGCAAAGTCACCCTCTTCCCAGCTGGAACCAAGGGCTGACATTTACCTTCCCCAGTTCCTTCTTGCGGCACGGCCAGCGGCAGCCTGGGCTCCCTTCTCTTCCTTCAGGATGGTTTTCCAAGCAGCGTCTCCGTCGTGTCTCGAGCAGCCCCGCAGCGCGGGTGGGAGACCCTTCCCTGCCTGCTGGCGGGAGGAGAAGCGGAGAAGTGGCGGAGAGGAGACGCTGCAGCCAAAGGCGGCCAAGGGGAGGAGAGGGGGGGACGAGAACGTGAATTTTCTGCCAAAAGAAATGAGAGCCAGAAACATCGTGTGGAGAGAGAGAGGGCAGGGTTAGATGGGAAGGAACAGCACTTCCCACGCCTGACAGTGTTTGTGCCTTGGCAGGGGATGGATCATTGCTCAATCCATCTCTGTCCCCCTGCTTTCCCCACTCTTACCTAGGGGGCACTAGGACACCTACCGACACATCAGCTGTCCCGGCAGGTGAAACCCGAAAGGGAAATGTGCTGCTGGGTGCTGGTCAATGGGGGCCAGCAGGTGGTTTTCACCTTGGCTCCCCACACCAACCCTCAACTGCTCCGTCACAGCATCTTCCCAACGACCGAGTCTCCAGCGTGGCCAGGCACGGGCAGGCACAAGGTTGCCTTCTGCAGCCACGATGGGTCTGAGGGACCGCAGGGGGCCCCTGCAAAGCTCTGGTGTTGAAGATCTCACCGGCCTGACGGGACAGATGGACAGGCATCATCTTGTACGATGCGTTGTACTTGGTGGGTTGCAGACCCCAGAGCGCCTTACGCATCTACGGCCACCCGCAAGACACGCAACACCCCACACTGCCATCATCAGCCAACTCCATCTGCTTTGAAGAAAGGAGGAGGACTTTGCATTCGCTGCCTGGTGAGTAAAAGATCAGAAGAGGCTGGAGAGGAAGCAGGGAGCATTTCCCAGCCGTTTGCTGCTGATCACTCGCCAGCCTGATATTTGTGAGCGCTCTGGAAATTTCCTACAAGGACAGTGCAGCCCCGTGCTGGCAGAGGACGTGGGATGGAGCAGCTCCTTCCCTGCAGCAGCCAATGAAAGCTAGGCGAGCAAAAGAAAGCAGCAGGGCCAAGATTTGCCCATAAAAAATGTTTATTCCTTAAAAATACAGTGTTCCCCTGCAGTGACACAACTATTCAGAACATTTCTTTAGCAGGGTTTCCACCTGCTCCCAGCGTAGCGAGCCGTCAGTGTCAGGCACGTCTCCTCCATGGCCACCCCACCTTCCCAGTGCACAACAGGCACGAGGCTCTGCAAGTGGAACCAACAACGACGAGGATGATGGCTCATCAAGCTTGGAGGTGCTGTCAAGGTTAAGTTGACCTATGCCCTCCACCAAAACCACTTCCATAAAGATAAAACAACAGGCCATTGTCATAGGAGACTCCCTTCTGAGGCAACAGAAGGCCCAACATGACAACTAGACCCCCTCCCTGGGGCCAGGGTTACAGACGTGAGGAGAAAACCTCCCACCCTGGTACGGCCCTTGGAACATTGTCCATTATTGATTTTTCAGGTAGGCAGGGATGAAGTTGCAGTAAGAAGGCCAAGGGCAATCAAGAGAGACTTCATGGCCTTGGGACGACTGGTGAAGGGATGAGAGGCACAAGTCGTTTTCACTGTCTAGAGCTTGTCGATCCAGTTGGCGGCTGGTCACAAGTGGTGTTCCCCAGGGCTTGGTGTTGGGGCCAGTTCTGTCTAATGTCTGTACCAACGACACGTACAAGGGGATGGAGGGCACCCTCACTCAGTTTGCAGATCACTCCAAGCTGGGCGGGAGCGTGGATCTGCTGGAGGGCAGGATGGCTCTGCAGAGGGATCTGGACAGGCTGGATCGATGGGCCAAGGCATTTTAACCCTACATCTTACCAACCTTCTGCAGAGGGTCGGGGAGGAGCCTGAGAACACGAGGAACAGCCTTTGGGAAGGTTCAGGAGGAGAAAAGTCTGTGTTGCTTGTAGCACTTCCAGAAGCTCGGTCTCCAAAGAAAAGCAGGTGGAGAAATTTGCTGGTAAGCCATTACTGAGGACTGATGTAGGCTCTCTGCTCCACCCAGACCAACAGAAAGTTAAATACCCTTCCCATGTAAAAAATTATTTACAGACTGACTCTGCAACGCACAGCCCACCAGTGGCACTGCCAGAATCGCACTCGGCCCCTAGAGACGCTGCTTCATCGTAGCTTAACCGTGAGCAGAGAAAATACCATGATAAAGAACCAATTGTTGGGCTCAGAGAACTCTGAGCCATCTAAATCTTCTTCTGTTTAAACATATCTCAGTTTTTAATCATAGAAATGTGTAAAAAATGCCTTTTTTTTTTCCCCTTTTGGTGGTTCTAGAAACCAGAAAATGCCTCTTTGTTGTTGCTTCAGAGGACAGTCTATGGCTGTTCCTACCAGTAAAAAGAAGGTACAGGATGAGAGATTTGGGCACACAAAACACATACAACATTGGCAAAACATACAGTCAACACGCTGTGCTTAAAAATATCAGACGTGAATTTTTTTCACAAAATATATTGAACAGCACTTGCCCGTTAACAAATAACTGACCAAAGAAGCTACAGAACTTGAAGTTTCTTCCAGTGCTGCTCTGGACTTACAGTTTCACTTACATATTATCCCACCCGAGTCCGTGATGCGTGCAAGATAATCAACATGAACAGAGGTAATCCCAGGCATCCCAGGTTTTCTTGGCGCACGTTGTACGTATCCCGCTGCTGCTTTCAGCGTTAAGTCGAAGCTCAAGTCATTTTCAAGCCATCAAAGCCACAAAACTTCCACCTTTTCTCTAGGCTGGCCCCAACCCCACTCAGCTCCTGCCTGAACGTGTTCTGGAGTCGAGTCATGAGAACTTCCACTTCCGCGGTGCAAATCTGTGAAAGCAGAAGCAAAACATCACTAAAAATGAAGGGGTTTGGAAGCCCTGTAATGACGGTCAATATTCAAGCTCAGACACATTTTATCGCTAAAGCGCACCTAGGCTTTCCCCGGGCGCCCTGTCCAAATACTCCTGGCAGTAATCTCGGGACAGCATGAGTTGTGCTGCTGGCACTTCGGGGTGAGACGGCCGCAGGTACAACAAACACTAGAAATAAGGGTAAAAGAGCCACGATGTAACGTGAAGAACAAACAGGAAGAACTCCTTTCAACAGACCAGGCGCAAGAGACCTCTGCAAGTCCGCAGGCTGATGTGTTTACCTGAGCGTCAGCGAGCAATAAAAGACGACTGACTCCATCGCAGAGGTTAAAAGATGCCCTTTTCACAATAATTTTTTGCTATGCTTATTGTAGAAACCTCCAGTAGCCCTATTCTACACTGGAGAGCCCAAAGAGAAGTGCCAGAAGTCAGATGAATTACGTGATGACATTTCTTTCAGAGTTCCCAAGAAAAACAAAGGCAGCTGTTCACCTCATAGGCAAATTCTGAACTAGGATGAGAAGATAAATTATTCAATACATCTTTAAAGGGCTGGAGTGAGCCTGGAAAACACGGGCCAGCGAGCTGTGCTTTCTTAGAATGAGGAAAACTAAACAGTAAGTTATAAACAAAAGCAGCTGAAAGTTCCAATCACAAGAGACATTCCCGTGCTGGTAAGTCTCCTGTTCCTGGGGCACTTTAAGGAAAGACAACCCATGAACAGTATAGTAAGGAGAGAGACGTAATTTCCTTGAACCTTCAAAAGCCTTTGCTCAGTCCCTCCCCGTTCACTCTGAAGCCAGCGATACCCAGAAATACCGCAGGAAATAGCAGATTCTTGTTGTACTAAGGAACGTGCGTGAGCGCTGCTCTTGCTGCCCTTCTTGACCCCCGCGCCCAGCACAGGCCCTGTGAGCAGGGGCTGCGGTTCGGTGCTTATGCGTCGGGATTATGAGACCCTCGCACAGCACCCTCCTAAAAATGACTTCACTGACAGTATCAAAACAGAGACAGAAAAGGCTCAGTGAAGGGCTACAAGATCAGAAATACGGAAAAACTTTGCTCAGAGACACAAGAACGATATGACTGTTCAGTTTAGAGAAAATATATACAAACAGCAGCATGGCAGCTGTTATAAGATAATAAACAGTATGCAAGAGGCAGGCTGTTTGCTCTTTTCCTTAGAGGTCATAAGGATAAGGGAAAAAAAGGCAGCAAACTTAAACAGAATAAACAAAAATACATTTTAGATGGAGACTTTAAAGATGGAATTGACTGATGCAAAATACAGGGTTTTCCTGAATTACGCGGGGGATTACGCATGAACATCTGCAGTAAGAACATCCTCTTCAGCTCTATATTTAGGATAACGACACGCAGCGTGAGGCTAAGCCAGCAGCCGGGCTGCTTTGAGCAGCCTGGTCTAGCGAAAAGATGCCCCTGCCCACGGCGGGGGGTGGAACAGACAATCTCGAAAGGTCCCACTGTCCAACCCCACACTGTGCCCGGGGAGGGAGCAAAGCTCTTCACCAGCCGCACGGGCCAAGCACAACCGGGGCACAAACACAGCGCCCAGGCTGGCCCAGGGAACCGGGAGGGTTGGTGCACTTACCTTGCTGTCCAGGCGCTGCAGGTAGGAACAGATGTACTCTATGCTTGCTCCAAACGGGTGCACGTGAAGAAAAGTCGAAATTATTCCTGGGGAAAGGAACACCACAAGCGTTACTCTCAGGAGACAAGAGCCAGCTGAGAACACCAGCTCTCTTACTACCGGCACAGCAGAGAGGGATCTAATCGGGCATTTTTGGCCGTAAGTGCGGTGAGGTTTGGCTCATAGACTGCAAAGGAAACAACAGCCAACCAATGCCGCTGGTCGGCACTTAGAGCAAACCTCACCACTCTCACCCCTTGCAGGGGACTGGGAACGTCCCCAGCGATGAACCACACTGAGATTATCGTACACGTGGGGATGCAAGGCCCAAGGAGAGGGAAAGCAGAGCTCTCCTCCAGCTGTGCCATCAAAGGTCAAGGAGCAGGAAAAGACAGAAGGCAAATGGGGAGAGTGGCAGTGGCATTCGTGTCCCGTCCCAACAGTTTTGCAGCGCTCAATTAAACAGAGCAACCCAAGTTTGCACCTCGTCATGAAGAGACTCTGTTCCAGCTGATGGCCAGGACCGTGGATAAAGAGACAGGCTTGCATTTCTGACCACCATCGCACTCCCGTACGTGCTGACCTGGGCTGTCACTACACGCAAGCCCCCTTTACACAAGTGTGGCTTTGACTCAAAGGTGCACAGCACAAGATTTCTGCGTGAGCAATGCACAAGTTGAAACCCTGACCCCACCAAAGCTCAAGGCTTGCCTTGGTTCCAGGACTCCCACCTCCATTGGCATAACCAAAGGAACAAGTGGTGGCCAGCAGGAGCTGCAAGGCCACCTTGACGCAATTCCCACTCAGTTCGGGTCTCCAGCATCACCACCAAGCCCATCAAAAGAACTTACCAACTAACAGAACTTCTCGTTCCGATTTCACAGGACTATTGCTCAATGTCTTCTCAACTGGACTCTCCTTCTCCTGGCTGCAGGCGCAGACTCTGGGTGTACTGCTCTCCTGCAAAAACCCACAGGGCCCGTTGCAGGCGCCGGCGGCACAGCAGGCATCCTGCACACCAACAGCAGCTTGCTCAGACTCTCCAGAGTCTGTATTTTTGTTTCCCCGTTTCTGCAAGTCGTTGCATTCATCATACTGCTGTATCTACTGTTTCTTTTGCCAACAAAGCACAGCTACGTTCACGCTGCTGTGTCTGAATTATCAGCTTACATTAAAAGCCCATGAAGCTGAGCAAGATGCCACAACACACACTTTATCAGCCCTGTTCACTGCTATGACGTCTGCTCTAGAAGGGCTTTATTTTAAATAATAAAAGAAAAAACAGACTAGAAAGCAAGCCTTGCAGTGACTAATTCAGTGCAGATGTTTGTTTTTCAGATGCCTAAGCGGAGGCAATATGAGTAACGGAGCGCCCAGTGGCCGCAGAGGGTTTAGGATCAAACTGTCCTTGACTTGAGTTCGTGGTACCGAATTAAAACAGAATTTTGCATCATTCATTATCCCCCAATAAACACAAGAGTGCCCGTGATGCAAAGACTTGGTGGGTGCACTAAAAAAGACGGACGTTCTTTTATTCTTAAGTTTTATGCGGAATTCCAGTGGTCTGAGAGCTACAGACAGCTATAATTGGAAATAGCCTCCAGTCACTAGTGAAATGACTGGACTTGGGCCAATAACAGAAACAAATGGTCCCTCGGGTTTGCTTGGCGTCTTACGCCAGTGCAATTCTCAACTACGCAGACTGAAACTGTGCAGTCCCAGCCCAGGCAGGCTCTAATTTGTGTCTCCAGGAGCAAGCAAAGGTCTGCACTGTGGAAACGGAGACAGCTTCGGGCTGCCGCAGGGACTGCAGCTCAGCCAGCAGTGTCCTGCTGGAAACGCACGGGCTTTCTCTGGGAGATCCGACCGGTATTTTTGAAGGCTAGCTGAATTAACAGTGCAACAAGTTACCTTGCACACCAAAACCCATTTCTACACCACAGCGTTGCGAATACCTGCTGTTCTTCCAGCCAGAAGCTGCTAGAAATGGATAACTTCATGATTCTAATTTGTACATAAAGGCCGCCTGTATCTACCATGCTTACACACTTCACAACAAACCAAACCTTAAAAAAATCGCCCATTTTACAATGAGGCCATTACTGCCCTCAGTAAGATTCTGACTAAAGGAGCAGAAAAGAAGCTCTTAGACTTACATTCCCTTGACAATCAACTGCCTCTCTCTCCTTGTCCTCTTCATCTGCTATGCTTTGCTAGAGGTAGAGACAAGGAAAGGTTACTGATGATGGTCTGGTACTTCTGTTCTTGGAGATCAGGCACCGCAACTCCTGCGCTGAGGCTTACTGAGATACAAACCCATTTTCAGCTACTAAAAAGACATTTATTATCTTCCCTAGCTCGTAGCATGAGAAGGTGAGGCTAAAGATTGACAATCTGAGACAAGACCAAGCACTTGGCTTTATAAGCCTTGGTGAGAAACGCTGCGCAATGTCTCTCGTCTGTCCTGCCTAATTGTGTCTGTGCTAGAGAGGACAGGACCGAGCAAGTCGAGATTCACGCACGGGTCCACAATCTAGAGACACAGCGGATCACACCTGAGAAGAAACAGTTTGTAATTATGTTTAGAATAAATCCAGCAAACATAAGAATATTACAACACTGACAAAAACTTTCAATTCAACAGTGTTTTATGGAGGCCAAATCCAAACACATCCCTGAAGTGCAAATCTAAAAAATCAATGTTTGATAATCGAGACCCTTTTTTCTTATCTTTTAAAGCCCAAGTTGCAGAAAAACACATTTCAGCTGCAATGCCATTGTTCACTATAAAATGAAAGTTAATCTTTTATTTATACGGTTGCTTACGTAGATTGTCTCGCTGGTACAGGAAGCAATCAGCAAGTTCGCTACTGATATACATCCTCCAATTTGACAGGTAGTTTTTTCTAGCTTTCCAGAGACAAGTGCTCCTAACCCAGGGCTAGGGATCTTCTACAAGAGCGTAGAAGGACAGAATTCCTTCACTGCGCTCACGATGGACCACGAAATCCAAGGACTGCATTTACCACAGAGAATAAGGAAGCACTGGGATGGCACATACCTGCTCCTTCAGGTTTTCCAGTAATGTTTCTATTTTTAGTTTGTCTTCTCTCACTTTTTCTAACTCAGCTTCTCTCTTTTTATATTCATCTTGTACTTTCAAAAGATGCTGGAAGAGAAAAGATAAAACTCAGTTCTTAACCTGCCTTTCATCTCCTACTGTTTAGAGAAAATAAAAAGAATACGGGCTTTTCCACGAAGACCAGACAGACCATACTCAGAACAATTACAAGGTGAAGTATACAACAAGAAGAAACCTTTTCTACAACGTACCTTAGAAATGTCTTTGTGAACACTATTAGCGTACAAAACCAGCATGACTCTGTAAACATGGGGCAGTAATTCCATCATCAACAAGCCTTCCCCGCCTCTGAAGTAAAGCACGTGCTGTGCGCTAGACTGCAGGTAAGCACAGACTCAGCACTTCAGAAGTCACAGTATGGCCAAGCAAAGAGCACACAAGGAATCCATAAAGTACGCGTTGTTTCCGTGTGACTTATCAGTTCATAAATAATCGCTGCTTTGAATGTTTGCTGGTTTGCGGTTTTCTTGGCAACACTGGAAATGACAGAAAGTTGCTCCCATTTGCCAGTCTTGATGCCACTGCCTGTTTGTGTTTCCGCCCCACACCACAGCCCCTTTGCCTTTCGAGCAAGGCCATGGCTATAGAAAAGTCGTGCCCACCTTCTGCATGCCCTGCAGAGCCTGCTGGAGAAGCTTCATCTGCTGCTCCTTGGTCGTGTCCTCATCCCTGCTCGCTTTGCCCTGCTCCTGCTTTAGCAGCTCCACCTCGTTGCGGTAGGCGTCCAGCTGCCAGCGCAGACTGTCATTTTCTTCTTTCAGGGCTTCCACCTGCGACACCAGCGCTGGAGAACAAGGCAGCAGGGACCAAGAGTCAAAGGACTGAGGGCAAGAAGCCCGCGGGTGATCTCCCCCAGTGCACAGTGGCTCTGTAGCTCCCAGCGCCCAGTTACAAATCAAGAGTACCAAAATGAACTTCTCCCAACCATTGTTTGCGACACCTCTTTAGAAAACAAGCTCCTCTGGACAAAGAGCGCCTCTCGGTAGTAAGTGTAGATTTTTACCTGATTCTTCTGTTTCTTTCATCTCTGATGGATCTTCTATTTCTTCATCAGACATTTCCATTTCCTCCTCTCTTCGAATACCCATTAGTTCATCGTTATGAATGTTACGAATTTCCTAAGGTTCAGAAAGTAGAGGGGTTTTTTAAATACTGATTTCAAGGAACAGACTGGTTGGATAAAAAGATACTGAAATCTAAGTCTGAAAAATCCAACTCTGTGATACAAGAAAGGGGAAACGATAAAAAAAAAAAAAAAAAAAATCGGCACAGCCTATTAGATCAAGGACAATATCTTGCACGAGCCGGTCTGTCAGTTCTGCTGGTATTACGGACTTGCCATCTGCCTTCTACTCTCTGCCCAGGGCAGGCACCTCGCCTTTCCCGCAGGGTAGTTTCTTGGTGATCCCCCTCCCCGCATCTGCCCTGCCTGACGTCCACACGCCTCTCCTCGTTCAGCGCTGCCCAACCTCGGAACCTCCCCCGGGTCGCTGCCTCGCGTCCTCCCGCTCGCAGCGCACATCGAGATCAGAACCTCCCTGCCACCACGAGCTGCCCTGCCCTGCCCTGCCCCACACAACAAGGGCTGTGCCACCCGCACCCCTCCCCGGGCTCCGGCTACCAGTCCAGCACTTGACACTACACCTCCGTAGCCCCCCGAGCCCCCGGGCTCTCTGGGCAGCAGCAGGCTGCACGGCGGGGCCCTCCCTCCAGCAGGGACGCCTCTAAAGGTTACCCCTCAAGGCTGAGAGACCCCTTACCCCGCATCTTACATCTCTAACAAGGTAAGCAACAGTTTACATTCGGCCTAAAAGTATATTTTATTCCAGCAACACTTTTTAATAGATATATCCAGCTATAGCTTAATTATTAGAAGCAGAGTAAGTGACAGAGTGTTTGACCACTGTCTAATCACTGTCAAGTCACCATTTAATTACTATTCAATTATTGCTTAACCGCCATTTGATCTTCATTCAATCATCGATTAATTATCATTTGATCGTTGTTTAATCATCAATAAAACCCTTTTCATTAACCCCACAATGATGACTTCTCTTAATTCCCCTGCGACAGCTCCCCCACTGGTGATGTCCCCCCCGACACACACAGCCCGGTGGCCAGCGACCCATCTCCCTGGCATTTCTTTCTCCCACACCTTCCAAGCACTGGCCTGCACGGTGCCCGGTACCACCTCGCCATGCACCTCTCTCGCCCCACTGCAGCACGTCCGTATCCACGATCCCCAGCGCTGCCCACTGCGTTCCTCCCTGCTCCCTGCCTCCTCCACACCACTGCATGGCTGCACCACCAAAACCTACCTGAGACAGAGGTCACAGCAGCTGGAAGCAGGAATTGTAAGTACATAGACGAGGCCAGAGACAGCCTGGCCGCCTCCTGACCCTTATCAATGGCGGTGCAGCACCTGAAGGTTCTCTCCCCTCTCCCACTGTGCTCAGCCCCCACCAGTGACTCTCCCTCCGGCTGCTGGGATCCTCTCCACTCTCTGTCCCAGTCTTGGTCCACAGCAGGAATGAGAAAGGAACAGAGACGCTACCTCCTACACTGGTCCCTGAGCCACCCCAGCTCCTGCCTGTGCATGTCCTTTCTGCCCCATTCACCTCGTCCAGGCAGACCTGGCCAACCCCCCCTGCTCCTCCAGGCAAGGTCCTCTGCTCTGTCCCCTGCTCTGGAGGCAGAGCTCTGCATGGACACGCATCACCCTGTGTGCGAGGGAAGGCAACACTTAGCTCAGCCGCCCCATCCCTGCTGCGGAGTGGGACAAGCAACATTCAGAAAATGACAGTCAGTTATTGAAGGAGATGGAGATGCCATGAATACTTACTAAAGGCTAGCACAGGTGGCCAAGTGTCCCTACCCGGTGTCCATTTACCACAACTTCACTTGGTCTGTACACCCCAGAAACAGCCACAGGAGAAAATATGTAGAAGATTTGCTTATGAAATAATGTCCAGCTCTTTGTAGATTTTACTCTAATGGCCTGAAACTTTCAAAAACTCTGCTTGCCAGCACCAAGTACACATCCAAGAGCAGCCAAGAGCGATAACGACCATGCTTTCAGCTGGGATGAACCTTGGGGACAGCAATGGGGAAAGGGCAAGAACGAGGCAGACCCGAGCGCGACAGGCAGCACTGGCTACACTTCCAAAGCAACGGCTGCCTGCCCTGGAGACCACCCGTAACATGGCAGCTGGGTTGGAGATCAGAGGAGAATCTTCCCGTCGTCTTTAATTGACTCTGCTCAATAGCTAACGCAGCCTCAAAGCTGGAGATGGCTGCGCAGAGTGGAGCACGCTCCGGGGCCAGGCTTGGCTATGCCATGGCTCACCAGCGCCCTGACTGCACCCGAGGCCAGCCCTGGATGGGAGAGGAAAAAGCACCAGAGAAGCCAAATACTTGAGCGAGGCCCTTCCTAAGGAAGGGAACATGCTGGCTGGTAGCTGCCGTAGCATGGTGGTTCACCAGGTCTCAAGCTTCTGTGGCTTCTCAATGACTGCCTGCAGCTCCAGGACCTACCAGCACCGCCTGGGAAAGACACCTTAAGTCACCATTGTTAAAAACAAGACCCTGGCCCAGCCCAACAACTCCCTGCCACAGCCCCCTTCCTGAGCTGCCCGCCAGGCTGTCTGTGATGCGGTGACCCACAGGATTAAATTCTGCCAAAAGCTGTACCAAGAAGATGCATCCTGTGGGTCCACCTTCCTTTAAGAGAAGGCTCTAAGAAGGCTGAGCCCAGCAGCAAGTACTCCTGGAAGAGGCCTCACCAGTGGTCTCGCTGCCTCTTCCCACCAGGAGAACTTACCTTGGAACAAAAGACAGCTCCAAATGGAGAGAGTGCTCCCACCCCGGCATAGAAGGCAATCGCAGGAAAGAACAGGAGCACTAGGGCTCAAAGTGGAGGCATAACTGGAATCAGACTCTCCGCCTGGCTCATCAGGTATAAAAGGAAATGTTAGCTCCTCCTCTAGCTACTGCGTAAGGTTTGACTCAGTGGGATTTGAAAACCAAGTCCCAGAAGTGCAGTCTCACATGGAGATCACAGCTGAAAACTTCCTAGGAAGACACGGTCAATTAGAGTTTTCCAACGTTGTGGAGGATCGATCATCTGCTCCTTTACCAGGCCACTGGCTGGGTATTATCCAGCTCGACAGATTTCTCCCAGGTCGCAGCTATGCGGGGAAGTGGCCTGCACATACCCAACCGAGTGGTGATCACAGAATCACAGGGTTGGAAGGGACCTCTGGAGATCATCTAGTCCACCAGCCTGTCAACTTTGCCCAGATTTAAATAATCTTAAAGGTGAAAGATGACTTCTGGCTTTGCTGGGATAGACTTGTTTTTCATGTTTGTAATAGGGAACTCGATACTTGAGAACAACGCAGAACCATAGGAAGACTTACACTGGAGGGACGGGATGCCAACCGGAGGGACCTGGACAGGCTGGAGGAGTGGGCCCATGTGAACCCATGAGGTTCAACAGGGCAAGTGCAGGGTCCTGCCCCTGGGTTGGGGCAACCTTTGGTATCCATACAGGCTGGGGGATGAAGGGATGGAGAGCAGCCCTGCCGAGAAGGCCTTGGGGATGGCGGGCAGTGAAAAATTGGACACGAGCCGGCAACGTGCACTCGCAGGCCAATCGTATCTGGGGCTGCATCACCCACAGCATGGCCAGCAGGTGGAGGGAGGGGATTCTGCCCCTCTGCTCTGCTGAGACCCCCCTGCAGTGCTGCCTCCAGCTCTGGGGCACCAACAGCAGAAAGACACGGAGCTGTTGGAGCGGGGCCGGAGGAAGCCACAGAAATGGTCAGAGCTGGAGCCCCTCTGCTGTGGGGACAGGCTGAGAGAGCTGGGGGGGTTCAGCCTGGAGAAGAGAAGGCTCTGGAGAGACCTTACTGCAGCCTTTCAATACATAACATGCAGAGAGGATATTGTGCCACCAAATTTGCACTCCCCATGATGGCCTTTCGATACATAAAGGGGGCTTACAAGAAAGACAGAGAGAAACTTTTTACCAAGGCCTGTAGTGACAGGACATGGGGCAACGGTTCCCAACTGAACCAGGTTCAGACCGGACATAGGGAAGAAAAGATTTGTGATGAGAGTGGTGAGACACTGCAACAGGTTGCCCAGAGAAGCTGTGGGTCCCTAACAGAAATCAGTGCACACGCCTGACGGACCGGCACGCTGCAGGGATTTGGGCAGAACAGATGTGCTCTCCAGCCTGGGGGCTCTACTTGAGAGACAGACCCCTGAATATTGCAGAAGAGAGATTTGAGAAGGAGTAGCTGAACAGCATTTCAGCATCATGCTGACAGAGTAAGTGAACAAGATGCTGTGGTTGAAAGCTAACCTCGCTCTTTATTTGCTACTCTACAGCTTCTGTATTACAGTCCTTTTTCCTACGAATAACCAAGCACTTCAGAACATGTGTGTCTACAAGCAGCGCCTTTGCCCGGGTGGGGGTCATGAAGCATCTCCAGACTTCCAGCTCTACAGGCAGGCTCCCGCGGGATGGCTGTGTGCTAGAAACACTGAGTGCAATCCCCAGCTGCGACCCAGAAAACTGGTCTTCCAGAGAATTACCGGGCAACGTTAGGCAAATGCCTCTTCACTCGGTGCCTCCCCCTTCCCCATCTCAAGAGGGTTCATTCACTACTGGCTACATGGGGCTCTGGAAAGGCACTCGACGAGCCCCAGCACTCAGCACCTTTGCTTTGCAAGCACGCGAATTGAAACAAAGGAAAATGAAAACCCAAAGCTGTCATGCAGAGTAGGATTTGCCACACAAACCTGACTAATCAGCAGTGTGTGCAGACAAGACCCTCTTGGCTGTTGACACATCTGTCACGGGAACACTTGGACAATGGTGCCAAACACCCAATTCCTTTCCAGTGCCTCAGCCGCGGCTGCCACCTTACGCATCCAGATTGATGTTCCCAGCACAGCTTTGCTGGGCGCTGCCAACCCACTGGGCTGGAAACCTTCATAAGGTTATGCTGAGATTAGAAAGCATCTGCTCTGCCTGATGTGTCAGAAGACACACAAATGACAAGATCAGCTCCAAACTGCTAGCATTTATGCAGTGAACAAGGAATGTTTCCAAACACAGGAGCATCTCCCTGGATTAGGATAAAAGGCAGGTATTTTTCATAGCAGTTCTTTTCTACACTTCAGATCTGGGTCCTGCTACTTCAAAAGACTCTCTATTGCCAGTGGTAGAAACCTGATTCAAGCTCCATCCTACTTTAAAAGCTTAATGAGCAAGAAAAACACCATTTCTTTATCTTTCCTCCAAAACTATTGGTACCCCGGGATGACAGTACTTCTGTTACCACTTCCCCTTTCTAGGGAAGGGACACAGAAATGAGACTCCAGGGGAGACGAGCTCTGACCAGAAGATCCACCATGGGGCGCCTCTCGGTCACCCTCCACGCTCCCAGGAGCACAGCTGCCTCCTCCCGTCGTCCTCGGGCCAGACAAACATCAGGATGGGCCCCGCTGCCAGAGGCAGCCAGCAACGCGACATCCCTACTACGCAGGGGACAGAAGGCAGCGTGTATCGCATCACAGACTCCAGGACAAGCATCTCCCAAAACCATCACTTTCCCGGGAGACCGCCTTTCTTTACCTTAGCTTTATTTTTCCTGACGTTGTGTCTGACTGCAGTAAGATTTGATCAGATAAGGGACCGAGAACTACTCTTCCTCTTGCAGGAAGGGCAGTTTGAGCGACATGCCTTCTTCCATCGTCCCCATCCTTGTCACCACCTTTAAACCCCGTATTTCACTAGCAATGTGGCTGCATGGGGTAAACACGCAAATATGAGAACATGCTCCCTCAGGGTTTGCAGACTGTCCAGCTCTAATAATTTCCACCCCTCACTCTGTCAATAAAATGTGATAAAACAGATCTCTGATGACGCTTAGGGTTTGTTGGTTTTGTTTGGTTTTTTAACCTCTCTCTAGAAGTCCCTCTTGCTTTAACATAAAAACCAGCAGAAACCAGATCAGTAATTATTATTATTGTGCACAACTTCAATCAGCATACAGATCTCAATGCATTGCTACTAGTACCACAAAGACCAAGAGAAAATTGATTACCTGTAACACAAGAGACGACTGAGTAATTCCCATCTTACACTGCGAATTAAGGTGGTGTTATCCACGCGAGCACTGTGCAAACTTAACATCAATATCCTGACAAGAAAGAGACTGTGCTGGAGGATCTAACACAATAAAAAATTACCAACCTCTGCTTGTTTGCACCACACGCTGATGTTCTTACGCTGAGCTTTCGTGAAATGGTCCCAAGCCTTTTGTTTGGAGGCAGAATGGTACACGGCCACTATCTGCTCGACTGTAGTATCAAATCAGCAGTCAAATCAGGCCAGAATATCATCCAGAGAGGGCGAACAAGAGGAGTAAAGGAGTAAAAAAGTGGAATCAGGCAGGTGGTTTGGCTAACCTTTTCTTATAACACTGTACTGTGCTGCAGCTAGGCTCAGGAAAGGGACGCTGCGCCTGGAAAGAAAAGTGTGGACTTCACCAGGCCAGTGTCAAACGCCCACAGAGTAACGGTCAACTGGGGAAACGGCATCTGCGCTCAACTGGAAAAAAGGCAGGCACAGGCTGCGCTGAAAAATATTGAAATCCGCTGTGCAACGCTGCCTGTGAGTGTAACAAGCACACCCGGGTAGCACTCGCTCTCTAAAATGGGCTGGTTCGGTACAACTGTGAACGCTGGCACTTTGGGACTGCACCCACGGGGCAGAAGAGCGTCCAAAGGACGGTGCCACAGCCCGAGCACGACCACATCCCGCCCGGGCTGACCACGGACAAAGGATTCTGGCATCAGCCATCAGCTCTTTTAGTTCCTGAGATTTATTCCTTCTATTTCTCTAGAAAATCTGAGGGTTTTGGAAAAAAATAGAGGTTTTTTGGAAATACAAAGCGCTTCTCCTGCATGAGAACTCACCCAACAGCAGAAAGCACATCTATCTAATATATTAATTATTTTTTTCACCCTTGTGATGTTGTGGTAGGCACAATTCTTACAAAATAAGATCAGCTATCTGCCACTTAGATTAACCTGAGTGGCTGAGGTACCAGTGGGCGTTTTACGGAGCGGAGCTGAGTGCTACTGTCTGTGACTACTTACTCTGCAGGCCTTACTGTATTTCCCTCTGGATCGTGTGCCCGTATTTTTTACCATGAACGGAATTCAAAAAAAATAACTAAAAATTAAGTGTTAAACAAATAAAAGCCGAAACTATCAAATATAAATTTTTATATGAATATAACGTTCACAACCCAGCCAAGGGGCTCAAGGAGACTTCATACAATTGTGGAGAAGGCTCTCTGAAAGGTACTCTTAGGAAAAAAAAAAGTAAAAAAATAATTCAGACTTACTAAAGAAAGGATGTTTAAGAGGCAATGAATGGTTTGAGGAACTGTTATAAATCACATCTCGGAACTAATATAGCCCATGCCTCTTCCTTGATTTCATGATTTAATAAAGAACTGGGATTTGAAAGACCCAGGCTCGAAATGCTGTTTCGCACCAGGTTTTCAGCTGTGACTGAGAACAGGGTGTTGGGAACACTCTGCTGCGTCCTACCTTTGGCGAATAAATCCTGCACACTTCGCTGAGGCACCAGATTACCAGGAACTTACCTTGTCTGTGCACAGAAGTGGAGTTGAAAAGATGACAGAACTACTAACAGACTATAATTAAAAGAGGAAAAAAATTAAGAATTCACTCTCTCCTCCCCCCAGATGTGGGCTCTTACTCCAATAAAAAGTACCACATGAAGCTTTTGCCAAGTTAATGACACACGCTAATAAATTAACTGTAGCTGCACGGAAGCAATTGCTGCTTCTTTTCCTGGAGCCCTTTTAGCATGGCCTCTCCAGAGTCTAGAAATTAAGCGTCTTCCCTACAACAACAGACAAACGACATTCAGCGCAGAAGCACTACTCACACTGAACCAGAATCCCTGAGAGCGCGAGTTTGAATTTCTCTTTAGCTTCTTCCATCTCTTTCTCATGAGCTGCCTTCTCGTTCACCAGTCGGCGAATGTGGCTGTTGGCCGACTGGATCATGGAGTAGAAGTTGTTGGCCGTCCTCCTGTTCACTTCTCCCCGCTCTATCCAGGTCAGCAAGGTCTGGATGGCTTCCAAGAACTTTGTGTCATCTGCAGCGAGAAAGGACACCTTTACACCACAGAAGTCCAGGGCCGGCTGCGCAGCTTTCAGACCCTTCTCAGGCACCACTGAACTGCTCTCTTACTTCGGGCGACTAATTACAACTCGTGAAAGCACGGTATTATCTGAATACAAGGCTATAGAAAGGGAGGCAAGCCAAACATAAAGCTTATGGAGCAAACCAGCTGCTGAGGTGCAACAAGAGGACACCAACTGCTGGAAACCTACCGGAAAACTTCATACGTCTCTTCAGATGTACTCTTTCATGAAAGAAAATATCCTCCAGCTCCAAAATAATCAGGCCACACGTAGGTCTTAGGCTTCAAAGGTCTTAGGACTTACACTACTCCTTTTAACATGCACAAAAATGGTTTGGCAGAAACTATCGTACTCTAGTATGGGTTTGTTTTTCATAGAATTATAGAATTGCCCAGGTTGGAAGGGACCTTTCCGATCACCTAGTCCAACCATCAACCTAACACTGACAAAAACCATCACTAAACCATACCTCTAAGCTCTACATCTACCCATCTTTTAAGTAACTCCAGGGATGGTGAAAAGACCACCATTTACAAAAAGACCAACAATTCTGAAAAAGAGATGGCCAGGAGAGCTGCTGTGTGCAGGCTGAGGGCTCAGCCTGAATGGGCTCAGCAAGGCTTAGATGGCACCATCATTTCCGTTCAGCAAGATGAGCCCTGGAGAATACAAGCCTCTGTCCCAGCATCTGCGCAGAAGGGTGGCCATGGCCCACAGAACCACTTACCTTTCAGCTTTTCAGCGACAACACTGCACTCGTGGTCGGAGTAATGGACAACGGGAGGTGGGGAGGGCGGGCGGAAGCGCTCCTCTTCCAGCCTCCTGCGATGGCGCTCCTCTCTCGCCAACATCCGCTGCTTGCATTCCCACTCGTACAGATCATCCCGAGCCTGAGCAAAATCCACATGCAGGCGCCCAGTATCCTTCTTGTCAGTGCTGGAGCCCAGCCTGATGCGATAGCCTGGCAGTGATGACAGCAGTGTTCAGAGGGGACAGGTGACACACGTCAGGCTCCAACCACCCACCAGTGTCCACCTCTCGTTCCTACAGAGCCAGGAAGGCCCTGAGCAGAAGAGGTTAGTGCACAGAAGCAACGCTGGAAAAGGAAATATTGTTAGGGGGGTTGCTGCTATCTGCCTGTGCTTTGCACATCCTAGGCAAGCTCTTACTTGGGATGTTCCTCCACTAAACAGGTCCGGGGTCTCGAGTAGCAACTGTTTAATTGCATGTAACCTCTTCGTGCTGCGGGACTAAGCCCAGCTGCTCACGTGGGGGAGGCAGAACTGACTTGGATTCTTCCACACTTTCACAAACTGCAGAAGCTGGGGATGGGAAGGGTGAGGTGAGACACGGCAAAGAGAGCAGCACATGGGTGGCGGTAATCTTTGGAACAGCCCCCATCACCCGATGGGAGCAGGGATAAGGTCAGCAAAGATGTACATCCACTGTGTGGGAACTCTTCTCACTGCCACCAAAGTCTGCAGGACTCCTCGTCTGGATGCACAAACGTGCTAAAGGCTCTCCTCCATCGTTAGGAGAAGCACAGGTGGGATGTAGGGAAGAAAATATTAACTACAGAGAGGCTTTGTACAAAGAACAAACCCAGAAACAATGCTCGTGTGTGGAGGACGCTGATGGCTGTGCACATGACCACGGGTTTGGGCAGGAGGAACTATAATCAGAGAATGCCCGCAGCTGGAGAAGCTGTGCTGGCCATGTAGAAGGGGTAATCGCAAAGAGACACAGCTCTTACTAATGGGACATTGCAAGTCTAACTCAATTCAACAGTCTCTGGAGTGAGATGCAATGCTTACGATTAGCCAAAACAGACTACAGAAAGTTTTCTGTTATTTTAAACAGCAAAGAGCATTTCCCTCACTTATCTTGACCATCTCATCTCTCTGGAGATAGTACTGTCTTTGGAGGTAATACCCCGGTTTGTTAATACGCTGAAAGGATGAATTTGGAAGGGATTTTTAGCATGAAAATAGAGTATTACTGTATTTTCTAGAATGGTAAAGAGTCAGGTGGAGAGCCCAGGCTGCTCAGGGCAGATGTAACGAGCAGAGCAAACACGGGCTTGGCTGGAAACGCACAACCTGCCAGTCACAGAGTCTGTGAACACCAACAGCAAGGTCTCTGTCCTCCAGGAAACAAACCTCTTAAAACCCTACAGGCACAGAACAGGGGCTCCCTAGGCAAGGGGAGCCCAGGTGTTTCAGCTCTCATGACTAACAGGGAAAAAAAAATAATTGATGAAAGTCAAGCACACCATCCATTTAATTGAGAGCAACTGCGAATTTTTATAGGAGCCTTAAACATTATCTACAGAATCAACTGGACACTGCTCCAGGTAAGATGGGGATCTCTGATTGTACCTCATCCCAGTATTTTGCAGAGGTTTGCAGTACCCAAGGTAGCAAAGCATTGCTATCTCTCCTGTCAGGAGCTGTTTTCATGTATTTAAGCAGAAATGCAAAAGCAGCAGAACGAGAGGCAAACTGACACATTAGACAAATATTCCAATTGCAACAAAGCCTGTCATTATAACCACAAAGAAGTTATTACGTCTCTGTCCCAGAATCTAAGCTGCCATCCGAGATAGAAATACACCTACCAGAAAGATAAAGTGCCTTGTCCACCATGAACTCTTCAGCAAAGCGGATATGACAGAAATTCTTCTTACTCTTCCGAATAGCTATGACTTCCCCGCACTGTTCAAACACTTCCATGATGATCTGCTCAGTTCCGTTTTCCGGCAGGCCTCCAACAAACACCGTCTTGCACCCGGGGGGCCTCTCTCTTGTTGCTGGAGGGGGCAGATCTGAAGAGAGGAGGAGAGAGAAAGCAGACCAAGTCAGTTTTTGCTTTGTCAGCACATGTTCCTTTCATCTGCCCACCTCTCCCAAGAGACGACCATACCTTCCTGCCTTCCTTCAAATGAACACCTCGCATTTGACTTTACTACAGATTATTGCTTGGTAATCTAAAGTCTCGCCTGCCAGAAGCAGGTTGCCGAGTGTGCCCACCTACCACCTCTGACACGGCAGCACCAAGAGAGACCGCATGAGACCGCTGTGACTTGAAGTGTTTCTCCAACACCGAACCCATTCCCATGCCCAGGTGCCCACCTGGCAGTGCAGTGAGACCCTCCCAACTCAGTACATGAAGGCTGAGAAGGACTACGCGCTTGCTGCCTGGTGTTTCTTATGATCTAGAAAATCCTAAATAAATTTCAGTGCTGAGATCTATCGCCCCTGGTTAAGTTCACAGAATTACACTACTTACATATTTATTTAACAAAACAGTTGTATTACATTCTTTTAATTCTTTGGCATATTTCCAGCAAAGTTCTTCCAAAAGCAGTTATTGGATTATTTTCTTTTTCTTTGGAAATGGCTCCTTTTGGTTCCCACATCGAGCCTGACCACTGACTTGCTACAGCCTTACGAAACACCACCCGTAACCTTCTTTGCTGTACACCCCCGGCTTCTGCGCCAACGGTTCCTCTTAACGCCCCACTCTTACTTCACAAGGGAAGCTGCAAGACGGTGCCCGGCCAGGAGCTCGCGCAGCCCAGTACCAGCTTGTACCAAGGGTCTCCAGGAAGGACTCATACGCTCTACGAGATGCTGAGGTTCCCCTTCTCAGGATAACACTGACCACAACTGCTAGGTTTCCCCTGAAAACCCAAAATCCAAGTCTAATCCCCTTCCCAGTACACCTCCACAACCTTATCAAACATTCCTTCTGTCTGCTTTCCAACTGCCTCTGCTCTCCTTCCATCGCATTCTGCAAAACCCAGCGCGTGGACCACGCTGGCTGATCCAGCCCCTTACCTCCAAGAGCTCGCCGTCCTTGAAGCCTTAGATAATACATGCAAGAATCACATCATGAAGATTAGAGTTCAAATATCCAGGGACTGGAATGCTTTCTTCCACAGTCCCTATCAATCTGACAACTGAAAAGGCTATTTACTGAAATGGCAAACACTCAGTGACACAAACAGGCTCTTCCTATTGCTTCGTCACCTGCTCGCCAGCACCTGGTCCATGGTGACCCCCCCAGACCTGCTATGTCTATGCAATGTAATGGCTCTCCTCTCGTGTACAATTTTTATTTTCTTTTTATATACATACACACACACAGGTATTCCTGTATAGACAGAAACAGGAAAAAGATAAAAAGGGAGTTACGTGGGTTCGGTGGGAAGAGAGTGCAGCTTTTGCAGTGAATGATCTCCTTCACAGCAGGCATGTCCGGAGGGATGGGAGGTGGGACAATCCCCAAGCCTGGCATCATGGGGTTGATGGGAGGGATTCCAGTCATCATCCCAAGAGCAGGATCAAAATCTAAATGGGGGAGAGAATAAGGGACTCAGGGAGTGGTTTGGACTCATACAGTAGCTGCTTATGCAGACAGCAAATGGAGTACTCTCCCCACATGTGGCAGGTAAAATTACCTGAATAAACAGCAACAGAGAGGGGATGTTGTAATACAACTCACCAGAACTTTAGATTTTCACCCTTAGAACAACTTTTTAAAAACTGTTTCATTGTTGATTGCTTCAGACAAATACGATTTTCCCCGTTCAAGCAAACTACTACCTTTTCCAATCTGTAGACACCACCTCCATCTAGTGTCAAAACCTTCCCCCGTAAGCATTATATTATCCATAAAAAGCAATCTGTGGCATATGGAAGCAGTGTAAAACCTAACCCGCTCCGGTTTCATTAGTTTAGTAGAGCAGACAGCTTGTGACCCAGGGTGAAGGGCATCACCTTGCAAACCAGACAGCCCCGTCCCTGAAGGGCTGGAAGGACACTCACCAAAACTAGCATCCTGGCCTCCAACTTACCAACACACCTTTCAGACTTCCTAGATTTAGACTGGGATGCTCTTTACTTCCCACCCTTTCAGCAACATCTCTGCCAGTAAACTCAATGCCAGCTGTGGAGCATCAGACCAGTCTGACAGTGCTGCTGGTGCGGGCGGGCCAGCGCCTGGGCAGGCAGCAGGTACCAGAGCTGGCCCTGAAGTAGCCCTCCAAGCAGGACGGAAGCCACCCCAGGACAGCAGCTCTCCACAGCACGTGCCCTGTTATACACAGCCTTGGCATCCTCCTGCTAAAAGCACTCCTGAGATGGTAAAGAAACTCTTCGTCTCCGTCGACTGTGCTCCAAAGCGCCAGCAGGGAGCGACCTGGACCCTGCCCATCGCTGCCTATGGAGAACAACTGGAAGGAAGACGAAGAGCCAAAGCTCCCATGCTGAGACAGCACCGGGGATGGGAGATACGGAGCAGCAGCGACCTGCTGGGAAATGCAGAGACTGTTCGAAACATCCATGCGTTAGAATCCAGGATCCCACTCATCTTCCCAGCACAGTTTGGTACAGGTACGACCTCCGTGCTGGCAGCAAGCGGGGCAAAGCTGCGTGCGTTTCAGCCAGCTCCCCACCGTCCTTGGCAGGGTGGTGGCTGCTCTCCCCAACCCTACACCCAGAGGTGCCGGGGGTCACCCTGGGCTGTCTGCCACACGTCAAGGGCAGGCAAGTAAACCCACTGCTGCAACTTCTGCAAGCCACTAAATTCAGCCCCTTCACATTTTATAATTATCCATGCCAAGGACAGCAATCTCACCTTGTCCTGGTAATTTGTTCCTGCTGCAAGGTTAGCTGGCAGCAACGGGCACGGACGCCAACCAGAGAAAGTCCTTAATGCGGGTAACAGGGGAGCTCAGGGAATCCGAGGGAGGAGAAAGCCAAGATGGGCGTTTCTCTGACTAAGCAAGACTTACAGCTCTCTAAAAGCATGAATCAATACAATTATCAGAAGCAAAAGAACTAGCAGGGTAATGAACTATCACATTATAACGAAAAGTAGAAAGTGTGTATGCAAGGGCAAACAGGGCCTGTGGCTGTTGGATTTGGAGCCCCACTTTATTGCTCAACCAGCAACGCCCAGGACAACTTGCCAGCTTGCGCAGAGACGTGCTTCTTCTGTCAAGAAGCTGAGCCCATGGCTACAGGCCAGCAGCCGAGAGGCTTAAGAAGCAGATTTGGAAGAGCCAGTCGCCATTTTTAAGAACAAAAAAAAAAGAAGAAAGAAGTCTCCAGGACTGTAAAAAGCTCAGACATCAGGCCTGGCAGGTGCTTTTTGATGAAAGCTGTGATAACGTTTTTTATACAAAGCTGGCAGCAGCTGGATGGAGCGAAACGTGCTGTGCATTCATTTTAGACACTGAGGTCCTCTTAAAGCATCTCACAACTATATGCTTTTATTTCATCTGTAGGAACAGAAATTAGCTGGTAAATTCTTAGAACTTTTTTAGACTCACTGTTTGTTTTTTTTTACTGTGACCCGAAACTTTAGTCCCACGTAGCCTTCAGCGAAGATGGCCCAAAGCACATCAAGCTTCCATCGTCTCTCATTTTTAACAGATACTGGAGATACGACTGGTCTGAACTCCAAACCATCACTGTGCTTGGGAACTGACCCATACTCACCGGAGCACCCTGTTCTCTTGCAGCCAGATCAGAAAGAAAATATTTTGCTCCTTCTAAAACATTGAGTTGTTTGTGTTGGGTGCAGACCTCCTGATCTCAAACAGCTCATAACGAACACCACTCAGAAGCCTTTCCATATTCTTACAGCAGGGAATCAGAGACTGACTTTAAACTTGTGTGCTCTGCTAGGACAGACTTGTATCGACTTTTACTTGTCAGAAACATGGGAGCAGGAGAATGACAAGACAACGGCACCCCTAACAGCAAAGACAAATGCTAAACAAGACCTAGGGGACACAAGAGTACAGACTGCAGGCAAAACCTGTGGCAAGTTAAGTGATGCTGTCAGTTAAATATAATATCAGCTGCAAAGCAAACTACCTGCTCTATGCCAGAAGAGCAGAAATAGGAATGTAGAGTGCTGCCAACACAGACAATCCCTCCCCAGGTGAGCAGACAATTATTCAGGCAGGAGACAGCATCCTTCTCAAGCGCTTAATGTAGTAAAGCACTGAAACAGCAATTTCATTTCAGGAGTTTGATGTGCAGGCATCCTGCACTGCTGAGAAACCAGGTACAGCACAGCTTGGCTCCTACAGGAGCTCTTGTAACAAGTCCTGGACAGGATGACTCACCCATCCACTTGTACTCCAGACCACAAGGTGGTCATTTCTGGAGCAGAAACCTCCATTAGTTTCTGCCGTATCCGTTTTACTGCCCTACTGCTGTTCTCTTCATCTCCCTCCCACCCTTTCTTTTAAGCAGTTCCAGTTCAGCTTAGAATAATGATTTACTTGATATCATTGGTGTCCCAGGCTCTGTGTGGGACCCTCCTCCTGCTGGTCCACTGCAGAGTATCTAGAGTACCTCACAACAACCACTGTTTACATCAAAACCATGTATTCTCATTTCCTCTGAAACAGCTTTAAAACACTGGCCTCTAAATGAATCACTTGCAGGCATTAATGCATTTCAAACGCAGCTCATTAATGCTCTTTGTACATGGCAGGCATTTATCTAGCTCAACTGAAAAAGGGTTTTCGCAAAGACCTGTTTGAAAGAAGATGAGCTGACATACCAGGCAGGAGGGGCTGTCCTGTCATCCCCATGGGAGCCATCCCCAGATTGTTCATCGCAGTGGTCCAGGCAGCTGGGTCGGACATTGGCAAGCCCATCGGAATGGAGTCGAGACTTAGATTTCTGCCACCATCTGCTGAGAGGAAAATAAAGTGATGAAGAGCTTAGCGCATATCTTAACTCTTCTGCAGGGCATACGCTGCCCAGCAAGGCTCTGCGGTATCGGTGTCCAAAACCAGGCTTGAACATAACATATAGGAGAGAGCCAAATGAGGGAAAAACAAACCCACTTGTGTCCCTCTCGAGCAGAGGACATTTTATAAAAGCAACATATATGAAAATACTGCCTTCCAAAAGCATCTGAATAAATTACGGTTTATCCACTACAATCAACAGCTCTAAGGGGCCTTAAAGAAACGCTGATTAAAGGTACACTTTCATTCCTCCCAAGAGATTTATGAACAAAGGACAAACATTCAGCAGGTATAAATTGTCATAATTGCCCTGGATTTAACAGAGATGGCCAGCATGTTCCAGCAGAGAGTGCTTCCCCTGCCATCCGAAGACACTTCTCTTCCATGCTAAAAGGGGAAACGAAGCAAAGAACGTGCTGCTGCTGAGAGCAGCAGTACCAGAGGTGTTGACTCAAGGTCTAGCAGAGTTACCTGGCCATCCAGGTGGAACCATTAACATTATATAAACATGTGGCTTAATTAAGCATTCAAATCTTCTTCAGTGAGTCAGCTGGGTCAACCACACCTTCAGCTGGTTACTTCCACGTACCACCAAGACATACACTTGTTCTTCTTGTCTGCACAGCCCAGCAGCTGGTTTCGGCCTATGCTTATGTGGATGCCTGCTCTATTGCCAGCCACCGAGCTGCTCCTGGGCTCACCTGGAGGAACGGTTCCTCTCTTCCTCTTCTTGCCCGGATCACTTCCATTCTCGGCTGGGCTTTGGCTTTCCGACACCCGTGGGCCAGCAGCACCACTGAACTGCAGAGATTTGTTGGTGCTGGCGGGATCAAAGGACAGATGGTTTAAGCCTAAAAGAGAAAAATACACTCAGAGACTTTTCTTTAAATTGGTTTGTGATGCTTCACAATCACAGTAATAAGAGAAACACCCAGTCCCAGGTACAAGCAGCCCTTCAGCCCCTGGAGGAATTGTGCCTCCATTTTACTGTCCCCAGCTACACCTGATCTTAGTGTTACACTGATACCACTTTAAAATATTACTCACGAACATTAATCCCAACACCCTCACAAATCAAACTGTCTGTACCTGTAATACTGTAAACCAGGGGTACATCTCCCCTGTATTGTACAGTATTTCATGTTTGGAAACTCAGAGGTCAGAATTTTTTTCTATTTCTTCCAGTCCAGGAATATAGTTTTCAACAGTTACTTAAGTTTCACCCAATTTGTCACCAGCTGTGACTTCACCTGGAATTATTTACTAGCAAAAAACAAGGCACATCTTAGATGACCTTTGAAAACATAAGGTGCTATTGCAATTTTTATTCGAGGAGTCTGGCATGCAGTTGCCCCCCTCTGTAGCCAAGGAAGGGCGCTTTGCAACATGCACCCCGAAGAGGGATGCTCACAGACCCGGTGACCGGACCAAACTCCTCCTCAGTCAAGCGACAGATCCACTATCAGAGTCCAGACAAAATTCTTCAGCCTCAGGACTCAAGTTCCCTCGCTCCTACCCCGCAGCACAGGAACGGGTTTTCCTTTGCGGGCACAGACTTGTCTCCAATTCCGGCCCATCGGTCCCCAGCCACCCCATCACCTCCCACCCCACGCCCTGGGCGCAGCCTGACCATGGCGCGGAGATGCTGGCAGTGCCTCCAGACACTCATTTTAAGAACCACAGCACTCAAAGACAGAACGCCTTGAGTCCCGTTGCTCAGAGTTCGTTATTGCTAATAGAGCAGCTCTACCAGTGAGCTAGGTTCACTGAAGAATAAATGCAGATTGACCCATACTAAGTAAATAAATGTAAGGTAAAGATATAAACCCAGGACACTGAAGACAGCATGTACCACCGAGACCCCCCTTGCCTGATAGCACACTGTATGGTGGTTTTAGACACAGCTGTCCATCTTTTCAATAGCCACCACCCGCCTGACTAGCTGAGGTACCCCATGACTTGGAGCTGAGGTACCCCATGACCTTGGGGAACACCAAGATAACTCATGTTCCCCAGGAAGGATCCCAATGAAGGGGACACCAAGGCCCATACAGACCCAGGAAGATCAGAATCAGGTTTCAAAAATAGCACAACTTTTTAAACATTCACTAACTATACAGCACACACTAAAATATCAAGTAACCTATAGACCAAATATTACTCAAAAACATGGATTTTGGGCTCTGCTCCCATCTTCTCTCCCAGGAGCACCCCAAGTAGTTTCAGGTGTCTGTAAGAGCTTTGAAGCCCAATGTTGTTTACCAGCACCATCCTGCTACGGCCAGCTAGTTGTTTAAATGGTTACAGGGTCTCCCTAGATGAAGCTAGCCACCCTTTAACGAAAAATCAAAATATTTAAAGGAAAACTCAGTTACGGAGGACATAAAAATTGCAGAAGAACGTGCTGATGTGGTAGTTGATACAGTGGAAGTGGGGAGAGGAATAAGTTTTTTTGAGACAAGAGGCATTTGAATGAGAGAGCTTTAAAGGAATGGACAGTTTGGATTATAAAAAAAAGACATATCTGAGAAAATATTGTTTGGAGCAGAACTATGGGAGTACCAAAGATGACAATTATGCCGTCCCAACACACTGATGGGCCGAGGCATTTGTACCAAACCTTGCTCTAGACACACCGCAGCATTGTGATTTCTATTCTAGAAGATTCCACTTCCAAGAACTTGTTAATAAACATGGTTGCTGTGTACGGCTGTAAATAGACAAGGGAGTGACTACAGAGAGCCTGAAGGGCCTCTTCTCTCAGCTACTGAAAGGTGAGAACACAAGAAGCAGCCAAAAAAAAAAGTACTATTCGGCTGGCAACAACAATAGTCACGCCTGACTATGCAAGATGCCTACAATGCTGTTTCTTAAATACCCCAAAGTCAAAATATCACTGAGGTCGTGAGGGCTCAGGAAAACAAATCTCGAATGCAGCAAGTTAAAAATAGAGAAAGGCCACGCGCAGCAAAGAAACAGGGAAAACAGAAAAGGAGCAATTGTAAGATTTACCTCTATTTTTACCCAGCTGATGGAAAAGGCAACATTAAACTTGGAAGTGTGTTTTCCCATGCCTGGGTGTAGGGAAGGAGGTGGACAAGCAGCGATGCAGCCAGACACTCATGCCACCAGACCTGAAGCGGACAGACGGTGGGGTCTGGCTGAAGGCAACTCGCCATACAGACACTGGGCATTAGCCAGCACCTGGATGTTAGGGCACACTGCTCAGGTGATTACTTTCTAACCCACTGAAGAGCAAATGCAGCTACTTACTGCAATTATTTCCATCGTCAGTTTGAGCTAGGATGCTTGATTAGGCTCCAACCCTAACCTGAGAGATACAGGAAGGAGCAGAAACTGACCTACAAATGCTCTCAAGTCTCAGCATCAGCAGACCCCAACTGCCCATCACCTCCCCATCGGCCACGAAGCACCGCGTGGCTGCGAACCAGCTACGGACCCGCTGCGAGCCAGCAATGTGCCCCTGCTATCAGCACACAGATTAACAAAAGGCGACCTACAAAAGGAGGAGCAGAGACCATGGTGACGGAGAACTGAACAGTAATTAATAAGTACTTGTTTCTCTTCTTGTCTTCTGTTTTTCTACCTGAAAACATCCAGACCCCAGGTGCTGGCATTAAATACTGCCCCAAAGGCAGCTACATGAAGAGCAATTAAAAAAGAAAAGAAAGGTACATTCGCAGAATTCATCAAGCCCTGTGAAAAGCCCAGGAGGGCTCAGTAATTAAAAGCATTCCTGAGGAATCCTCCTCCCGATTATCTCCTGCACCAAAAGGTCAACCCGTTCATGACTTGTTTAAACGGCTGGAGAGGAGCAAAGGGGAAGGGGAGGCTGGTGCAATTCCGAGTAAAACACTCTCGAGCAGGCAGAGGAACACGACTGCTGACTTGGTGACGGGACAGATGCTGACCCAGAGCTCCTAGAGTCGTTCTCAAGTCAGGGGATGAGCAGCAGCAGGCTAGGCCTGCAGCACAGCTTCTTCCAGGCATTCTATGTCATTAAGAAGAGATGGAGTAAGGAAATCTCAGATCAGCCCCTCAACCTCTCCCTTCTTGGCTGATCCTCACCTCAGGTTTCACTGCTGCTCCAGGAACCTGCCAAATCTGCTCTGCAGCACGGGGGTGAGTTCGCAGTGCTGGCGCCAACCTCTAGCAGCACAAACACACAGAGGAGCTGCTCTGCGTGCCCGAGGACCAGCAGCAGAGCTTGGAAAACATCCTCCAAAAGGAGTACTGCGAAGTTTGAAACAGGACTGGTTGCCTAAAAGGATGAAGTCCATCACGTGCAAGAGGATGAGGTGGATATGAGTGGCAACCTGACAAGGAACATGGAGACTTTAGTTCACCTTGTGTTACCTGCCAACGTCCTGAGCTGAACAGCAGGACAGGAATCGCTGGGTGCCCACCCACAAAGTTACCTTTTTCAAAGGAAGAGTCGCACCCAGGAGAGCCTCAGCATCCACCCCAGGGCTGTCCCAGGAGGACCCCAGCTCCAGCGTCCACCCCAGGGCTGTCCCAGGAGGACCCCAGCTCCAGCGTCCACCCCAGGGCTGTCCCAGGAGGACCCCAGCTCCAGCGTCCACCCCAGGGCTGTCCCAGGAGATCACTTCATGTGACACTTCACATTTCCCACCACCACTCACATAGTCTCAACCTGCAACTTGAGTGGCTTTTCCCCACATGCAAAGGGATACCACGGTCTCTGAGAAGAGTGTTGTTCTCACCAGCCACACAGCTCTGAGGGCCTTGACAAAAAGCGTGTCCCCTGTCACACGCTAAATTACCCCGTACATGTGCCTACATTTCCACCCAGTGTTAACAGCCCCATGTTTCACTGTGATTCTTCCTCCCTACTCTCCTCAGAGAAGCTGGGGGAGGGCTTAAGCTTGGAGGTTGTGTTGTTGCTTTTAACCAAAGTAAATTGAGGAAACTATTTTCCTGTTAGGTTTTTTGGGGTCACACATACCACGGAGGACCTGTGGTGTCCAGACACAAAGTGTCTTCTGTCAGGGTCACACTCTCCTGAACGCTCTAAGAAGGATGAGCTCTACAAGTTGGGCCAATCCTTCTAAGATTTCTAATTCTGGATGAAAACAAAGACCCGGAGCTCTGCAGTCACACGGTTGTCTGCTCTTCTAGATGACATTTTGCAGGCCTAGAAATCTTTGAGATCATCTAAACATCAACACCTTAAGCCAGCCACTGAAAACTTTTGCAAGCCATGACATGTTGTAGTACAGCTGCGCCTTTTCCTCGCAAAGATCATTGCTGTCCCATACACCTCTGAAGAACAGCAAGAAATGGTTTGGTAGCATATGGACCGAGGCTTCAACCGCAAGCTTATGAAGCTGACTTTTAATTTGCTACTTAATAGGCAGCAAACATAAAGAATGCTAAACAAGCATAATATGATCACCATGTGCATTGCCAGGAATGTAACGTGCTGCTGCAGTCCATGCAAGCCATGGGCAAGAGTCCTCTGAAAGCCCCCATGAACTGGGATTACAATAATCAAGTTATGCCATCAAAAGGGGATGTATTCATAACGGCTGTGGCGTTGCCAGGAGAAATAAAACAGCTATCTGAACATGTGGCACAGCTGGAGCTTTCAGAGCCGCATGTAGACATTGGAAAGAGACAGCTGTTACAAGAGTACTGTAAAACCAAAAGCAAGACTCTTACCCATCAGCCACAGAAGGGATTTCAACCAACAGGTGACGATGTTGCGGCAGAGGATGGGGCCACCCTAAGCTCCCTTTAGAGGGGGGACAACAGCTACCCACACAGCCAACCACCATCTGCACAGCCAGAGTTCAGAGTACAATTCCTCTCACCTGGGAATGTGGCAAATCAACCCACAGCTGGTCACAGGAACCACGCCACGTCCTGTGGTGACAACTCTCCATTCACTACGGAGCAAGACCTGACCAGCCAGCTCAGACGCACTGCCTCGGGGAGAGATGAATCCCAGAGCTACAGTCGGGCACCTCAAAACAGCCAAGCTGCTGGAGGAGCTGACCTCCTTTGCCCCAAGGGTACATTGTTGGTTCATGCTCAACTCCAGGTCAACCAGAACACTCAAAGACTTCTTCCACAAAGCCGCTTTCCAGCAGCTTGGCCCCAGGATGTACTGGGACATGGGGTTGTTCCTCCCCAAGGAGGGGGACTCTCGTCATAAGAGCTGCCTAAGAGTGACAGTAACATAAGTTAAAGTTCAGTGGAGTGTTTCTGGGGGGAAGTCAGGTGAAGACCAGTGTGAGACCAATGACTACCTAAAGGATGAGGATGTGTTCAGCAATACTTCAACAAACGCATTTCTATCTACCAATGTGCGTGCACGACCCGTGAGAGACATGGGCAAAGCCTAGCAGAAGCATCATAAAGACAACCAGAGACACTCCTGGGCGAACAGACCAGGGACTTGCTCCAGCCACTTCGTGAATAGCCCACTTCCAAAAAATTTATTATTTATGGGCTCTCCATTAAATGTAATCAGATATGCTCTCTAACAGATGCAACACATGATCCCCAGACGTGAATGCAGCAACATTTTTTGTGCTGGTACAAATTCATGGTGTCAGATTAATTCTCAAAGGTGACCATGCAGGACATGATTAAGGCACCAGTACCGGGAATCCAGATCCAGGCTCAGTGTCTCATCAAGCCACGGCTTAGGTCATCCTGTTTGAGAGACCACACCAGGATCAGCGAAGAGGTCAGAGATAAAACCCTCGTTGTGTTCCCACTGGAGGATTCGGTGGTGTTTTCAACCTCAATCCGTTGCTCTTACCAAGCAATCCTGAAACAGCCACACCAGTACAATGAGAGTATGAACGAAACCAAAAATTATTATCCTGCTCTCAGATTTCCAGAATAAGCAATTGACTTCCCTACAGCCTTTTTTCCAACTGATACTCACAGGCCAACAATGCACTTTGAGGCAGCAAGGACTCCTTCCTGCAAACCCCTGCATTAGCATGTAAGGTTTAAAGAGCTAAAACGCGATTGCTTCAAATCAAGCTTCATGTTCAAAGACATTAATTGTATGAGGAAAGGAGGAAAGTTTGCACCCCTGCTGTGAAACTTCATTCCAATTTACAGCTTTTTTTATTCTGAGCCAATTATTTCCCAACAGAAAAACTGGTTTAGAGCTACCCTTCTCGTTCGGTACGCTCCTCTATACTGCCTAAACCTCTTCAAAAAGGAGAAACAGGACTTCCTTGGGTTTAAAACTAACCTTCTGCATTTACAACTCCATTATGACATGCAGAACACATGGTATGAGCGCTCTAGAAGAGAAGCCCACTACTGTCATTATCCAGCCTCAGACTAGAATTCCACAAGTCGAAATACTGAGAAGTTACAGAAAATGGAAGTTGATGAGATCATGAACAGCAAAATATTTTTCTCTGCAGGCACAGGCTGAAAACTGAGTAGCTCCTTCACATGCAATAAACAAAAATGAATGTATTTTCTGGGTAGTGTTGGCAAGAGACAGTGCTAGAGAGGATGCAGTTATTCGGAGTGCACTCACACGAGATCCTGGTAGCTCCTCCAACAAGGGCTTCCAGGATCCCAAGACCTCCTTCCACAGGCTCTTTGCCCTGTTTTTTGCTCCAGGTTCTGCGAGCAGAGAAAGCCAGGAGCTACTGATGATGGTCGCCGAGTCGCCTTCATCTACAGAACCTGGCATTTACTTCATGACACGTGCCCAGACCTCTGCCAGGGTGGTTATGGTGGGCAGAAAAAGTCCCTGTGCACAGCTGCCTGTGCCAAGAGCAAGAAACTCCTCATTATATCAGATTTTCCACCCTACAATTGGTAAATGCCACAGACAGCAGCCACCTTCAGAACCGCTTGCCTCTCTTCTGCCATTTCAGAGAGCTGCTGTTCAGCTTGAGCTCCAGCCACATCCCCCTGGATACAAAGAGCATGCACAGAAGAAAGCTGAAGCTGCAGAAAAGCTTCTCTCCTGGGCACAGAGCAGGATAAAAGCTGGCAGAATCAGCCAGTACGACTGTGAGGCACAAGCACTTTTCCTTCACGCCCACTTTAAGGAAGCATCCTTGGCTATTTCGAGCTGCTCTGCTCAGGAAGGGAGGGACCATGGGCACAGGAGCAAGCCTTGGGGTTTCACTCAGCTTTCCTGAGGCTCTGGGGAGAGCCAGCCGGGAAAGGCAGAAGTCAGCAGATTTCTGCATTTGCAGTGAAGCGCTATGCAGAAGCTAAGGGGGGAGGAGGAGAAAAATTAGGGTTTTCAGTGAGTGCCAGACCAGTGTCAGCACTTCTAGAGAGCCATATGTGGCACGGGCCTTAGCGTGTCCTTCACCTCCAAGCACACCCACTACGTATCTCCAGGGATTTTCAGAAGAGTGAAGTTTCAGGAGCACGATATCAGGAGCCGCCATAATGCAGTGACTAAAATTTTTTTGAAAAGCAACTTGGACTAGAAGATTCCTCACTAGAAAAATGGATTGGGGAAAAGTAGTGAAGATCCTTAAAGTCGAGGAGGGAACAACTACCAGCAAGTCCTCCTACCCAGCAGCAGGAGGTCGCTGTAGGTGGTCTTCACCTCTGGGAACAGATGCTGAGTCCTGTCTTACAGGCAGAAACACAGCAGTCCCCCACTGTCCTAAACAGCATTAACAATGCCCAGCCCCGCCTGGCCCTGGGGACAGGTATCGACCTGGGTCTGTGCTGGTGCTATATACGGCTGTAGCTTTCACAGCACACGTCTAGAAAGGGCCTGGAGAGAGACAGGAAAGATCTCAATGTTCCAGGCATAAATCAAGGGAAGAAGCATCTACCCTAACTGGGTCCTGTGCCAGACCCTGCGCAGGACTTCATTTTCGAACCACTAGTTCCTGCTAGGAGAGCTTGGCCATCTGCCTTAACGACCAGTGAAAAAAAAAAAAAAAAAACATCAAGAAATGAGAAATAGGCACAACGTGAACTGAAAAGCACTGTTTTACAGATTGTTCCTACTACTGAGAGCTGAACGTGCTGACACCGTTTCTACCCAAAACGCAGGTTTGCACAGCTCACTGTGCAAGGCTCCTGTGATCGTACAGGGAAACGGCACCCAACAGAGCTTCCACTTCAAGATTTTTGCAAAATCTTCCCTGCTGGGTTTACTAATGTTCACTCAAATGACAAACGGAGCCCTGCCCACAAGCCTCGCACTGCTTGAGAGACACGCAAACCAGCTCACCTGGGGCCAGACAAGGGAACCGCACGACCTGACAGCAACCTTGCACTGCTGCGAGTCAGACACTCAGATGGATTTCCTGATGCCCAACTAGGTAATAAAACGCAGTTACACAAATCTCTCCCCAGTAACTCAAAGAAAAAAACGTAGTAACAGATACTCTGTCACTTTCACATACCTAAAAGCATGTTAATGACACACGTAAAAAGCCCACACAGATTATGCCCACTCATCAAACTTCTCTCTTACCCAGCATCAAGAGGAACTTAAGAAATGGGCTGACACAGGCTCTACTATAAATATGGATTTACCTTTTGCCAACACTGGCAAATATATGAAATAAGTATTGCTCAGCCTGAACAGGAGTCAGGCTTTTCTTTTCTGCATGTTTAGAAATGCAATTTAGAAATAAACTGGATTCCAGGATACAATCTGCCATCTGATCTCATACCGCCTGTTTTAGCTCTGAAGAAACGCATTTCAGAAGAAACCAAAGTACACAGCATCGGCAGTAATCAATGAGAAAACACAGAGAAAAGAGCAAGGAAGGGAAAGGAGAGAAGACACTGAGGCTTTCAAGTTACATTGCGATACCAACAATTTGCCTTCTGAGACTAATTCACAAATTCACAAACTACTGTTGGGCTTCTGCCCTCTTTTCTACTGTACTCCTGCCTTAAGTGTCATGGTTAGAGCTTCATAATCACCAGTTTGATCAAGAAGCTGGCGAGGCACGCTGATGAGACCAGCAGACTTTGGGTGGTTACTTTTGTCAACTCCATGTAACCCTTTAAGCTAACAACACTTAAGACAACATTATCGGAGAAACACATTTTCAGGAAAAGCACAGAAAACACGTACTGTACCTGCATACTGCACGAGAAACATGGCAAGATGCTGATCATATTTCAGTATTTCAGCCAGTTCTCCTGCCACTCCCAGCTTGTTTAGTTGTTTAAAAGATGGAGCCCGGGGTTGAGCTCCCACACTCGGTGCAGCTCCACGCAAGCCTACAAGCTCCAGCTCCGAGCACAACAGGGAAGTTGGGTCCTAATGACGATAAAACTCCCAACCCAGGCATCGAGAGCACAGGTCGGGACTGGAGCTGGCAAACAGCGGCTGCACGTGTCACCATCAGTCTCCAGTGACTGACACCGATAGGCAGATTCTGGGGTGTGGGGGGTGGAGATGGACAAGCAGGTGGAGAAGTGATTAGCAGCAAGTACATCTGAATTTGCAAGGGATTTCATACATCAATGCTTTTAAGCGCTGGCACGCAGTTAAATAAACCCTGTTTGCATGCCTGAGATTAGTTGCCTTTGCACAGAAAGGTTACATTCTGGTAATCCTCGATAGTAAGAAGCACACCGCTCACTTTCCTTGGTTCTGGAAGCTTGTATTCAAAAGAAATATTAACTTCAGACAAAGCTAATTATTCTAGCAGGGCACTGTTAAAAAAAAATTAAAAAGAAAAAGAGACACAAAGAGTCCCTTTCTTCTTTGACCCTGAAAACACAGCATTCAGTAACACCAAAGGTCTATCTGCAGTGTTTTCCAGTGAATGGCATATTTCCACAAATATATCTCCAGAGCAGCAAAAACACAGAGATTTGTTCAAGTTGTGTATGAGCTGTGCTGTTTGCTTATAACCATTATAACCCAAAACAAACAAAGGACAAAAATTCTTTACCAGGGTGTGTACACACATTCATGTGTACACCGGCACAGACCCAGACACTCAACCGTGTTTGCCTCACTGCGGGCAGCCCTCACCAACGGCCCCAGACATCGTGCCAAATGACTAAATATTCCACAGAGTGTTTTTAGGCTGCTCACATGGCTCTGTCAAACCTCCCGAAACAACGCCTACAAATCATTTTGCATTAACAGGGATTTACACGGGATGAGCAGCTCGTCCTTCGTGGCCTGGGGTGCAGAGCAGGCGGCTCCAGTCTCAGAGGCGACATGCCTGACCCCAGGCAGGTCACATCCCACCTACCCCACTCACAGCACGCCCAGAGAGCAATACCACCTGCCACTTCGTAACAAACGCTCAAAAGCTCCCATTTTCAGAAATATATTTCAAAAGGCTAGAAGAAACCCGTCAGGCAAATGAACGCAGGACTAACTGCACAGATCTACTGGGGGAAAAGAAGGGAAGAAGAAGAAGAAAAGAGTGAAGTCCCAAAGAAAACCCCAGCAGAGCCAGCAATCAGGATCATCGGAACATCCCAGTGCAAAAACCTGGACCGAGGGGCGAGTGCTGCTCCCCAGACGAGAGCCTCGCAGAGGGGCAGCACCAGCGCAAGGACCTGAATGGCTTCGTCCTGGCCGAGCGCAGGCAGCTGGACGCAGGGGGGAAGTGTCGCTTTGGGATGGATATGTTGGCACTGGAAGAACGTCAGCAGAAAAGTTGGGGATTAGGGGAGAAATCTCACACCATCTTTGGAAGGTGCACAGAATGCCTCCCTAGCAACACCTTATCAGAGATTGAACTTCACCCCTTCTATGAGCTCAAGTCACCCATACAAAAACATGACATTAAACCAAGAAACCTGACCTTACAGTGGCTCAGACAGAGCTTTCAACAACTTAACACAGCACGCTTTTCAGTTAGATGTTACGAAATCCCTCAAATAAAACACTAAGAAACAGAAAACCCAACCAGTCAGCTTCCAGAGCGGGAAGGAGATGAAAGGCTGGAGTAAGAAGGAATGCAAGTTTGGTTACACTTTACCCATCGTCTCAGGACTCTGCTGCAATGTTCTGCAGGCTGGAAAATACAATGTCTAATTATTGTAGCTGTGCAAGCGAAGTATGGGGGAGCTAGAAAGCGTGTGGACTAATGAGTAATCTAGCCAAGGACTAACACGTTTGTGTGACAAACATATGGCACTAAAGGACAAAAGCATTTCTCTGCAGCATGATCTGAAGACACATGGCTGTTAACAGCTGGACCTCGCACACACAATCAAAACATGAACAAAATAATTAAGACAGAGAGAAACAGATAAAGAATCTCGAGTATATTGCTTAAGGAACCAAATACACATGTGCACGCACATGTATCTGAATCGCAGTCACAGGATCTTCATGGAGTGGGGCTGTGGGCGAGTTACAGCCCACCGGCAGCTATGGTTACTGGGATGAGCGTGCCTGAAGGTAAGAGTGCTTCCTACGTAGGGCAGAAGGAATCCAGCGCAAGACGAGATACAGGGCTGGGCACGGCTGAGCCTGCCCAGTGCTCAGGAGAGAACCCAGCCAGTTACACCCAGCGGGGGAGAAGCTGCTGCCACCTTCATCCCCACCCTTCGCAAACCAGCCACTCTTGGAGCATCAGAAGCGTCCCACGTAACAGTCAGTTCAGTAATTTATTTAAACGCTACTCATTTCTCCCTCCCTCTTGTCCCACACCTTGTGACAATTTAACTGCCACTGGACCCAAAATGCCGCCTGGGGACTCCCTACCCAGCTAAACCTCTCACAGCAGCCTCCCCACCACCCAAAGGGCCACCACGGCGCGGAGCACTGGAGATGCCACCACCAGCAGCAGGTCCCTGGGGGCTCTGAGGGCTCCCGCGAGGCTCTTGTAGATGTCTCTACCCAAACACACCTCGTCAGCGAAAGCCAGCACCGACCGGGAGGCCAAAACCCCCGCCGGGGGACCTGCGACCGAGCCCCGCGACGACCTGAGAGGCGGCAGGAGAACCCCCGGGCGGCAGAGGACCGGGGCCAGCCCCCGCTGCTGCCCCTCCGCCCCACGAACGGGGGGGACCCGCGGGAGAGCCCCGGCGCTGAGGCGCTCCAGGCCCAAACCGCCGCCCTGCCGCCCACAGCCTCCCCCGACGGGCGGCCTCGGCGGGCCGGCCCCGGGCCGCCCTTCGACCGCCGTCCCGAGCCCGGCAGGGCCCAGGGGCCGCCCCTGCTCCCCCGGCACCGCATTCACTCACCGCCCGGCCCCGGCCCGGCGCCGCCGCGGCCGCCATCCGCGAACATCCGCCCCGCCCGCCGGCCCCGCCGCGCGCCCCCATTGGCTGCCGCCCCGGCGGGGGGGCGGGGCGCTGCGCGCAGAGCATGCCGGGACGGTGGCGGCTCTGGCGGGAGGGGCGGCTCCTTCCGCCGCCATGTCAGACCGCAGCCCCCGGCGTTAGCAGAGCGTATCCTTGAAATGTTATCGGTAACTAGCGCTGGAAGGCCGTATGTGTATTCTCACGAATAATGAGAGTTATGTCCTTGAAGGTATCAAGCATGAGTTAATGAAAGAACTCCTAATCAAGGGAGGCGAGTGTTGTATCATCTCGAGGAGGCACGTCCTGGAACACACGAGTATATGGACCTTGAGGATGGCACTAGTCTGCGCGTTTTGAGAAGTTCAGCCAACTTGGCAGGAAAGTGGGAATTCTTAGTGTCCCAGGCTGAAGTACCTTCATTGTAATAGTAAAAATCACCCCCACGGGTCAAGACGACCCTGGCCCAGGTGAAGACCCTTCCCCTGAGCACGCGCGGTAGCTGTAACTCCATGGTGTGACCCTATGTGAATTACTGACCCGTCAGATACAGGTAGGAGGTACTGATGTCATCATGACGTCGTAAAATGTGTACAAAAATCGCATGGAGAGTTCTGGTGGGTGCGTGACAGGAGGAGAGATCCCCGTGCATCCAGCGCTGTAAATAAACCAATGTCGGCTTTCTGAACTACAAACCTGGTTTAGAGAGTGAGAGTTTTGTTACGGATTTTGGTAACAATATTGGAAAACATGTATAAAAACCGTGCAGAGTGTCCTGATAGGGGTGCTTGATTTGTGGGAAACCACCGAGCACCCAACTCTGAAATAAATAACATCTCGTCCTGGCGGGGGAGACGGGCTGTGGCACACTGGGGACGGATCCGACTTTTCGGACAGCGCTGGGGAGCCCTGGGCTGTCAGGAACGGAGACCAGGCTGGCAGGAAACGCAGTTTATTGAGCTGAGGGACAGCAAGCAGGGGAAGCGCTCTCTGTCTGTCCCTTCCACTCCGTCCCTCCTCACGCCATGGCCTCGGAGGCGCCCACCCTCCTCTGGCCGCCCCACAGCGTCGGGGCAATGCTCCGGACCCACAGAGCCCCCGCGGGGCTGGGAGAGGAGATGGCGGCAGGCATGGTCCCATAGGGAATGGCTACTGGTCCCGGCAGGATCTGGAGGGGTCTCCCAGGAACGGAGCCCCGGCTCCTCCAGCCCAGGGCTCGGAGAGAGGAGACACCACTGCAGAGCCCCTGGGAGCTGCACCAAGTCCTCCATCTGCACAAGAGCCTGGCAGAAGTGCCTCCTCTCCCACCCAGACCCCGTCTCTCCCCGGCACCGAGGCAGCCGCCCGAGCCACCATCCCAGCTGTGGATGGGGACGCCGCCGTCACTGCAGGCCTGCCCAGCCGGGGCTCCTGATGCTCCCCACAGCGTCCCGTCCCAGATCCGCAGTCCTCGGCCGGTTCTGTGCCCCGGCACAGGCGCTGCCGAGGGCTGGCCCCGGGGAGCAGTCAGAAGCCCACGTGCAAAGCGTCCCTGTTGGCAGTGGGCACCCCGAGAAGGCTGTCGGAGGGAGGCGGAGGATGGCTTCGGCATTACCGGAGGCTCAGCGAGGATGGGGCGGCTCTGCAAAGCAACAGCCGGCAGAGCTCAGGCTTCTCCCAGAGTAGGCAGCAAGCGCGTGGTGCAGACAGACGATGTGCGGATCCCCGGAGCTGAGTCAGGCTGGATCCACCCGCGCGGCATCAGTCCACCCACGGAGCCAGCACCGCTCCGCGGAGCCTCCTCTCAGGCTCGCTCCGTGTCCTACAGCCAGGAACAGCAGCTGCCGCGTGATACCTGGCCTCAGGCCTTTCCCAGGCACGGTGAATGCCACGCGGACTGTTGTTTAGCTTTTTTTTTTTTTTTTTTTTTTAAAAGGAGCTTTTATTTTTGCCTCTTCCTCTAGGTTGGGGAAGGCCTCAGGCCCAAGGCGGGTTCTGGATTCATGCTGGATATGGCCTTGAGCCGTCATGTCTACGGTGGGGCAAACGACAGAGGTGGAAACAGCTGCTCTTTTATGCATAGCACCCTCATTTTGAGATTAGGGTGCGTTCTTAGCTAAAAAAACTTTTAAGGGAAATTATCTTGCCACGCTGATCAAATGGACGTGATTTTATGAGAAGCAATTAAATATCATCATAGCCTCTGGCAGGGTGAGCAGCCTGGTCACCGCTGCAGCATGGCAGGGCCATGCAGAAGCGTTCCTATGGGATGAATCCATGTGCAGGGACCCTTGCAGTCCCAAACCCAGCCCTGCCGCCCCCCGGGGACAAGGCAGCCCTCCTGCTGCTCCAGGCAGCCGTTCCTCCCGCTCCTTTGCCGCAGCTCAGCGTCCAGCCGGTTACTCATTAACTGGCTTTACAGCCCAAGCCAAACAGCGACAGCACAGCCCGTGCTGCCCCGCACCTCTCCCGGGCGTGCCGCCTGCTCCGCGCTGGCCCTGCCGGCCCCGCTGCGGATACAGCTGCTGCCGAGGGACGGCGGGAGGGAGCCCAGACCCCCAGCCCTCGCCTCTGCCCGGGTGGGCACAGCCCAGAGCGGGGGCCACCCTCCCCGGCTGCAGGTTTGACTGCAGCAGGGGACAGGCTTGGGGGTGGCGCAGGCTGCAGCTGTAGGATGGCGAGTTCGGTTTGGGAAGGGCAGCAACTGGCAGCGCTCGCGGTCCAGGACAGATGTGGGACCCGCGTGCACATCCCAGCCTCCGCTGCCCGGGCCGAGAGCCGAAGGTGACAGAGCCACCCCTGTGCCAGCAGCCCTGCGCAGGGGCCTCGACCCCCAAGAGCTGAGGCTGCAGGCAGAGGGGGGGGCCGGCAGATCCAGCTCTGGGCAGGGGGAGCCATGGGTGAAGGGTCTTTAGCCCGTGGAGCGAATGCTGAGGGCTTGGTCCCAGGAGACGCAAGGCTGAGGCTCTCCAGGCAAAATCTAACGCGTGCCCTGCACCTGTAATTTGGCTGGTGCAAAACGGGCCATGGGGGTGCAGGCAGGCTGGAATTTGGCCAAGCTGATGTCTGGGAATTAGCGTCCGGATCGGTCCCACCCCGTCCATGATCTCCTCCATAGCTGGCAGGCCCCGAGTTCATGGTCGCGATGCAGGAGATGATCTGGAAAGCCGGTGACAGCCGTCCCTTACCGTGTCAGTCCTGGAGCCGCAGGCAGGACACACTGGGGAGGGGCTTGGTGCCTCTGCCAGGGAATCGGCGGCCATTCCCCAGGCAAAAGAGGACTCTCCTCTTCACACCTGCAGCCAGCTGGGAGAGCTGCAGCCGCACGTCCTTCTGCCAGCAGGAGTAGAGCAGGGGGTTCAGGAGGGAGTTGCAGAGTCCCAGCAGCCAGAGGTAGTTCTCAATGACTTTGTAGGGGAAGCAGCCAGGACAGACGGTTTGCGCGATGCTGGCGATGAAGAACGGCAGCCAGGACAGCGTGAAGCAGCCGATGAGGATGGCGACGGTGCGCATGGCCTTCATGTCGCTGGTGTTGCGGGACGGGGGGCAGCCCCCCGCCAGCCCTGCGTGCTCCACTTCCCGGATGTGCTGCGCGTGCACAGAGGCAATTTTCAGCATGTCGCAGTAGAGATAAATGAAGAGAAAGAGCGCTGGGAAGAAGCCGGCGCAGAAGACGGAGAGCATGTAGGCAGGGTGGAAGACGCTGAAGAAGGAGCACTTCTCATGGTCGGAGGTCTGCTGAAAGGCCGGAGCGAGGACCGGGAGGAAGCCGATGGTGGCAGCAACCAGCCAGAGCCCCACCAAGCGCACCCCGACCCGCAGGCCCGTCACCATCTGGAAGTAGTGGAAAGGCTTCCTGATTGCCAGGTGCCTGTCGCACGCAACCAGAAGGAGGGACAGGATAGAGGCAGCAGAAGAGGAGGTCACGAAAGCCATTCTCAGGACGCAGAAGATCTGGGGAGGATAAAAGGGCTGGGAAAACTCATCCATGACCAGACCCGTGACCGTGAAGCCAACCATGGCATCTGCGACGGCGAGATTGAGGACAAAATAGAGCCCCTTGGAGCCGCTCTTATAGATGAGGCGAAGGAGAGCGATGGCCACCACCGTGTTGGCGGTGATGATGAGCGAGGCCAGCACAGCGAGGATGGCTCCCAGGGCTGAGCCAGCCATGGCTGTCCCCTGTGGGGGCACAGCCCGCGGGCGGCGCGTCCCGGACACGATTCTAGGGCATCCCTCACCTGGGGCTTCTCGGCACGTACGGCTCAGCAGCCGGGCAGCTCTCGGGGCGGCGCGGGGAAAGCCCTGGGTGTCGTGGCGTCTCTCAGGCTGGGAAACAGAGCTCTGCCGAGCTGCTGCCTGCCGGAAGGGACCGGGTACACTCACGCTGTGCCCGGGGAGGTCCCTCCCCTCCAGCCACGTTTCCAGACAACCCTGGAGCAGGGGGGTGAGCAACGAGCACCTGGGCAGGAAGCTGCCACGGTGGCAGATGAGGTGGTGGACGTTCCCCAGCCAAGCACCGAGGACCCGAGCAGAGCCTTTGGCTCTGCTCGGGTCCTCGGTGCTTGGCTGGGGAACGTCCACCACCCTGCTTTGGCATGGATGCTGGAGAGAAATCGTCTGCCAGGCGTCGGCAGGCGCAGGTGGGAGACTGCAAGGCCCTGGAGGAGCGCAGCTGGAGCCCAGGGCATCCTCCACACGCCCAAAGCAAAGAAACTGCCATAACCTGCAAAGGGGCCTCCTGAGCAAGCAGAAGTCAGCGACGACGGCTGTTCCAGGAGCTGGCGTCCTCTGCCCGCTTATGGATCCACCTAAAAGTAACTCGTTACCTACCCAAAACGAGCCCCTCTCCCTCCGAGAGCTCCCTCTGCGTGAACTTCTCTGCACAATCCTTCGGAGCCACCGGGGACGCCTGGCTGATTCCAGGCTCTGTGACACGGATCATCTCCAAAGAGAGACTTCATCCGTCACCGACTGACCTCACTCCCAGGAGCAGCTTAATGAACTGTACTATAATATTTTGAATGAAATATACATTTGCTACTAATACTAAAAAAAAAAAAAAAAAAAAAAATCTATACAAATCTATACACACACTTCCTTTACTAATCATAAATGTATTTACCTTACTAATAGTAACTTGTAACAAAGAAATTCACGGAAACAAAGCCTCCGCATCCTTGTATATTACAGAATCGTACGACCCCACCGTCAGGTCCTTTACGCCCCGGGGGGTGGGTGACCCTCGCAGGCTGCGGCCGCAACTGCTCCAGCCCTTTAAACAAAGTGCCACAAGCCACCTCTCCTGCCTCCTCAGCCGGAAAAATGCGGGCTGCCAGGAAACAGGGCAGGGTCAAGCCTTCCTCTGTCAAACAGTAACTGGGGAGCGCAGGGGCCGGGGAGAGGACGTGGGTCCTGCGGTGGGGGGGAAAGACGCAGCAGACGTACGAATTGTGGGCGCTACGGACGGAGCTGTGGAGCGGGGAAGCCCTTTGGGAACACCCTGGGTCTGCACCACGGGAAGGGCCCTGGTGGCCTGACACCCGGGGAGACATCTGGGGAGCTTTAGCCCCGACGGGGGAGAGGGTCCAAGCCCCACGGCAGGAGACGCAGGTGGGGGGGAGGTGAGACAGAGGGAAGCGTCAGGACAGCTCGGGGAGAGCACAAACACAAACCAGGGCCGGTGCCTCCCCGTGAGCACATCCTGGCACCGTCCCATACGTAGCGTGCGGCAGCTTGCCGTGACGGGCAGTCCCGCTCCGCAGGGGCTCCCCCATCCCGCCCCACCAGCGCAGAACAGGCATCTCCCTCAGCAGCAGCCACATCCAAGCTGCAAGACCACAGCGGGTCAGCAGCCATCACCAGCAGCGATCCCTCCTTCCCACTTCGTATTTCTGCTTCACCATGCCCCTCCGCAGCTCACCACCGCCCACTTTCCCAGTTACAGCCTGAACACTTCCAGTCATGACCTTCGCTCGTCCCCGGCAGGCATTTCCCTCTTATCCTGCAGCAGCCTGGCTGCTTTGATGGCTTTCATAAGGGACTCGATCAAAAGCCTTCTGGAAGCCCAGACAGCCTGGGTTCACTCCAGCTTCCTGCTCCACGTGTTGCTGCCTCCTTCAGAAACCTCCCAGCAGGTCTGAAGTCTGGGTTCCTCCTCTTCCTCATCCACCAGCCACTGGCCCTTCCAGCACATCACAGCCGTTTCTGTCTCACATCTTCATTAGAGTTTCTACCAGCATGGCACAGACATCGCAGTCGCCGGCTGGTAGTTCTCTGAAAACAAACCTTCTTTCGAACCCCGTCCGCACTTCTGACACTTCCCTAATGTGAGGAGAACTTCAAACGAGAGGCTTCAAGCAGGAGCTTTGGCCTTTTCATCCTCAGGTCCCCCAGCCATCTGGGGCGCCGGCCCAGCCCCCTGCTCACATTCCCTGTCCTACCCCCTCCTCTGCCAACCTCTCAGCCCGAGACCTTCCCCAAGTCTCCCCGTCACAAGGCCCCAACAGACAGAGCCCTCCGAGCTCTTCCAAGTAAGCTTGGGAGCAAGACAAGCTCTTCAGCTTGTCTACTACAGTCTCTGCTTTCTTCAGCGGTCCTTTCACTCCTCGATTGCCCGCCAGCCCCAGGGACTCCCTGGCAAGCTCCTCCCTTCTTCCTGAAAGAGGACATGCCCTCACGGTTGAGGTTTTGTCTTGGTAAGTGGATGCCTACGGTCCCTCTTTTGGTTTTAACCTGGTTTACAGCCATTTTTATACCTAACGTACCAGGGACCACGCGTATTTCTACTTTCCACATTTGGGTAGGACTTTGTTTCCCAGGGTGCCTTGACTACCACCCCCACGCCAGCGTTAAACCAGCAGGACCCTTCTGTGGGTGCCCGGGGAAGGTCCCTCCCGGTGTCCACCTTCGATGGGATATACATTTACCCCGTATACCGCAGGCTCTAACACTGGTGCCTGCACTCTCGTCACAGTGCTCACAGTAATTTTTCAGCCACTGAAGGTAGCAAGATGTTGATGGCTTCGGGGCAGGAACGCGGCCCACACCGCCCACGGTGGGACAGCGCTGGCTGCAGCCGCTCAGGAACCGCCACCTCCTGGGACGGCGACAGGATCCGCATCAACACGCGCTCGACACAACTAGGCACAGTGTCAGCGGCACGCTCACACGCTACCTGGCATGGGAAAGGTTAGAGAGAGAAACACGAAAGCCTGAGCACGTACGACAAACGTACGTTTAGGGAGCGTTTCCAGGAAGGCCATCCCAAGGCAACGGACCCGCTCAGAAAACGTGGGATCTCCAGCAGCACCACCCCCTCCCAGAGCGCTCACAGGGCCGTTCACGGGTTGGGGTCGTTGTTTGTAGAACACCCAGCAAAATACTCGTCTACCAACCGAGAAACCCCGAGCAGCCCAGCTTTTCCTGCTCGCAAAGGCAAGATGCTCCCGGGACGAAGGGCTTTACGACCGCCCTCGGGAGCCGCCCGGCACAGAGCGGGGACAGCCAGCCGTCACCTCACCGTCACATCCGCAGGGATCGTCACCGCCGCACGTGGACCCACGGTTACTATTGACAAAGCGAGGCAGAGCGACGTGTGGCAACGCGTATGACAGCCAGAGCAGGCAAAGCTCAGATAAGGGACGTCTCCAGGGGCTGGGGCCACTCGGGCAAGCGGCAGGAGGCTCTCCAAAGCCATCCCGGGGAGCTGGGCCAGCGGGAGGAAGAAGAGGGGAAAGAAGAGCCTCTCGCCAGCACCTTACAGCTGGGAAAGGCAAACAGCGAAGTGGCCGTGGGGACACTCTTCTGGCATTGCTGAGGAGCTCCTCGCCTCGCGGCGGCCCGCAGAAGATGGGCAGGGGAGCAAATACCGACCGTCAGAGGAGCCCTCCAAACGTAACAGCAGCAGCAACATCCCGTGGAGCCGCACAGAAGAAATGGCTCCAGAACTAAACCTACAGAAACACTGAAGAAAATCAGCAGAATGTAACGAACCGTAGTTAAAATACATCTCTCAGATAGTCTTGTGTTCATCCGCCACGTAAGTATTTATTTACTTCGTAATATTTAGAAATCCTCTTCAAGATTAAAGCCAGGCGAGACGTATGACCCTCGTCCGCGTCCAACCCACTGCTCCCCGTTTCTGGTAGTTTGTAAGTACAGTTTCACTCCGAAAACGTACCTCGCAGCCTCCCGAGCGGTGGCCCTGTAGTAATCCCTCTGCTCAAGGCGCGATTGGAGTCATCCTCCTTATACACGCGCTGGTACAAGGCAGCTCTGCCTTTGCAAAACCCCAGCAAACGATTCGCTCTCGTCTGTCGGGGCCGGATTTGGCTGAACGTCCCTTGTGCAGTTTGCACCGAGAGAACCCAGCGTCCAGCACTGCCAGGCAGGACGCGCTGCTGCGCGTCACATGGGACCTTCATCCCAACTGAAGCCACCCCATGAAGAGGAAAGGGAGTAGGGACACAGGAACCATCCGGAAAAAAAAAAACAAACCCAGGTGACGACCAAAATGTCTTGCTTGATGTTCTGCTTCGCACTAGAAATGTTAGAGCCGTTATTTTAAAGCAGTGGGACATCCCAGTTCAGCTTTAACTCACATTACTTTGCTTTAAAAATGATATAAGCAAAAATAACATAAACAATAAAGGTTAAGAGACTGAGGTTTTGCACAGTGAGCTGAGTGCAACACCATAATTTTCTGACACTAACAATTAAACTTTATTTTAGAAACATTTCTATTGCAATGAGTCCTAAAGATTGCTTTTATACATATACTTCGGGAAAAAAAGACACATACAGTGTGCTGAAAAAATAGCTCCTGTTCTCTCCAAGGGCAGACACACCATCTGCTCTGCAACACACCTGCAGTAAATCTGCGCAAACACAAACTCAAGCCATCCAGTCAATAAATAATTTAATGAGGTTACAATTCCGCAAGAAAACATGATCGCGTCCCTTCCCAGGCTCCAGCCTCGCCCCGTGGGCACGGCAGAAACACGGTCACGAGCCAAACAGCGAACCACAGCTGCACCCAAAGGCCACTGGAATGCACCGATCTTCACAGAAGATACTGCTTCAGGCCCAGACACTCGCACGCTGTTAATACTTGCCTCCGAGGGAAAAAACATGCAGCACCTGCCACCAGCCTCCCAGCTCCGCCTCGGGCGGATCATGCTCCAGGGACCATGCGTTTGGGGAGGGGGACAGCCCGGACCCACAGGTACCAAAACATCAAAAGATGGGGATGGTGAGATGGAGAGGAAGGCTGCAGCAAAGCTCTCTGCTGCAGGTCTTGACGATGACTCTCGTGGAACGAAGCCAGCGGTCAGAATGGAAGGCGCTTCAACTGCTCGTATGTGATAAAAAACTGAAGGGAAGGTCAAGGAATTGGACCAAACCCGTGAGGCAGCTGCACCGGGGCTCCCAACAAGGCAGGCGGAGCATCGGCACAGCTCGGCTGCAGCCCAACGCGGATGCCCCTCTTCCAGGCAGCAAAGCTGATCCGCACAGAGGGAAGAGAGAGCTGTGGGACAAGAGCTGCCAGGAGAGGGAAGAGACTGACCCAGAAGCCAACTGGCCCAGGCTCGCCTAGGCCACTGCCGAAGGGAGGCGGCAGCAGCACCCACCGCAGAGCAGCAGAACCTTCCCCAGGCTTCCCCCGCGGAACAGGAGCCGATCCAGAAACCGCAGCACCTCCAGGACCTCGGGCCAAAGGGAACGTCTGGAGCCAAGGACTCCCTCTACAGGAACCCCCTGTGCTGCCACACTGAAGTCCCTGCGCTGGCCACCCACAGAGCTGCTGGAGGCAGCACTCACCACCAGTGGCATTTTTTGGCACTTGAACCAGCTTATGTCTGCCCAAGGACAGTGAAATCTGCTTCGGGCTGCTGCAGGGAAGACAGAGGTGCCCCACCAAGGCGTCTGCTCTGCATTTCCCTCCACAGCGCGGTTCTCCCCGGCCTGTCCATACCCAGGACCTCCCAGCAGCACACCGAAGGATACAATAATGTTCCAGGGACCGAGCCGAAGCCAGTTGGGCCAGAAACCTTTATAGAGTGCAAAGAAGCCCTCGCTCTTCCATGTCTGGGAGGAGAGAAGAGACAGATCCATTAGGAGACACACCAGGTCCATGCTGAACCCATCTCCCTAACGCCACGTGTGCGATAATGAGCCTTTACAGCCGCCGCAGTAAGCGGACAGGCCAGGGGAGATGCAGTTAAGACGTGTGAACCGTCACTTACAGTATGTGAACCTAATCAAAGTGCATCACTGACAAGGTTTTGTCCCATGAGGTTGGGAGGATGCTCAAGCTGATGGCGACCTCAGGAGCGGGACTCCAGGCCCTTCTCTGGTTTGTCTGAAGCACTCACTGACACGCACGTTCTGCCGCTGTGGGATCTCACTCTCCTGCCAGTGGCGTGTGGGGCTGCAACCTGGGCAGCCTCCTAAGACAGGCATTTGCCCACCTCTCTCACCTCCTTACCTTCACCAGGCCGTCCAGAGTGCCCTTGTAGAGCTCCGTGCTGCCCACTATCGCCCGCTGGTTCATCATCCGTGTCCGCACCACGTCCACAGGGTTGGAGGCAATGGCCCCAGCCAGCCCGCATGTAAAACTGGAGCTGTACACACACCAAAACAGGAGAGAGGAACGGCTCTGAGCGCCGCCATTCCGGCTCAGACAGGCCCTGACATAAGCACAGGAGAACATCTCCCACTGGATTTTGTGAAAGGCATTTAGCAATAAGCATTAGCTGCGCTACCTGTTCCCACCCGGAGAAGAGGCAGGGGCAGGAACCACGCCACCTCAGGGCCCCCGAGAGCTACGGGAAGGGAAATCTCAGCTTTGTCCAATCAAGACCCTTGTCAGAGCCCACTGCGGGGTCTCCCCAGGGGCAGCCTGCAGCCCAGCAAGTGTCTCTGGGTGCCATCAAGGTGACACAGACCTGAAGGCAGCCTCTCGGACGCGCACATCCTTCTCACCAGAGCAAACATTTCTTCGGGGTGGGGAAGGAGGGAGGAAGACCAAAGGCAGCAAGAGGGAGCATGCAGCTGCCAGTCTCCTCCCGCCACGTATGGTCTAGTGCTTGTCACCTTCAGCCCACAGCAGGCAAACCCAACAGAAGCTCTGCAGCACCTCCAGCTAAAGCGTCTGCCAGGAGAACAGGAAAATGTAGGTGAAAAAAGACTTTGGGAGGTCTCTAACCCACCCCCTGCTCAGAGCAGGCTGATTTCAAAACTTGGTCAGATTGCTCAGGGTCTTGTCAGCTTTGCAAGTCTCTGTTCATCTCACAAAGCTCTTACAGCAAGGGCTGCAAGCTGACGCTGGCCGTGCCGATGAGGACCTAGGACTGGAGCAGCTCTTTGAGTGACTGCTACAGGTAGTCGCACACCTGGAACTCCTGCCTTGTTCATAGCGGGGCGCAGGCACGGAGCAACAGCATTTCTGGTCAGCAGGCAGCTGAAATCAAGCTGACATTTCACATCACCAAGGGATTTCTGCCAGGCTCCTTCTCCAGGGAGGTCTCTCTGGGGATACCTGCTGGTCGCTCTGAGCTGCTCCAGTCGACACAGCAGATCCCTCAGAAGCACCAAGCCCGTGCTCTGCAGCTCCGCAGCGCTTGCTCTATAAACAGGTCTCACCCCAAACCCCACCTTGCTCCTCTGCTTCACACGCCCCTGCCAAGCTTAGAGAGCGCAGCAGCTGCAGCAAATACTCACACGAAGTGGGCAAAGATGGTGTCACCCATCAGGCCTGACAGAATTAAGTGCTTCTTGGTGATGTCGTAGACCGGCAGTTCCACCCCCACCACGATGGCAGCTCTCTGAGCTGTTGGGACAACACCCTGCAGAGCACAAACGTCAGTCACAAGCGCAAACTGCTGCCTGGGCACTGCAGCGAGTCTAACGTCTCCCCCAGCTTCCTCCCAGGACCTTTTGCTGCCAATCTGCCCTGTGCCTCCTTGCCCTGCCCTGCAGTGCAGCTCTGCAGGCAGACCAGCTCGCTGTCTCCCAGCTTTACGCCAAAGCTAAGGAGGATTCCTCCACGCCAGCAGCATTGCTCCGGCTACATTGACTACACACTGCCTCTCTCCTCCCAGCCAGGGGCACGCAGGGATCAGGCTATAATCCACTCACCCTCCCCCACTGCGCAGCACCCACCGATTTCAGTACCAGGAAAGATCCCGCACCACAAGAAGAGCGGCTGTTTAAGGAGCCAGGCGGGACTCCAGGTCCTCCTTGCTACATAACAGCACTGAGTCTGCTTTATTAAGCCTTTGATTTAGATTTTCATGTACTAAAAAAGTTGCTGCCAGCAGGACATTGATTTGGGAACTGGCGAGATAATTACTGGAACAACTACAAGCTTAAGTAAGGGGAACCAGCTACCTTCTGGGAAATACCCCAGCGAACCCCTCATCAAATTTTTATTGGCGTGCAGAACGAGAGAACACGGCAGCAATGCGGAGCTGGGCCATTTCCCTGGAACTGTAACACCACCCGAGTAACGCCGGGAGACCCACGGTGTCATGAGAGACCTCCCTGGGCACTGGGAGCGACCCTTCAGTGCGGCCCAATTATGAGCCAGCCCATCAGGACAGCCAGCTTTCTTGCCACATAAAACCCAAGCGACTGGAAGAAGTAAAAGTACTTTATGGCTCCCGCTGTGCTAATGCGGTACCTGACAGTCTCCTCCCGGGCTCCTGCCTAACCCAGTCCTGGCACAGCCAGCTCAAACACCCCACAAGAATGCCAGAACTGGTGAGGACAAATGTCTTTGCCTCAATGCAAGGAAGGACTGGAGCGAGGAGACAGTGGTTGTCCCAGACCCGAGAGCAGCAACACTACTTTGGTCACTGGAATCCACCGAGACTGCTCTGCCTCTGCACCGTGTGCTCTCTGCAGCACTCAGCACCAACACAGAGGGTTTCACGTCCTTTCTAGTCTCTCTTCCTCTCTTGTGTGTCTTTGTCTAAAAAGCAGAAATAATCTCAAAGTAAATACTGTCAACACTGCCAGTTGTCTCCTCCTCCCCTTCCCACACAAGACACTGCAGCAGCTATCCCTCTGTAAAGGATTTCAGTGACCGTAAGAGGAAGAAGTCAAACTGTTGCCTGGAAAAAAGCACTGGGATTCTGTAGTTCCCATACCTGACCTCACGACTCGGCAGACTGCTGGACAACTGAGCCTACAGAAGACAACCTCACCTGAAGGACAAAGTGACATTCTCTAACAAAAGCCGAAGAACCACTGCTAAAATCCAAACAGTAAGGCTTCAGCACTGGTAACTCACGTCTCCCTTCAAGCCCAAGAGCCATACATCACTGGTGTCCCCAAAAGCCACCACTCTGTCTGTCTCTTTGCATGCTCAGAGGGCAAGTTTCAAGCTGAGCAGCCTTCCTCAGGCAGACCATGGAGAGGATCCAGCCCCAAATGCTGGTCCTTTCACGGGACACTCCTGTATTTGAGACTTTATGCACACCAGCTTCAGTCCTGGAAACCAGGACCCGGCCCAGCGCTGATGCTGCCACAGCACAGACCCAGCCTCCACCATAAACACGCTGCTGTTTGTCCAGTAACCAGAAGCAGAACTTCTTTTACTACACTTGGTGCTCTTCAAAAGCTGCGCCTGGGTGTAGCAAACCAGCTGAGGGAGCTGTTAGTTCTGCTACGAGTGGGGGGTTCCAGCAGCTGGTGCTTACCCTCCAGAGGCCTCGGGTACCCTCCTGCTGGTAGATGTCGATGAAGCTGCCAATCATGCCACCCTGGAATAAGCTGCCTTGAGCCTGCATTCGAATCTGAAAGGAACGCGAGAGTCAGCGGGAGCCATCAGCGCCTGCCCAGAGGGCTGAGAGACCAACTCAGACGACCTCCTGGTAGAAACAGAGCAACTGGGGAGACACCGCCACCCACCCGCCCTCTCCCTGCAAACCACCCAGCAAACGCTGATGGCAGGCAAGGAGCCGGGACAGCAGCAGTGCTCCCTACACAGGCAGAGGCGTGGGAAAGCTCTCCAGGCTCTCTTTGCTCTGAGCAGAGCTACCATGACCCCAGTAACCCCGCAGTAGGGAATAGAGGCGACCAGGCAGTCCCCACTGACTCTGGTCCCTGCAGGGAACAGGCAGGACTTTGCAGCAGCGTCAGCAACACGCAGCACAGTGACCAAAGGAAAGGAGCTGAGAAGGTCTGACAAACAGCTGGCTACCACCCCACTCACCCAGTTAAGATAACACAGCCTCCACCCCTTGCCATTATAGATTTCATGATCTTCAAGAGCTGCATTTTTAAAAATCTGTTTATTGCTCTGTGCTTCTGTTCCCATTCATAAAAAAAAACAAATTAGCAGAGCTGATGCCAGCAGGGGCTCAGAGAGCACCTCGCTGCAGCTGGGAGACGCATCTGCACTGGAGAGCAGCAGCTTCTCCGTGTCAAGCCCCAGCCAAGCAGGAGCTGTCTCTGCCCAGGTATGCGTCTTACCTTCAGCACGTCTGTCGGATTGGCAATTGCTGAGGAGATCACCCCTGAAACCACCCCGCAGATGACATTGATTAGCAACGTTTCATCTGCAATAAAGAAAAGAAAGTCAGATCCTAAACATCTAAAGAGAAGGTGCACAGATTGTACTGAGCAAGCGAGAAGCTCTGGGAAGAGCAGAGAAGCTCCGTTTGCAAATCACACGGTGAAGCTGCAGGAGCAGAGGCTGGCCAGGTGCCATCAGCTCTGGCAGGTCTGTCCCCACACCTGCCAGGGACAGAAAGCAGCAGCTGGAACACGCAGCAGCACGCTCTCAGAGAGAAGCGGATCTTACTGATGAGCCTGGCTGATCAGACAAGAAAAGGACTGTGACACGTGACAGTTTTGAACAATCATCTGAGATTTCAGTGTCCAGTGATGCATTTCTCACAATGGAGACAAGCCCAGACAGAGGGAGACAGAGAGGGACAACCCAACACTTCTCAAGGCAGCCTGATTCCAATTTGGTTTGATCTGGAGCCCCAGCTGGCCGCGCTCAGAAAGTGCAGCCACCTTGAGAAAACAGAGAAGAGGCGACCCAGGCAGAGAAAGTTAGATGCAATTAGTCCCGGGGTGGGGGGCGCGGGTGAAATAACCCAAGACTTCCAGGCCCAGTATTAGGGTGATGGTTATGTTGGGAAAAGGCACAGCCCTTTGGCTGGTACTGACCACGGCACTTCCCAGAGGAGACCAGGCCACTGGCTGCCCCAGGCCTGTAGGGAGACAAACATTCAGACAACGGTACTCACAACTGGAAATGCCGCGAGAGCAAGCCAGGAGAGCCCCAGGGCACCGTGCCGAACGTGCGTGGGGAGGGGTGTTACTGGAGAACAGAGCAGCCCCTGGAACACAGCTCTACTGCACTGCACTTCCCAGTCCTCTCACTGGCCGGCCCCATCAGCCCAGCTCCCTTTCCCAGGTCGGAACGTCCGTAAAATAGTCCCTATGTCACACCAGGGGTTAAAACCGCATGGGCAGATCTTGGTGCTCCTTCAGGGAGCACATACTGGACTTCGGCTGCTCCACTCTCTCGGAGGAGCTGCAGAGACCCTCATTACCAGAGGGGCACAGGTCAAGAACGCTCGCGGTACCCCACCTCTGCGGCCAGAGCCAAAGCTGAACAGCCGGACTGCACCATTCCCATCCAGATGTGCTGCCTCCAGGCACCAGGACCCAAACGCTCCAGCAGGAAGACAGGAGACTCGCTACTGAAGCTTTCAACCCATGTACTGCATGTGATGCGCAGACGGGATGAGCCTGGGTCAGCGACACCTTTTATTTTGGCTCTGACATGGCAAAACAGAAAGGCTGGGGAACGACGGGCCTGGCTGGAGGGGGAGGCGTTTGGCCAGGGACTGTGGGCAGCACCGGGCACAGCGAGACTCACATCTGTATGGAAACCTCTCCTTGCTACTACTGTACAAACAAAACCACAGCGTGAAGTAACAAAAACTCCACTTCTGTGGGAATCTCCAGCTGGGAAGGACAGAGCAAGGAATGAGCCAACCCACACAGCACAGAGAGCAGGAGAGTTCACACCGCACCTCTGGTGAGATGAGGTGCCCGTACTGACACATTCACTGACCTTCCATCCGATCCACAAACAGCCGCTTCAAACTCTGGTAAATGCCAATCTTTATGGTGCCATAAGACGCCTGTCTCAGCAATGCAGGGGCAATCCTGAGCGGGGGAACAAATGAAACCATTGAACCCTGACAGTGTGGTGGTCCCACACAAATCACCCCCCAAACTGCCAGGGGCTGAGCTGGTGAGGGGTCTGGAGCACAAGTCTGGTGAGGGGCGGCTGAGGGAGCTGGGGGTGTTCAGCCTGGAGAAGAGGAGGCTGAGGGGAGACCTTCTCGCTCTCTACAGCTCCCTGAAAGGAGGGGGCAGCCAGGGGGGGTCGGGCTCTTCTCCCAAGGAACAGGCCATGGGACAAGAGGAAACAGCCTCAAGTTGCGCCAGGGGAGGGTTAGGATGGACATTAGGGAAAACTTCTTTACTAAAAGGGTTGTCAAGCATTGGCCCAGGCTGCCCAGGGCAGTGGTGGAGTCGCCATCCCTGGAGGTGTCTAAAAGCCGGGCAGACGTGGTGCTGAGGGACATGGGGTAGTGGGGGACTTGGCAGCGTCAGGTTGATGGTTGGACTCGATGATCTTAATTAAAAGTATTTTCCAACTAAAACGATTCTACGATTCTAGAGCTTGGGCCCAGCACGCCCCTTCCACAGCTCAGATGCCCCCAGGAAGCCCAGCTCTGTCAGGTAAGAACCCTGGGTTCCCAAGGATCACCTCGGGTTGCCCCCACGCACCCTGTGGTGCAGGCAGCTGGCACCCACACAGCCCTCAACGAGTCCTCCCTCCCCACCTGGGGAAAACAGAGTCTCCAGGCTGCAGCAGCAGCTCTGCTGCCCCGACCCCCGGTGGGGCTCAGGGACAGCTGGGTGCAAGGGGGCAGCAACACGAGGCAGGTGGTTGACAGACCCAGGAGCGAACTTGGGAGGGCAAAGAGGGACCTGGAACAGGTGGTAGGGAGAGCAAGAAGAGACCTGGGAGTGCAGAGCGGGGCCCAGGCTGGGCAGGGATGGAACCCTGGGAAGGCAGAGGGGGACCCAGGACAGGTGGTAGGGAGACCTGGGATGGTAGAAGAGGACCTGTGAGGGCAAAGAGGTGGAGGAAACCCAGGGAAGGGGAAGGGAACCTGGGGAAGGCAGGGTGGGGGGACCCGGGGAAGGCAGGGAAGGACCCAGGGTGGGAAAAGAAGGAACCGGGGGAGGCAGGCAGAGCAGGACCCGGGGCAGGCAGGGAGGCAACCAGGAAGGCAAAATGGGGGGACCTGCGAAGGGCAGGGCAGGGGGATCAGGAGGACAGAAGGAAGGGGGAGCCGGGGAAGGCAGGAGGAGACCAAGGGTGGGCAGGGAGGAAGCCGGGGGGGGGAAAAAAAGAGGCAACCGGGAGGGCAAAGTAGGAAGACCCAGGAAAGGCAGGGTGGGGGCATCAGGAGGACAGAAGGGGACCCGGGAAAGGCGGGGAGGGACCCGGGGAGGGCAGAAGGAGACCCGGGAGGGCAGAGAGGGAGCCGGGGAGGGCAGATGGGGGGGGGCCCCGTTGCTTACCCCGAGTAGAGAGCCCGGCCGCCCTCCTCCCGGCAGATACGGAAAAGGGCATGGAACATGCCGCGGTACCGCACCTCACGGAACCGGGCATCGGCGCTCTGGCCCTGCACCTGCAGCCGCGTCTTGGTGAGATCCACGGGGAAGGTGCCTGAAGGAAGAAGAGCGGCCATGACAGACCTGCCCCGGTTCTTCCCCACCCCCGCTTTCCCCCAATTCCCTTCCCCGTCCTCCTCTCACCGAACTCGGCCACGATGGAGGCGAGCCCGCCGTACACGAAGGGTTTCCAGTTGAGCGCGGACATGGCATGGCGGAGCGGGGCGGCTGCGGGGCCGACCCGGAAGCGGAAGCAAGGAGGGTGGGGCGGGAAGAAGAGGACACACCCTTCCGCCATCATGGCGCCACAACGGCCCCCCTGAGCAGCTGGGACCGGGCCCCGACGGCTTTTCAGCCGTCGGGGCCCGGTCCCAGCTGCTCAGGGAGTTAAAAATCCCCCTTTCCCAACTACCCAAACCCCACACTTCCCACCAGGAGTTTATTATTTCTCACAGCAACCGGCCTAAAAAACCATCCCCGCCGCACGCCTCTCGGCAGATGCAAACGCTACTACCCTCTGCTACAAACAGGTTGATTTTTTTATTAAGAGGTATTTAAAACAAAAACCGGCCCCGCCGCAGACGCGGGGATCCACCGCAGGAGCGCTGGGCCCAAGACGAGATGCCCGCGGGTCTCTCCTCGCCCGGTGGAGGAGAATGGGAGCAAAAGTGGGGGGATTGGGCCGTTTTGGGGAAGGAGAGCGTCCTCCCAGCGACTCGTCCTCCTGCCGCAGCACAGCCCGGCACGCCTGGAGCCTGCAGGAAGGGCTGAGGGAGGGAACAGGACTCACATCCCAGTCCGCAGCACCGCTCCCCCTTCCAAGAACAGAACGAGAAACCACGGAAGGTGCTGGAGGCGAGCGGTGTGACCACGGTGCCCTCTGAGAGGCGCAGAGAGGCTCTGAGCAGGTTTTTGGGCAGGTCTCTCTCGGCCCCTGGGCTCAGCAGCGGTTGGAGCTTCTCCCGGAGCCCCGTTCCCAGCGCTCCCGGGATCTGCCTCCCTCGGGATGCTCTTCTCGCCGGCTGCTGTGCCCGTCGCCTTTCCTGCCAGCCTGCTCTCTCTTCTCCCTCTCATCCCACAAACCGCTTTGTCCCCTCTGGTCCTGGCAGCTCTTTTCCCCTCTTCTCTCCAAAGGCCTCTGGTGCCTCCGCTCGTCCTCTTCTCGCTGCATCCTCCGCTCGTCCTCTTCTCGCTGCATCCTGCTCACAGGCTTCCTCTCGGAGCTCTTCCAGGGCTGCTGGCTCCCGCTGGCGTAGCGCTCGTAGGCGGGGTCCTCCTTCTCCTTCTTAATCTTGATTCTGGGGTGCGCCTCCTCTGTGGACACCGCCCTCTTCACAGCCTGCGAGCTCTGCTTCTGCCGCTCCTGCCTGCTTTTCTCCTTATCTGAAATACAAGGTTCATCTTTCAGGGTGGACAGTCCTGCAAACATCACCTCAGCTCCCCAAGCTCTCCCCAGCACCACGGCACCTTTTCCACTCCCCTCCCATTTTAAGTTCTCCCACAGGCTTCACAGCCTGTTTCCCCCCACAGAGAGATCCTATTCTACTTCCAGCCCCGACACTTTTCTCCTCCAGCTTGAGCCATCCTACTTCCTTCTTTAACACTCACCACATTGCGTTCTTCCCAGGAAAGCTGCCCTCAGCTGAAGTCAACACAGCTTGGAATATTGTAGCACCCTCCTTTCATAATCTTTCCTCAGTAACATCCATGCAATAACAACACGCTGATCCATTCCGTGGGAACTCTTCTCCAGACACAAGGATTTGTTTCCCGCTTCACTCTCCTTTGCCTCTCTCACTTTTGTGCACCTCCTCAGCGCTCTGGAGCGGCATCTTGTCCCCACCCTTAGTTTTGCTGCCTGTTTTCTCTCCTCCAACCCTTCTCTCGAACTAGGGCTCCAGCCTGACCAACACGCCTCCCCACCCCACGCTAAGGCCCCATCCACCCTGTGTCCTCCTCCACGCAGCAGAGCGCTGAGCTCCTCTCTCAATGCCAGGGCGCAGTACCAACAAATCCCAACAGCACAAGGGTTCAGCTGTAGCTACAAGATCTCCTACTGCAAGACACAAGTGCTTCTAGCACTTCTCTGGCTCTGACAGGGATAGCTTTTCAAGATCTCTGCTGTACAGATGGAAAAAAACCCTAATGGCTTCTTAAAAATCTATCAGTATAGCTGCACAGGCTGCTCCTTTATGAGGCACGTTTGACTTGGATATATTCTACATCTTTCTGTTTGCTTCTGAAAGTTGTAGAGCAACAAATCCTGCTGCATCCACGAGAACAAGAGGTATTCAGACAATCGGATGCACTTTTAGGTCTACTTTCACAGAATCATAGAAGAGTTGGGGTTGGAAGGGACCTTTAAAGGTCACCTAGTCCGACCCCCCCTACTTTCTTTGGCTTCAGTTTCCAGCCACAGAATATCATACAGATCCGCCGGTTTTATGTTGTACTCAATTCAGTTACCTTGTGCAGGCCACATAATGGTCATTCCGTACGTCTACAGCACTTTAGTCCTACAGTAGCAGCATCCAGATTTTAAGATTAAGTGGTGCTTTCCCTAAACCTTCATTCTCCCCATCCTCCCCAGCGCTGCTGTCCCCTGCAGTAACGCTGCAGCCTGGCAGGTTTGTTCCAGGAAAAGTGCTATTATTGTCTGTGAGATACAACTCTTCAGAGGCTGCGGGAGGATATTCACAGGGAAGGGGTAAAGACAGGCACTCAGATACCCCTCAGGAGACCACAGAGTAAAGCCCAGACATTAGGGCTGTGGCTCTTTTCAAAAGCACACCCGTCTTTGGTGTTCCCCTGAGCACAGGGACCTTGCGAGGCCGAGGGCTCCATGCAGACGCTCCCACCTAGGCTGAAGACTGGCAGGAACACACCTCACCTTTCTGCTTTTTTACGGGCACATCATCATCTTCCGACAGGGAATCGGATGACGTATGAGGTGGCGTTTTAACTCCACAACCCTTTGCATGGAGGGCTTTGGTGACATCATCTAAGTCATCAGAGTCTTTGGGGGGCCGATAGTTGGCCACATGGTCCACTCGAATCGTTCTTCCTTTGATCTACGAGAGGATTCATGCTGTTGGGAAAGGCACAGACCAGTTCCCCATGCAACTTGTGCTGCCAGGGCTCCCGTTTGACGTGCAGCAGCACCCCGGGGGCCGTGGCAGGCAGGCCAGCCCACGTCCCAGGCTGCTTCACTCACCTTGATCCCATTGAAGTTGTCAACAGCGAGAATGGTGCTCCTCTGGTCCTCATAGCACAGAAAGCAAAAACCTTTGGACTTTCCAGTCTTCTTGTCCCGCACCAGGTTAATGTTGACGACCTCCCCATACCTGCAACACACTCTTAGCACCCGCGGCAGGGGCATGGCGGGCCGGGGGGGGCAGAGGGGCTGCGACACTTACTGTGAGAACACGCAGATGACATCCCCCTCCGTCAGCTCGTAGGGCAGCCCACCTGCGGGGAGAGGGAGAGGAGGCAAGAGGGCACGGGCACCGGCACCGGCACCGCTCCCAGGCTCGGACCCGAACCGGCCCCACCACCCCGCTCCCGGCCCGGCCCATACCGACGAAGATCCAGGCGCTGTCCTTGTACTCCGCGTGCCACGAGACCGCCTCCTGCACGCCCAGCTCCGCCTCCCGCGCGTTCAGCTCGTTGATCAGCTTCACCTTCGTCAGGGGGCTGAAGGCGAGGACACCGTCAGCACCGAGACCGGCCGCACCGGCCCAGGCCGGGCCTTCCCTCCCCCCGCCCCCCTCAGACCTACTTCATGGCGGCGGCGGCGGCGCGCACTGCGCATGCGCTCAACCCTCCGCCCGAGCTGAGCCGAGTGTAGCCGAGCCGGCCCGAGCGTAGCCGAACGAAGCCGAGCGCGGCCGACCCGCGCCGAGCGCGACCGAACTGACCCGAGCCGACCCGAGCGCGGCCGACCCGGTCCGATCCGCGCAAAGCACCACCCAGAGCTGACTGGAGCCGCAGAGACTTTATTGGGGTGACCGTGACAGAGGGCGGCGGGAGCCGGGGGCCGCCGGGGCTCCCTGCTCAGCACGGGCAGGAGTTTTTACCGTCGGCGTCGTGCGCTGGGTCCAGCCTGCGGGCCTGGGCCGGCCGCCCCTCCAGGTCCCGGCAGAGCAGCGACCGCTGGGCCTTCAGCCGGCAGGCCAGGCACATGAAAATGGCGTCCACGTTCTGGCTCTCCTTAGGGTCCTTGGCCGAGGTCTCAAACAAAAGCATGTTGTGAGCATCGGCGAACTTCAGGGCCATGCTGGATGGCACTTGGATCAGGTCTTTCAAGTCACACTTGTTCCCAACGAGCACCCTGGGGACAAGGGGGGGCACGGCGTGCCCGTTGCACTCCTCGATCCACATCTTGAGGTTGGTGAAGGAGGTCATCTTCGTGACGTCGTATACGAAGACGACGGCATGCACGTTGCGGTAGTAATGCTCTACCATGCTCTTCCGAAACCTCTCCTGGCCAGCCGTGTCCCACACTTGCACCTAGGAAGCAAAGCAGACGACAAAGAAGGCTGCAGGAGCGCGGAGCGTCCCGCCGGGCAGGGCCTGCTGTCCGGGGAGCCGGCCGGCTTGCTGACTCCCTGCCGGGAGATGCCGGAGGGCTTGCTGCTGGTCTCTCTTGACAGCGGTGCTGCAGCCCCGAGGCAGGGAGGGGGAATCTCTTATTAGGTGAACCAGGATCGATGGAGGAGTCACACAAGCTTTTGGGCCCATGCTGACGGTGCCCAAGGCTGTCTAGGCCAGCACACGCCTGTGTAATTCAACCACGCGAGCCCAGCTCAGCTAGTAAGAGAGACCATGTCAGCACTTCCATTCACTTTCGATATTCACAGGCAAGCCCGAGGCTCTGCACAGCGTACCCCATTTCTCAGCCACTGCAGCTGATCCTATATATTCAAGAGAACGGGCAGCACACTTTTCAGCAATACAAGTCCCTGCCTGATGCCTTACCTGACTTCGTAAGCCCTTGCCAGGCAGCCCTCCTGCAGCTCTCTGCTGCTGGGCTGCTCCCTGCTTCTCATCCGCTTCCTGATGGAGCCGCCATCGCACAGAAACGAACCGCACAAAGCACTTCTCATTTCACAAACATTCTTGCACCGGTTCGCGACATTTGTCCACCTAATCCTATGCCATAAAAGAGAACCCCGACAATTACACAGTGGTAGGTACAGAGGAGTCAGGGCAAAGAGAAGATGAGGAGGGGGGGCCACCCTTTGTGTGGGAGAGCAGTGGGAGGGCACAGAGCTCTGGAGATGGGCGAGGAGCCAACCAAGAGCTTGTGAGTGAGGACTGAAGAGCAGACCGGCATGGTCTGACTGGCAGACACCCATTGTAGGGGGTGTCTGCTGTAGGCCGCTGGCCAGGAAGAACACGTGGATGAGGCACTTTGCAGACAGATAAGAGCAGCCTCACGTTTGCAGGCCCTGGTCCTCGTGGAGGACTTCAGCCATCCCGAGAGCTGCTGGAAGGACAACGCAGCAGGGCACAAGCAATCCAGGAAGTTCCTGGAGACCTTTGATTACGACTTCCTGACCCAAGTGACAACGGAGCCAAGAAGCTCCTGGTCTGGATGAGCAGACAGTGAGGTGGACTGGGAACTGGCTGAACGTCGGGGCCTAGAAGGTGGTGATCAGTGACACTAAGCCTAGTTGAACACTGGTAACTAGCAGTGTACCCCAGGGCCCAGTCCCATTCAACATCTTCATTAATGATCTGGATGGTGGGGCAGATTGCACCCTCAGCAAGTGTGCAGGTGACACCAAACTGGGAGGAGTGTGGCGAGGGTGCGAGATGGTTGTGCTGCCATCCAAAGGAACTTCAACAGGCTGGAGAACTTCACTGACAGGAACCTTGTGAAGTTCATTGAAGAGAAGCACCACGTCCTGGCCCTGGGAAGGAACACCTCCAGGCACCAGTACACGCTGGGGACCATCCTGCTGGAAAGCAGCTTTGCAGAAAAGGACCTGGAGGTCCTGGTGGACACCAGGTTGAACACGGGCCAGCAGCGTGCCCTTGTAGCAAAGGGAGTGAATGGTGTCCTGGGCTGCATTAAGCTAAGTATTGTCACCAGGCTGAAGGAGGTGATCCGTCCCCTTCCTTCAGCACTGGCGAGGCCACACCTGGCGTGCTGTGTAGAGTTCTGGGCTACCCAGTACAGGAGAGGCATGGACTGGAGAGAGTCCAGTGAAGGTGATGAAGGGACTGGAGCGTCTCTCCTACAAGGAAACACCGAAAGAGCTGGGACTGTTTCTCCTGGAGAAAAGAAGGCTCAGGGGGTGGCTACCCAGTGTGTACAGATACCTGAGGGGAGACTGCAAAGAGGACGGAGCCTGGCTCTTCTCAGTGCCGCCCAGTGCCAGGACCAGAGGCCATGGGCACAGGCTGAAACACAGGAGGTTCCCTCTGAATGTCAGGAAACGCCTTTCACCATGAGGGTGACCAAGCACTGGCAGAGGTTGCCCAGGGAGGTTGTGGAGCCTCCATCCTTGGAGATATCCAAAAGCCAGCTGGACATGGTCCTGGGCAACCGGCTTGGGGTTGCCCTGCTTCAGCAGGGGATCAGCACCTCCAGAGATCCCTCCCAACCCACACTTTGCTGTTAGTCTGTTGACACTATGAGTTCTGCTGGCCCTCACAGGTAATGTCTTGAGGCCTGGAACTGGCAATTTCCGAACAACAAGTGTCTGGGGTTAATCCAAATCGCCCTGTACACCACCGAGAGAGTGCCTGCCCCAGAGTCTTTCAGAGTGGAAAAATGCTGGCGAAGAAGAGCTGCTGCTCATTTGTTTCCCTGCCGGTCTCTCCTGGGCTGCTCCATCTGGGCAGAGCAGGAAAGGGAGGGCACCTCTCCCGCCTCTCTCCTCCCCTCTTGGATGCGTGGTCCCGGGAAAAGGCCAATTTGCTGCACTGCCTCCCACTCCTGCCTGCTGGAGCACAAATAACAGCCAAAGGTGGAAAGCCTGGCAACGTTTTTGAGCCAGTGGCAGTGAGACAAGCTTCATGCCAGCCTGCACTACAGCTCACAACAACGCAGCTCCATAGTGTGGGATAGAGCTGGGGAAGGCAGGGGAAAAATGAGAACCGCTCCTCTTAAAGGAGAGAAAGAGAGTTAAACGTTCATGGACAGTTTAAAAGCACAACTAAAGTTCTTATGCACCAATAGTAGCTCTGAATTCACTGTGATGAGTCCCTCAACTTTTGATCACCCATCTGTCAGAAAAATAGCAATATTTGCTTTTTCCAGCAGTTGGCCTTACACCCCGACAGCTGTCGGCACTGATGCATCCCCCAGGCAGGCCGGGAGCTGCACACTGTGCTCCCCAGGCTGTTTCCTACCAGCGGCTGTTGAGCTGCAGATCTGCCCTGGCACATCAGCCAGAGCTCCGCGGGCTTGGGCCGATGCATTTCTTACAGGTGTCACGCCGGCCTGTGCACAGCAAATTTGTCCTGTTCTAGTTCTGCTGAAACTGCCCCCTCCCCACCCTCGCTGCCAGCGGCCATCAGCGTTAATATCATAGCTGCCAAGCCCACCACAACCCGCTCCTGCGAGCTCCTGGCCTTCCAGCGCAGCCGCTGCCAGCCTACAACCATCTGCTCCCCACAAACCACGCTGGTTTCTGCCCACAGCTCCTTCCCCCAGCTCCCTGCAGCTTCGCCTCTCCTTTGGTCCAGCTCCTGGAGCCGGAGGCCGCCCTGACGCCGGGAGGACTGGGTTACGCTGGGTGTCGGGAGAGCAGGACAGCAGCGTGGCACCCCAAGCTATGGCTCCAGACTGCTGCAGGCTCAACAAACCCCATCGATGGTGACAAGGCAGCAGCGATGGGTTCTGACAGCGTCTCTGCAACATGGGGGGGACCAGAAACCTTCCCCTGTCCCCCTCTCTCGGGGGAACTGGAAACAGAGAAGCCCCCGAGAGGTGTTTGGGGTGCGGAGACGCAGCCCCGGGGACAGCCCGGTGCCGGTGCCGCCGTGGCCCACCTTGATGCGCTCCCCCTCGATCTCCACCGTCTTCTCACGGAAATCCACGCCGATGGTGGCCTCGGTCTTGTCGGGGAAGGTGCCGCCGCAGAAGCGGAAGGTCAGGCAGGTCTTGCCCACGTTGGAGTCCCCGATCACGATGATCTTGAAGATGCGGGTCTGCACGTAGGGCTCCAGCGAGGACTCGGGGCCCGGCGGCCGCCCGCCGCCCGCCGCCATCCCGCCCCGCCGCCGCCGGCCTCACCGGCTCATGGGGCGGCGCCGCCCCGCGCCCCGGCACCGGCCCCGGCACCACCCCGCCCCGCGCACCAGCTACCGCACCGGCCCCGGCCCCGGCCCCGCCCCGCGCACCGGCACGGTCCCACGCACCGGCCCCGCCCCACGCACTGGCACGATCCCACGCACCGGCACCGGCACCGGCACAACCCCGCCCCACGCACCGGCACGGCACCGGCACGGCCCCACGCTCCGGTCCCGCCCCACGCACCGGCACGGCACCGACACGGCCCCGACACGGCCCCACGCTCCGGTCCCGCCCCACGCACCGGCACGGCACCGGCACGGCCCCACGCTCCGGTCCCGCCCCGCCCCGCGCACCGGCCCCGCCCCACGCATCGGCACCAGCACCGACCCAGGGACCGGCCCCGGCCTCTGCCCCCAGCGCCGCGGCCGCCCCCGCTAGAGCAACCGGGGCTCGGGCCTTTCTCTCCGCGGCTGCCGTGGCGCTGCCGGCACGGGAGGTGACGGGAACCGGGATGTCGCCTCCTGTCCCCGTCCCACCAGCCAGCGCTCCCGGCGGGAGGGCGCGGGGGCTGCGGTGAGCCCGGGGGCGGTAGGTACAAGCGCCCGGGGGACAGGAGTGACACGGCGGGACCGGGACACCCGGGGTGAGCTGGACCAGGACGGCGTGCTGCAGCACTGGGAGGGCGGCACGGTCTGTCCTCGCCTCTGCTGTGTCCCCGGGCCGCGGTGCTCCGGGGGGTCCCACTAACTGGCTGCCACGTTCACATTTAGTGTCCTGAGCAGAGCACCCGACCTCTCCTCACACAGAAAAGCCAAGGCAAAGGGGCCAGGAGGGACGACAGGAGACAGGCAAGAGGGGTCTCTAGTGGAGCCCCAAGTCTGCACAGGAAGAGTACCCTATTTTAAGGGGATAAATATTCACCTCAGATGCTTTTTATGTCCCATAAAATACATCAGGGAAAAAAAGCAGCAATATTCAAGCCCTAGGCTGTGCCTTCAGTGCATTGTTACCATCTTACCCAATTTAGGTGTTGCTCCAAGGCTGTCACCCAGCAGCTCTCGGAGCCCTCAGCCCCGCTCACACACCAACCTGCCCAGGGGTGTCTGTGTCCCACGGTGGGCACAAACCCACACCAGTCACCTGGGCAGGACAGCACAGCCCTGCTCAGCCGGGTCTCCACCCACCCACTTTCTACCACCACCAAGGGATGGGAGGAACATGCTTTTAACAGAGACAAGATTTTCCAGGAGTTCCCGGAGGCTTTTATTTACAGCAGCTGTTTGTCAGAGACTGGAGCTTCTTGGTTTCTATCTGATGCTGACGCTGTCTTGGCTTCTCTAGTCTGTGAAACAAGACGCCGGTGTCAGGGCCAAGCTCTCTCCCTTCAAAGGGACATGGTTTCCCATCGTAGCGTGGCAGAAATGTCAAATTGGAGAGACCTCTCTCTTCTGGCTCAACAGCCAGCCTGGAGAGCAACCTGTCCGCAGTGTGCGGGATCACAGGCTGCAGGAGCGTCCCATAGACACGCAGGCACTCCAGCGTGACGTGGATGATGGTGTCGAGCCAGAGCTGCTCTGCAGGGTCTCTGCGGTCAAGTTTCCAAGGCTTGTGTCTCTGGAAGAAACCATTGGTCTGCCTGACGCACAGGGCAATACATTCTAAAGCCTTGTAGATCTGGAAACCTTCAAAGTAACTAGCCACCTGCAGAGGCAGAGAAGCCACAGACGCCACCAACTCATAGTCCTCAGCGGAAGCCCTACCCAGGCCTTTTGCCTCCCTGTAATCCGAGACCTTTGGAAAACAAGACTCTGAGAAACAAGGGTAAGTGTTGCTGGGGTTAATGCTGAGGGCTGTTGAGCGATTGAGAAGCCCCCCAAGCGCATCGGCCAGTTCTGAATTCACTAGTTTAACCACCTTCTCGTCATAATAGTCACAGTCCCGCTCGGGTACGCCCTGCCTTAGCAGGAAGTACCGAAATCCATCTAACGTGTACTGGCCAATGCAAGCAGCGGGGTCAATCACGTTGCCCAGGCTTTTGGACATCTTCTGCCCGCGGACAGTCCAGTGGGAGTGCACAAAGATTCTCTTGGGGGGGGGCAGTCCCGCTGCCATCAGCAGTGCCGGCCAGTAGACGGCATGAAATTTGAGGATGTCCTTGCCCACAACGTGGTGCGCAGCAGGCCACCACTCGCCATGTGTCTCGGGGTAGCCCACCACGCTCAGGTAGTTCACCAAGGCATCTACCCACACGTAAATGGTTTGGGTTGGGTCACTGGGGACAGGGATGCCCCATTGCAGCCGGCTTCTCTCCCGAGAGACGGACAAGTCTGGCAAGTCCTCTTCCAGCCAGCGGAGCACACGCTGGTAGAAAGGGTCAGGGGCAATGGCGCCGGGGTTGTCCCGCAGCCAGTCCCGCAACGGGTCCCGAAACGCCGAGAGCCTGAACATGTAATTCTCCTCTTTGGTCCAGTGCACCTGGGAAGGCAGGAGAGAAAAGAATTACGGCCCAAACGCCCTGCAAACAGTTGTACAATTTGCACAGGGAATTCTTGGTGTGGAGTTTGTCTGCATCCGGGTGTGCTTCCCACCACCTGTGAAGCCCCTGGCACCTTTCCGTGGCTAGTGGGAGCCTCCTCTCCTGTCACCGCCTCCCTGGGTTCCCCAGGACAACACGTGAGGCCTTCAGCCCTTGCGACGGCTCAGCACTCTGCTTTCAAAGATGCTTGTGCCCCCAGGGAAGAAATACCTTTCTACCAGCCAGATTTGTGTGTCATCAGGCAAGAATTATGGAGATGAGAATACGCTTTCTTAAAAATGTAGTTATGCAATAATAGTAGAAAATCATGAAAAGACAAAATGTCATTTTTTTGTCGTTTTGTTAATTACTGCCTTACTAACAATCCCGGTGGGTGCCTCTGCTTTTCTCCTAGGCGCTACTTTCCTCTTTTTCCCCATCCCGCGGTTTTGGCTGGGATGAAGGTGACTCGCTGGCAGCTGGTGCGGTGCTGGGTTTGCGTTTGGGATGGGAGTGGTGTTGATGGCACAGGGGTGGTTTTCGTTGCTGCTGAGCTCTCAAGGTCTTTTCTGCCCCTCACACCACCCCACCAGCGAGCAGGCTGGAGGGGCACAAGGAGCTGGGAGGGCACACAGCCGGGACAGCTGAGCCCAAGTGACCAAGGGATATTCCATGCCATGTGATGTCACGCTCAGTGTATAAAGCTGGGGAAGAAGGAAGAGGGGGACGTTTGAAGTGATAGCGTTTGTCTTCCCAAGTCACCGTTACGCATGATGGAGCCCGGCTTTCCCAGGGAGGGCTGAACACCTGTGTGCTGATGGGAAGCAGGGAATGAATTCCTTGTTTTCCTTTGCCTGTGGGGCTTTTGCTTTACCTATTAAACTGTCTTTATCTCAACCCACAAGTTTTCCTTATTTCCCTTATTTCCCCCACTGGGAGTGGGGGAAGAAGTGAGCAAGTGGCTGCATGGTCCTTGTTACCAGCTGGGGTTAAACCACGACAGCATCTTAGTTGCCAACTTTGTAAGCTGTAATCGTGTTAGAGTACTGACAGCACTCCTCCCACACGTTTAAATTCATTAAATGACACATTTAGCTAAAACAATGAAAACTTTGTGAGTAGATACGGTATGAGTGAGCTGTGCAAAGGCGCTCAAGAGATCTATGGCTAGGTCAAGAATTCTTACATTTTAAAGCTAAATGAGGCCCTAAGATAAGAAAGTATGGGCTGTGGCATCACGCAGCAGAGTTTCCGTTTCTAGCCCTGAACCCAACAACTTGTGACTGCGCCAGAAAGTGCCTCGCTCTCAATACAAGCAGTAGAGAACCTAGCACAGCTCAGGCTGAGACACCCTAAGGAATAACTAATCTGAGTGGTACATACCCTACGGAATAATTAATCCTAGGGGTACAAAATGCCGTTGTGATGTAGTTGAATTTACTTTATTTCAGTAGCAGCCAGTAGCAAACGCTATCCTTCCTTACTTGATTAGAGGGTCACCCCCAAAAAAATATTCTTCCCTACACAAATCTTAAAAAGTTACACAAAAATGTTTTGGTTCCCCCTGAGCTCCCAAATTCTTTATGATTTTCCATAATCTTTTTCAGTTTCTGGGTACCAGCCCTCAACACTCCGCTCAGGAGTCACTCTGTCACGCAGAGCCAATACAATGTCCTCCATCCAATATTCCCTTTTACACAGTCCAGTGATCCTTTCGGTAACAACCTAGGAGGCAAAAGCCATCTCAAAGCAGGAGCTGCAATCATTTCTTCCGAAACGCTGACCACGTCTGGTGTCTGGCTCTGAAGAGCCCACCTCACGTCCCCTGCCAGGTGCCAAGAGCTGAGCTACCCGTCAGCTCGCCACCTGCAGAAAAGGCAGTTGACAAGTGTGTAGAAAGTAGTTCAGCGGCAAGAGGAAAAGGGATTAGAAACAGGCTGTCTCCTGAGAACTGCGAAGTTAGGGCCTGGAGCATACAGAGAGGTTGATTAAGGGCAGAGTAATTATAAGAACCTGCAAAACCGGTGTCTCTGTTCAAGGCTTGCCTGCAAACAGCTACTGGAATATCTGCCCTGCAGAGAAACGTGCGTGCCGTCTCCCCTGACCTTCAAACTTGAGAGCACGGGATAATTCAGAAAGCCTCTAGTCCGGCCTCCCGCTCACAGCAGGGTCACCTACGGGGTTAGAACAGGTTACTCGGGCTTCAGCCAGGCACATATTGAAAACCTCTAAGGATGGAGACAGCAGAACTTCCCCAGGCCTGTTCTGCTGCTTGGCCGTCCTCATGGGGAAAAAGTTTCTCTGTAAATCCAGTCTGAACCTCTCTTGTTTCAACTTACTCCCGATCTCTGATCCTCCTGCCACGTACCATTAGAACCTGGCTCCATCTTCTTGATGACCTCCTCGTAGCTACTGGGGAGCTTCTGCCACTAGGCCCTCCAGAAATCCTGTCTTCTGTAAGGCTTAAGAAGCCAGCTCCCTCAGCCTCTCCTCAAATGGCAAGTGCTCCAGCATCCTAACCATCTCGGTGGCCCCCCGCTGAACTTCCTCCAGTTTCTGAACTGAGTTTCCTGTATTGGGGGATGGAAAACTGGATGCAGTACCCAGATGTGGTCATTTGGAGTGCCGAGTAGAGGGGAATAATCACGTCTTTTTATCAGATGTTGCTCCAGTTCATATAGCCCGAGAAAATCCTGTTGGCTGCCTCTGCTGCCAGGGCACGCTGCTGGCTCACGTTCAGCTTGTTGTTTACCAACCCCACAGGGCTTTGCAGTGTGCTCCCTGAGCGCTCAGTCCCCAGCTTCAGCTCAATTCCTCCTCAGAAAGAGAACCCGTGCAGCCCCACATGCACCAACTGTCTCTCGGCTGGACCTGAGCAATGAATGCCTTAAATGCAGCTCCCCTCCCAGCAAACAGAGAACGCCACACAACTCTACGGATAAACTAATCCACACCCCATACCAGAACGAACCCATAAAACAAGAGCAGTGGAGGTGGGACGGGCCCTCCACCTCTCCCCAGCGCCACAGCCTGCTCACAGCAGGGCTGGCACCAGCCAAGGGCGACTGGAGCTTTATCCAGCCAAGGCTGGGACACCCCAAGGACAGGGCTCCCCCACCTCAGTGGGGACCTGCTCCAGGACTGCACCACCCTCCTGGGGAAAGAGCTTATCCTAATGCCAGGCCTGAGCCCACAGCACAGCTTGTGGCATCATCACCCCTTGCTCTAGCACCTGGCGCCCCGAGAAGCAAATGGCTTTGTGCTCTTCGTAACTGCCCTGTGAGGAGGTGGTAGGCTGCTCTTAGCTTGTCCTTTCGCATCCTGTTTGCCAAACTAAACCGGCCCAGTTCCCTCTACCTCTTCAAGGCCTGTGCTGCGTACCCTGACCACACTGGGAGCCTCTGGTGGCTCCTCTCCAGCCTCTCCGCAGATTAAATGACACAAAAGCACAGTAATAGAGTGAAGAAGGAGGATCATTTCCTACAGAACAGTCTTTGATCTCTCAGTGTTCAAGGAAGACCTGAAGAACATCATTCAAAAGTGAGCTATACGTTTTCACCCACAGGCTCTGCTGGATACCAAAAATCAGACACTCACCAGAAGTATGGGCTTTATGGCATGTTGTAAACTCCCCCTTTTCCTTCCCCAAACCCTCAAGCAAACTGTCTCTTTCTGGTTGGAGATAAACACCCACCATCTCTTTCCACCACCTTGCAAGATCTCCTCTGCACCACGCACGCTACCGTTTCTCTTAGACAGTTTGATGTACAGCTAAAGCAAGTCATTGTTCTCAGGGTATATTTGACTTTGAAGCCTGCTGACTCTATTTTAGATCTAAAGAATGATTTCTTTCCCTGGAAACTTCATCTTTTCCCCAACTACGTTAGGTGCTTTATCAAGAGATATTATTTGCCTACAAACCTCTTTCTGTGTGAGCCAACACTCCCATGCCCCAGCCTCATAGAAATATGACAAGAGCATAACCTCTGCTTAGCTCTGAAGCATGATTATCTGCAATGGCTGGATTAGATCACGTAACTCCCGACACCTTACAGAAAATGCAGAGGCAGAGAGACTCTTGGTTGGCTACCATGCTTCTAGTTGCACTGCTATTCAGTCATCAGACTAGACCACAGGCAGATGAGGTTACGGTGTTTTATGTAGGGCTCAAACCCACGTAACACGACTGATTAAAAGTGTCCAGAGGCCAAACTGAATTGCCTCACAAAATAGGTCTGAAATTCCAGACACCCAACGAACACCTCAGTTATAAACACCTTTATCCTTCTGCACAGCAACCTTATTTCATCACCACTTTAAAATGCTACTTCCAGGCCACCAGCCTGTGGAACCCAGCAGCATCCTTCCCATGGCACATGGCTGAAATCTGCATCTCCTGGCTGGGGTTCTGGCAGCTCTCCCTTGCACAGTCACACACCACTAGAATCACAGAACGGTTTGGGTTGGAAGGGACCTTAAAGATCATCTAGCTGCAAGCCCCCTGCCCTGGGCAGGGACACCTCCCACTAGACCAGGCTGCTCAAAGCCCCATCCAGTCTGGTCTTCTATAAACACAAAAGAAACATTCTATGAAATGCAGGTGAATCTCAGCAGACATGGATTACAAAAGGCTACTGGAAGCACTAAACACCCCCAAATTTGTCCAGACCAGACCAAGAGACGAGTGTGCAGTGCTTCCACAGGACCGGCCACCCTTGAAGAGAACAGTGCTGCTGCCATTACCTGATGGCCGGTCTCCAGTGACACCTTGCAGGGGCGTCCCTGGGCGTCCCTGCGCTCGGCCAGCTGGCTCTCCGGCAGGAAGCACTCCTCGGGAGTGCAGTACCAGCCCTCGTAACACCCTTTGTAGAGAGCCCCGCCATCCTGGAGGGCCCCCCAGAAATGGCGCACAGCTCGCTGGTGGTGGGGCTCGCTGGTGCGGATGAAGTCTGTGAAGGAGACGGCAGCCTGGGTCAAGGCTTGGCGGAAAAGGCCCGAGACCCGCTGGCAGAGCTCCGGCGGCGACGTCCCCGCCGCGGCCGCGGCCTGCTGGATCTTCAGCCCGTGCTCGTCGGTCCCTGAAACGGCAGAGAGGGCCGTGGGGAGGAAGCCCTGGGGCCGCAGGGGCCTGGGGACGAGCCTGGGGACACGGGGGACGGGGACAGGCCCGGGGGAGGTGGGGGAGCCCCGGGGAGGTGCCGGAGGTTGCTGCCGCCCAGGCTCACCTGTGGAGAGGCGGCCCGGGCCGGCGCCGCGGAGGCCGCGGTGGCGGTGCAGCGCGTCGGCGAGCAGGGCGGAGTAGAGGTGCCCGATGTGCGGCGGCCCGTTAGCGTAGAAGATGGGGGTGGAGAGCAGGAGGCGGCGGCCCGGGCCGGGCCCGGTGGAGGCGGCGCGGCGGAGCGGGCGCGGCAAGCGGCGGGGCGGTCGCAACATGGCAGGGCCGCCACCGAGACGGCGGGGCAGAGCGGCCGCCCGGAAGGGGCGGGCTCGAGGGGCAGCAGCCAATGGGGAGCGGGCGGCGGCGCAGGCGCGGTGCGGGGCGGCGGGGCCGGCAGCGGCGGGAGGCGACCGGCGACATGTTCCGCTGCAGCGTGGCCGCTGCTGCGGGGGGGGTGGTGCGTGCCCTGCGCCCCCTCAGCCCCGCACCGCGGGGACGAGCCGCCGCAGGTCAGTCGGGGCCGGCACCGGGGTCAGTCTGCCCCGGTACGGCGGCGGGAGCGCCGGTGGGGCCCTGCCGGTGCGGTAGGCCTGAGTCCGGGCGGGGGCTCCGTGAGGGCGGCGGGAGCGGTCCCCGTAGCTGGCTTCCTCCCACCGGCGGGTCCGGGCGCCCCTTCCCGCGGCCAGGCGAAGCGGCGGCCCGGCTCCCCCTCCCCGCCGGGCCGGTGACCGAGGGGACAGACCGCGGTCGGGGACCGCCGGTTTCCCGAGCTGCAGCTCGCTCGGGGGCTCTCGGCTCCCGTTAGGCGGACAGAGGGCAGCCGTCCTTCGGCTCCGGCGGCGCTGACCGCTGCCGGATGAAGAGGCAATTTGACATAATTAGGCAAAAAAACCGCTTTCGGCAGCGGAAGGGGCGCGGGGCCATTGCTCTGCCCTCGGAGCACCGAGGCGCCGGGCGGCTCCGCTCCACCGCCGGAGGAGGCCGGTGGGTGGGAAACGGCGCGGTGGCGGCACGGAGCCGGGGCGCGGGGCGGGGGGGCTCGGCCCCCGGGCACGGGGGGGAAAACTTGTGTGTTTTGGGAACCCGTGGGGTGGCTGGAGCCGTTCGGCAGGTTTGTATCCCTTCGGATGGCCGCGGCTTTGCTGCGGGTTTGTCTCACAAAGGTGCGCGTTTGGGCAAAGGGGGCAAAGGGGTTCAGCAGGTTGGTGTCGGGGGAGGAGGGTGTTCCCTGCGCGGGTGGGAACGAGCTCTGCAGCCGAGCTGGGAACGGCGCTCGGAGCCATCACCGCCACCGCTCCATTTAGAGACCTAATTGGGACAGGCGGGAGTCTGTAATTAAATTGTAATAAAAAAAAAAAACAAAACAACCTCCCCGTTATATAGCTGTTCGGCTAGATGCGCTCTTTGCCTGGCTGGCATGCTGGTAATGCCCTCACCTGGGTTGGCAAGCCCTGCTGCTCCTTTTCATTTGGGATCCCCCTTCTGTCAGCAGAAGCCTCTTTCTGCTCATAGTTTACCTTGGTGGAATAATCAGCGTTGGCAAAGGGCCTGTTTGCTGGTATAACTGTACCTACCGCTCGCCCTAACCAGGTTACGCTAGCCTCTGCTCGCGCGTGGCCGAGCAAAGTGCATCTGTAGACCTCCACCGAGAGGCCGAGAGAAGGGCGTAAGCACAGCGAACGTGCAGTACGCGCATCTGTGATGTGCTCTGCCAGCGATATGTAGCTCGAAGGCTCCTTCAGCTGGAGACAGGCTTTCTAGCTTCCCAGTAGATGTTTCTGCTGTTAATTTGTTCAGTTAGTCTTTGATCTTACAGATGTTTTTGGTTTCCACAGCTGCCTGGAGCCGTTTGTTGTGGCAGAGAATAATATACTGCAGTCACTCAGATGTGGTACCGGGCGTTTCAAACAAGTAGCTTGTTTACTTGGTTTCAGAAATTACTTGGTCTCTAAATTTCAAAACATAACTCTGTATTGACAGTCTTTTTGTGTTTTTTCTCTAATAAATTGTGTTCCTTAGGCAACTTGTTACAGCGCTGGAATGTTCCCATAAAACTGCAGATGAGCAGACAAGTGGCTAGCTCTGGTGTGCCCGGGGGCAAAGGCGATAGTTCTGTTTTTGTCCTTATTGTGGGCTTGTCAACATTGGGAGCGGGTGTCTATGTAAGTAGAAAGGTAGCTCACGGAAAGAAGCTGCAATACATCTCTCCTGTCAAGTGTTCGCTGTACTTCAGCTAATTCTACTTAGCTTTTTATCTCTGTAGCTATTTCATCCTTCAGAAAACTTCACGGGGAGCTAACTGAGCTGGCTGGAAATTAACTTTATGATAATTATTTTTTTACTGTAATTTCAGTTACTTTTTAATATTTTTTTTACTATAAAGGCACTGTTTTTTTACATTCTATGATCAACCATGGTTCTGTCCGTTGTCTTGTATGTGATAGTAGCATATAGTTCAGGGGCAGTTTTATGGCATATACTTTTCATACCAACGTAAACCATTCTTTGCCAAATCTCAATTCAGAGCATCAGTGTTCAGCTTGTGTAAGTACACCAAAGCAACCCAAAAGCGGTGAGCACGCATTTGTGTCCTTCTCAAAAGATTCAAAAGAATAAAGCTTTTCAGCCCAACTTAGAGAGTAAATTACGTTCAGGCAGCTGAAGAGCAGCCGCGTTACCTAGGAGTGGAAGGGTCCGAAGTTTACATCACACAAATCTTTGTTTCAAAATTCGTTCTCTTAGAGGATCATATTAATTAAAAGTTCTAAGTCCTGATTTTCTCCTAATGAAACTCTTCGCATGCAGAAGGCTCCTGGGAAATAAAAAAAAATAAAATATCAAAATGGTGCACGGAGGAAAAGTCTTTTCCTGTTCCCTTTACCTTCTTGTGCCTTTTGTGACAAACAAGGTAACTGAAATTACAAAGGACATTCTGCTTTTCCCAAGATCTGTTTAATCAAGAATCCTTCTTAATAGTCCGCTCTTTCCCTCTCTTCTCTTTCATTGCCTGTCTTCACCTACAGTTTTGCAATGCCATCATCTAAGATGCCCTTCTAGATCACTGACGTCTTCAGGTGTTCCTGGCAAAGCTGGCAGCAACCTATTGTTATACTTAATTGTAGGAGGAACAGTCACTGGGACTGGAGCTTATGTAAGATGCTTAAATAAATGTGTTTTAATTGGGTGAGAGGGCGGGGGGAGGGTACCGTTCTGTATGTCACACCAAGTTCGCCATTTACTTCAACTTAACTGTCTTTGTGCCTCCTGGCCTCAGACGCTTAATGTCGGGGAACGTTGACAAATAATTTAAGCTTACAAATTTGATATTCTCAGTGTAGTTCTTAGTGTGAAAAAAAATTGCTTTGGAATTAAATTTTCTATATTAGATTAATCTAAAACCAGAACTGGCCATCTTCGATTTGTAACCATCAGAAAGGCACAAATTAACACGTCCATTCTGATACCAGTAATGTTGGCATACAGGAAAAGGAGATAATCAACTAAATATAAGCATTCCAGAGAAAAGAAAACTCGTCTGTGATTTCTTCAGAGAAGAGGATGGAAATATCACTCTGATCTGGCAAAATACACAGCTATATTTCTGACTAGAAAGAACTTGGCATTGTCCTTTGGGAAAAGTTTATCCTGAAGACCTGATTTGGAATTTTGCATGTATATAATGGTCATTTTTTTTTTTTCTAAGGGATCAGATTTAATTTGCTAGATGTTGCCCTTCAGACTTGCTTAAAAAATTCATGGTTCTGCTTGCAAAAGCGGAGGTAGTTTTGTTAACCTTGACTTTTATATGCTTAAGCAAAAGGCTTTGAAAATATCGTCTTGCGTTTCAGCACTGATGAGTTCCTGTTTTCTGCTATTTTTGACATTGTTTCAGTTCCCTGGATATGCTTTTGTCTGCCTGTGCTCGTTTCTGTGCCTGGCATTACATTCCTCAGTTCTCGTTTGAGACTATTTGCGATGTCGGAAAACACCTTTTTGTGGAGACTGGAAAAATGCAAAATGTCTAGGGAGTAAAAGAGATTTCAGTTCCCCAGAGGAATTAACTTTTGTTCAGACACAGTTTGGATGTCATAACACTCGGTTAGCTAACAGCAAGCGGTTTGGCATCAGCTGCAGCATTACCTGTTGTGCCTTTACATTTAAGAGGCTTTTATTTCTTGCTGGAAATGTTCCAGTTTTAATATTCTTCCACAACTCAAAATCCAGTAATTGGATAGACAGTTGTTTCAGACTGTCTTGATAGGGTTTTTTTCTCTTTTATAAGAAAGTTAATGTTGTGCACACGTGATATGGATTACCAGCAAGGCTAGGTTTTGCCTTTAAAAAACTGCTTGCTTCCCTCTCATTTGTTAATTGGGGGAAAATATCATGCTGTGACCTGCTTCCAGCAGTCTCGTTGTCTTTTGCTCCTCTACATTTCGTGTTAACTTCCAAGAAAAATTGGTAGTCTTAAAAGACATTCCCTCCTTGTCCGCACCACCAAATTGTATCCCCAGAACACGCAGACTGTGCTTATACTGTTTAACAGACAAATAGCCGGAAGGTCAGCGTTCGGACACGGGAATCTCTTCCAGCTGAAGGCAGTTACCTAGAAGAGCCACGTTCCCGTGTCCGAGGAGTGCTGCTAACATCAGTGATGTTACCGCTGCTCCCACCCTGCCTGTAACATCTGGCCCAAGGAGAGCCAGTGCGGTTGTTTACTTGTTCTCTCCAGCTGCTCTAGGTTTTTGAAGCTGGGATTTGCTTTTTGCCGTGAATTTGTCTTCCTTTTCTGCAGCCTTGTGTTAGGCCTTGGCGCACGGCACAGCTTGCAAATAGCCTTTTGGGGTTTGTTTGACTGCGTTTGCTTTGTTGGACCTGGTTCCTCTTGAAAGAGGTCTGCGGCCCAAAGGCCAAACACCTGCAGAAAGGTTGATGCTTGCTTATGGAAAGCAACCAGGCCACTGAGATCCATCATATGGAGAGCAGATAATTTTCTGAGTGCGTTCCTCTGGTAGCTATGCATACGTACCTTTATGGGCACTTTTTTCAGTGAGGTATGTTTTGATCTGTGTGCTTTAATTGAAAGCAGACGGCTTTTCTGAGCAAGCAGGATAGACAAAAGCCTGTCGAGGGGGAGAGGCAGAATTGTGCCTTGATGCTGTAAGATATGCAAGGTAAAAATCTCCTTGTCTCTCTCCAGGTATACAGATCATTGAGAGAAAACAAAGAGCGATTCACCAGCCGTGTCACAACAATAACTGCGCGATCTCAAGACAGTGAATCGTCTCCTGGTGGGTACTAGCCTGCTAGTTCTAGGTTTGGGCCTGTTTTTTGTAAGCTGTGAACTTGAGACCTCTAAAACAAATGGAACAGAGCCTTTCTGAAAACACAGGTTAGCATAAGCTGCGCCTTCACAGCATTGTCAATTCCCGGCGCATTCTGTTGTTTGTGAGCTCCCATGTCTTCCCCGCACAGAAGATGGTGCTAGCTTTCCATGACCCAGAACAAGGCTCTGTTTTACAGATAATCGTGAGGATAAAGTAGGTTATCTCTCAGGGCTCCTTCCTGCCGTTTATGCCTTCTGTGATAAAAGGAGAAAAGAGTTAGCCCCGCTTTTGGTTTTTACCCTTACGCAGTCTGGCAGAGACATTGTGATTCCAAAGGGATGATATGGTCTGCCAGCACAAAATCCTGTCCCGTGCATAGTGGGCTGGGCCTGCAAGAAGTATCGTGCTTGGGCTACCATGTAGAGGGAGGAATTGGGACAATTAGTGAGGCTCTTGATGATGCTTTGTGGGCTCTGTGTGGACCACAGACCTTGAAGGTATCTTTTAAATGTGCGAGATCTCAAGCTGCTGTGTCCGAAGCGTTGAGGTTGATACACTTCCTACTGACAGTGGCTTTAGGTGATAGAGGATAGGGTGCGTTATGTCGCTTTACTAGGAAACCAACAGAAAGAACATCCTGCAGACAGGACAGCAAACGGCTTGGTTTGAGGGAGAGGATAACACGTGTTTGTCAGGGTTGAGGCTGGAGAGCAGAGTGAGAGCCTCAATGCTGAAGCCGAGGTCTTGGTAAGTCGACGTTTCTGGAGAGTTGGTCCCTTTAGAGCGGAGGTAATCCTGTGGTCTCCCTGAGTCAGCCCGGAGCCGCAGCTTCCCAACTGGGATATCCTTGGTAGCCTGTGCTTCGCCGAGTAAGTCAGTGTCTTCTCTTCCAGGTACGGATGCTGCTTCTCGGGGCACAAGAGGTGAGTCTTGATGGTAATATTTAACTGACTGTTTTATTCCTACATACGGTTTAACCATGTGTTGCTTAGAAACGGGACCTCCATGTGGGAGGAAGTGCATTCTGGTAGGGACCCGAAAGTTGGCCTCCTTTCAGAATACAATTACAGAAAAATTTGCCTTGGCATTTTAGGGAACTTTACTTTCTTATAAACCGTTCTCTGAATGGCCAGTGCAGAGTTTTGGTCTTGCTCACAAGTTGATTTGTGTTCCTAAAGATGACATGCAGCTAGATCGAACACTTTGCAGTTTGTATTTTCCAAATATAACTTTGAAAATTGTTTTCTGGTTTGAATGACACCCAGGCCATATCTCTTCTCCTGGTGCTTGAATAATCTTTTGGCTAAGTCCCTCTTGCTAGCTTAGCAAACTGGCACTTGCTGTAAAACCCAAATGTTGGACCTCTAGTGCAGTGTTTGGCCAGAATAGAGGCCAAACATGTTTTTGCTATCCTGAATCTACTGTACGGAGTGTGTCCTGATGTCACACGAAGCTTCTGAAATTGTGTATTGAATGCGGGAAGTGAACTTTGTGGGTCTTTGATTTTGCAACCACATCACCCAGCTGTGCAAATGTAAGCAGCATTCTTTCCTATTCCAAAACTCTGCCATTGCCAAGGAGCTCAGCTGTGCAGATCTAGCTTACAAAAATTAACTTGCTGAAATCTGACAGTTTGATGTATGCAGGGAGCCAGCTTTGAGTGAAGCAGCAGCATAGTGCTTTATACTGGGATGGAAGGGAAGGGGAAGAGAAGGTATTCGAAGGGCAATTTGCCAAAGGAGGTCTGTATGTGACAGGCATCTGGTGCCATACTCTGTTCCTTGGGGCTGGGCTGTTTTCCCTGCTGAGTTTGCAGTAAGCTGTCCGGTCTGTCACCTGCAGCTCCGGGGGCTCGCCCTGAGGTCCCGTCTCACGTTCCTTTCCTGCTGATCGGTGGAGGAACTGCTGCTTTTGCTGCTGCCAGATCCATTCGGGCTCGCGACCCTGGTGCCCGGGTAAGAGATGCCCTGTTTTGGAGCAGAGCTGTGCGGATGGCTGAGTACTGTGCTTGCTTCAGAGCCTCTGTTGTGTGTTTTGCCATTTGCCTGCCATTGGTACAGCTGATGTGTTTAATGACCGATTAAAGGTGCTGATTGTGTCTGAAGATCCTGCCCTGCCCTATATGCGTCCACCTCTTTCCAAAGAACTATGGTTTTCAGATGATCCAAAAGTGACAGAGACTCTGCGGTTCAAACAGTGGAATGGCAAGGAGAGGAGGTATGTGTCACTTACGGGTAGCAAGGATGAAGGAGGTGTTTAAGGAAAAGTTGACCATGATCAAACTGCTCTTGTGAGAGAGCCACTGCAGAGCTATGAGGGACCCGAGTGCTGTGTGGACAAACCGCTGGGTAGATTTTTGTGTTTGCCTGCTCCAGAGAGAGCCCTGGGGTGCGTGTGTGCCTGCGTGCGTTGTCGCTGGGCTGATGGAAGAGGGGACGGAGCAGTGCATGCTGTGTGCAGAGCCCGTGTGGTGGTCTGCGCTGGAGCAGCTGACTGACTACCCTGTGGCGTCCGCGAGTCTCCCTGACGCAGGCTGCAGACTGGTGAAGCCTGGCTTCCCAGAGACGCTGAGATGTTACAGACAGGTCAGTCGAGCACTAAGAGCAGACCGAAAGGTGTGGCAGCGCTGGCAGTTGTCAAGAGTGCTGTTTTGCACATGTGAGTTAGCTCAGTACTTAATACCTCATGAGTCTTGCTGTGATTGCCTCAGACATGCACCACCGCTGGCAGAAATCCTGTGAAAGAAGTTAATAGCAACGGTGAGGGTTTAAAGTAGAGCTCCAGGGACCCTGGATCGTATTGGATTCTTGTGACTTTTGTGATAAAGCCTTACTGTTCTAAACCCTTGAACTTCAACAGTGTGAAGACCTTAATTTTTAAAAATAGGTAAATAAGAATTCTGGAGCTCGTTATGGATGCATAGAGTTATCTTTGTATCATTGGTAACTGCTGAATAGCTGGTATCGCGGAGAGAGTGGAACCCGTTTGATAATGGAGCTTTTTTCAGTATATATTTCCAGCCACCGTCATTCTATGTGCCTGTTCGTGATCTGCCTTTCGTCGAAAATGGTGGAGTAGCAGTTCTCTGTGGCAAGAAGGTGGGTACAGCACTCGCTGTTGTTCTGGCGTCATACGCTTCTTCCCAAGCAGAGCCTGTGCTCTAAGCTGAAACTAAACAGCTGTAGCTGGTGGTGTGGAGGGTTGGCTGAGGAGGAAGGAGAGCGTGTACAAGTGTGGGAAAAGTGTATATGATGAACTAGGCTATGTATCGGTCAGAGGGTGAGGTAAGGAGAGTAAAATGATCCAAGTAATGGGTTATAATATGAGCAAAAGCATGGTGCAGAAGCAGCAGGAAGGTGGAAAAGTTTATGTGAGGCTTCTAATATATTTTCTTCCTCAGTTTTTATATGTTTCTGAAATAAAATTTAAGGGACTCCTCTTACTGCTGAGCTGCACTTGGTGTCTGAGTCCATTTCTTAGACTCAGATCCTGGGAAGATCAGCCTGATCTATGATGGTTGCCAAAGATGTTTTCTTAATTCCTACTTCCAGTCTTCTCCTTTCCCCACTCCTACCCCCCCTAAACTTAAAGGTGGCAGAATGTTACTTCCAAGTTTGCTTCTCTAATGACTAGTCTGTGCAGTTGAACTCAAATGGCCTACAGCCCATGGAAGCTTGAGCTCTCCTGCTTGTTTAATTTTGCAGGTTGTGCATATGGATGTTAGAGGCAACACAGTGAAACTCAATGATGGTACCCAGATATCCTATGACAAATGTCTAATTGCCACTGGTAAGTTTTTGGGTTTTTTCCTCTTTGTTCTTTGTCTTGTCACAGCCTTTTTATTTCAGTGGCATTTATTTGACAAGAAAGTTTCCACAGTATGCGTCAGACACTTGGCAGAGCAGTCACGTGAAGGACAGTCATACAGACAACCACGCCACTGGGTTTTTCACCTCCCTCACATCAGCCAGCTTCTCTGGGACGTTCAAAGTTTTGTCCTGTGCAAATCAGCAGGGAAGGAGGAAAAGGTGACTTCCCCAGTAGCCCAGCAAGGAGCTCCTGCCTAGGCCAGCCTCTTCAAATCCTGCCTGCAGCAGCAGCGAGCAGAACAACCGGCTCTTGCTTGGGCAGAGCACTGCTGCAGCACCTAACGCTGGGAGTTGTGCAGCCCCCTGCGGATAAAGTGGAGCTGGCTGTCTCCAGTCAGCGGAGCAAGGTGTGAAGTGTTAGGTCTTTTTGCCCTGGGTGGCTGTTGGGTCACCTACTGCTCACACAGAAGGTCTTTCATGTTAAAAACCCAGACAGCAACAGGAAATAGAGCATAACAGTTTGCGAAGCACAGTCCGGATCACAGCTTTGCGTTGTCTGGGTAGCCAGTGGCATGGCCATGGTATCATTAGGCTCTCTTTCTGCCCTTGTCCTCAGGTGGTTCTCCAAGGAACTTACCCGCCATTGAAAGAGCAGGAAAAGATGTACAACAAAGGCTGACGCTGTTCCGAAAGGTAATCTCCAGGTGCTGCTAGTCCTGGGGTGAGGCTGAAAAATAATCAGAGCCACTACCACTATTTTCAGCTTTTTAACTCTTCTGCTTTGGGCCCAGGACAGCCTTGCCTTGGCAGCTGCTTCCCCCAGCTGGTGTCCAGGAGTCCATTTGCTATTTATTCCTTTTCCCCAGGCAGGTAAACAGGGTAGAGTCTGCTAGGCCGTTCTTCTGTTTGCCTCAGGCCTGAGAGCTGTAATAATGTGTGATTTTTTTTTTATTATTTTTTTTTTTTTAGTTTCCCTTCTGTATGACTTTGCTGCGCCTTCCAGGCCTTTTAAAAACAGGAGCAATGTAAGGTCTGCGAGTCCGTTTGGACTGTAGGCAGGGTGTGCCTTCAGGACCGCGAGCAGCCGCAGGAAGCTAGCGTAGTGCTCCGGCCCGACACACTTCTGGAGTAAGTGTATGCCGCAGTTCGGCAGCACACGGGCGAGAGGTTGGCCTTTGGCCTGAGCCAGGACAGAGACTACTCTCATGCTCCGAAATTTTAGCTGAGTGTGAAGTTGAGTGTTCATCTTAGCTCTCGGATTGGCTTCGATAGTTTTTCTGATGAACCAATAAGCTGATATCCGTGCCTCCTTCCTGGCATTTCTTCACCTTCATCCTGTGCCTTGGGACAAAGTGAATAAAAGACGTGGAAGTCAGTCAATGGTCTTCTGGGTTTTTTTGCTGCAGAGTTGCTTTTTATTGACATACTGCACTTGCTTGAAAGCACGGCATTTAGAACAGGCATGCAGCCTTCTGCTTGGTCCAGTTCAGGGAATGACTCAGGAATAGGAAGCCTTATGGGACCTTTCTGTTCTGTGCCGGGCTTCCCCTAAGGTCTGGCCCGCTCAGCTGCGGGAGGGGACAGATGGGTGATGCGAGCTGTGCCATCCTTGTAGTACTGTGTGGATGTGCTGCAGTACCTCTGTGTCTAGAAATTTCATTGTCATTTTTCCTGAAAGTTAGGGGAAACTGCAGGACTCTGAGGTTGCCTGGACAGGGCAAAGTTTGCACAAACATTAGGAAGCCTCAGAGTTTTGTCTGTGCAATAGACGAACAAGAGGAAGGAGCAACAGGTTTCCCTTTCTAAGCTGGAGAGAGACTTGCTTTTATTTCAAAGGGAGAAATTGGAGAAAAATATGCCTGCCATTCCTCTTGGAGGATATTTAAAATGAGAATAAATCTTCTTTCAGATTGAGGACTTCAAAAGCCTGGAGAAGATTTCAAGAGAAGTCAAGTCCATCACGATTATCGGTGGGGGTTTCCTCGGCAGTGAGCTGGCCTGTGCTCTGGGAAGAAGAGGTAAGTGTGCTTCTGCAGGCAGCTGGTCTTCAGCTGGCACCTTGACAGAAGCGATAGACATTGACTGTAAGCAGCCGGGCATTAGAAACGTCCTTTTCATTCCCCGACTGCTGAGTGTTTGCACAACCTGTGGTTTGCCTGAAGTAACCTTAATGCACGTGTGTTTTGTTGTCTGTGTGGCCTGACCTGATTTTCCATTTTCCCTCTCGTTAGCTGTCAAACAGCCCCTGACCACAAAGGTTTCTGTGAGCTGGGGCCTCTGGAAGCTCTGCAGTTGCTCTGCATGTTGCAAAGTCATTCCACCTTGGAAAAAGTTATATTTGCTCTCTTGACGCTAAAAGCCACCCTAAAATGATTATGCCAAAGAGGTGGTGAACCACTGGATTCTTGCTGTCAAGGGTGCGCAGCTTTTTGAGTAGTGTCTTTATGATAATTTTTTTAATAAGAGAAGTTTTAAGTAAAATACTTAGTATTTTGGGGAAAAGCCTGCTGTCTGATATCCTAGAGTTTGCAGGTGTGTGTGAAACAGCGGACAGTCACTTTGTGACTCCTGTGGAAAATCTGGGAGCCAGAACTCCGAGTTTTGGAAACTTCTGTCAAGCTCCTTGTGTAAAGTAAAGCATATGCTTGTGTCCTGAAGTCTGTGCTGCTGCTCTTCATCCCTGGTTGTAAGAAGCCTGCTCTTTGCTTTCCTTCCAGCACGAACCAGAGGCCTGGAGGTGATTCAGCTCTTTCCAGAGAACGGCAATATGGGCAAAGTCTTGCCTGAATATCTGAGCAACTGGACCACAGAGAAAGTCAGAAGAGGTGAAGCTACACTTCAGTGCTCCTCCTCGGCCAGAGGCAGAGCTGTGCTGTTTAGGCCAGTGGCTGCTGTAGCTCTTCCTCGTGAAATACAGCTCTCTGCCGCTTGTGACAGTGGAGCCCCAGGAAGGCTGGGTCCCTTGCAAGGTGGCCTGGGTGCAGAACAGAACAAGCTGCGGTTCAGGCAGCGTGGGTAGCACAGAGCTGCCGTGAATCTCTGGCTCCTTAGGAGTTCCTCTGGGACAGCCAAGCAAATCTACGTGCTGGTGCCAGTGAGATTTTTCCCTCTGTTCCTGCACAGAATGATCCCTACTGCCATACTTGGAGTTATTTAACGGCCTCTGTAGTCTGGAACCAAAGTTGCCTTACAATAGCTGCCTGTCCTCTTCTGAGTTGCTCTAGCCTCGAATAACGTTACTTCTGACAGCCCAATGCAGTCATCCCAGAGCGACTTTGCGAGAAGGGTCGGGTAGCCCCACACCTTATGCGTACACCTTTGTAAGGCCAGCTGCTCTAGTGTTTAGCTGATAAAGTTGGTAAGGATCTGAGACACCTTTCTTCCATTTGCCGTATCGAGTGCGGAATCGATTCCTGTGCAGTGGTAGGTGGAGTGGGGAGAGAGGGAGGAGGGCTGTAGCTTGGGCTGCAGATTGCAGGGGCTGATAACCCCCAGGTCTGAGTTACATTCTGTTGTTATGGAAGTTGCCTTGTCGGACCTCTGGGTCTGGCTGTGACAGAGCAGTCGGTAACTGGATGTCCTTGGTGCCTGAAGACCTGCCTTGGGGAGTTCTTTTGGATGTGACCGTGTCATCATATGAGACTTGTACTTTTGGTTATCATTTAAGTAGCTCTTTCAAACTTTTTAGCCGGGGTTCTTTCTCACACTTAACTCAAACTGCTGGCACATGCAGCAAAGATAAGGTGGTCCCTCCCTTGGTTCCTCACCTGGCCGCTGCTCTGCCCACAGCAGCACCAAAGATGCCCCTTCAGCTGAAATCTGTCTGCCCCCGAGCAAGCAGTTTTGTTTCCTGTGTTTTTTTCCAGAGGGCGTTAATGTCATGCCTAATGCCGTGGTCAAGTCTGTCTCTGTCTCTGGCAATCGGCTGGTGATTAAACTGAAAGATGGCCGAAAGGTAAATTTAAAAGCAGGGAGAGGGTGAAGTTGGCAGGGGCATTGAGAGGATTAAGATAATAATGACGAATTCCCAAACAGGTGGAGACGGATCATATTGTGGCTGCAGTAGGGCTGGAGCCTAACGTGGAGTTAGCAAAGTCAGCTGGGCTGGAGGTGGACTCGGACTTCGGAGGGTTCAGGGTGAACGCGGAGCTGCAGGCACGCTCCAATATCTGGGTGGTGAGTACGTGCAGAGGAGTTTCCCGTCTGCTGGTTATGCTGATGCCGTCAGAATACACACGCTTATGGGGGCTGGGAGACCTTGATTAGGTGAATGGGGCAAAAAATAGCAAGTAACGAGACCAATTGTAGTGCAGATCCTGCCGGCAGCCGTGGAGTCTGTTCATGCACCACGGCACGCTTCGTTGCTGTGGTAACGACTCTGCGAGTTTTTGAATATTTATGCTGTGTAAGAGGAGTTGGGGTAACCTAAAGATAGCACGGATTACTCTGTTGCGTAAGAGTCCCTTTGGTGGGAGTCGAGACTTGGATTCCTCTGGAAAAATATACCTGGTGCTGTCTTATTTTTCCAAAGATCAGTGAAAAGTGCTGAGAAACTGGGACTTTTGTAGCCTGGGGAAGTGGGAAAAGGCAGTGGGGGTGTTTGGGGTTTGTCAGAAAAACTCAGTTCGTAGTTCCGCTTTGTTCTCTTCCCAAAGCCTTTTTTGTTTGTGCATTAATTTAAGCTTTCGGTGTCAATGTTCAGTCCTCACAGAATGGTTCTTGTTAAGGCAGGGGATGCTGCTTGCTTCTATGATATCAAACTAGGCAGGAGACGTGTAGAGCACCATGACCACGCTGTCGTGAGCGGAAGACTAGCCGGAGAAAACATGACAGGAGCTGCAAAGCCCTACTGGCATCAGTCCATGTTCTGGTAACGTTGATTCCTTCTTTTGCCATTTCTTATTTGGCCACGGGGCAGGAGCTGTGACAAGATACACCTTGTAGAGGTTTCTGTTTCCAGAGTGTAGTGAAATTACTTCAGCAAATACCTTGTATGGCTTGTCCCCAGAAGCTCAGGGAATGGGAGGGCATTTGAGCGTCCGCTGCTCTGCCCTGACCTCTCCGAAATGTTTTTCCTTCCTGCAGGATCCCAGTTTCTCCCTGAGTCCTGCTCAGTGAAGGAAGCAGCAATAAAGAGCAGCCTCTTTCCTCAGAGGTGGCTAATTTACAGGCTGGGCTTAGCAACAGCTTTTCTGTTGCAATTATCTGAAGCTCCCCAGTGCAATCTGTTGGTGTCAGTTGTGTTGCACCTCTGCTGATTAGCCGAACTGACGCTTTAGTAGCGATACATCCCTGCATCCAGGAGTGTACGTGGAAGTTTGTTGTTTTCCAGAGAGGGGTATCAAGAAAAGAGACAGTTCTGCTGTATCTCTGAAGTTCTTTTTAAAACAAAACACAAAATCCGCCAAACAAACAAAAAATAACACCCCAAAAAAATATCCCAAGGCCTGTTATCTCAAGATCAGAAATGCAAAGGTAGCAGGAATTTTAACTATAGGGAAAGGAGTTTTACTTTTCTCGGAGAAACCCCCTCAAAAATAGTTCTTTACGACTTGCTGTCATTTACCTGGACGCTTGGTCTATGCTGCACGGGCTCTGGACCCAGAAGAGGGTCCTCACGTCACTTCTAAACGAGGAGACAGAAGCATCCATTCTAATGGTGCGCTTTCCTCAGGACGCTCTGGCGGTGACACAGATGCGGGCAGTCGGGGCACGGGGAGTTGCGGTCTCGTGTCTTGCTGACAGGTGTTAACTCGGGGGTTTGCCGGCCCTCACCGAGTGAGACTTCCTTCTCCCGCGCTAAAAAGCTGGCAAACGGCAAGAGCTCCTCTTGCGTCTTTCCAGGATGTTCAGGATCCCTCCTGAGCTCTGACTGACCCACTGCTGGGTGCCGGCTCTGCGCACCTGGCATGTTGCCGGTACTCCTTCCAGTAACCCCAGTCTGTGCTGGAGGATTCTGGCCAAAAAGGTAGCGCTGTACGTACAGAGACAGCCAGACTGGTTTGTGGGATGCATTTATTGCCTCAGCATCGTTGGGAACACTTTAGACACATTGTACTTACTGGGCCCCAAACCACACCTGCTTTGACTCCTATGAGCACCCCGGTTCAAATTCAGCTGCTGCTCAGTTCAAGGAGGTGTTACAGCGTGTGGTCTTCTCTTTAACATTCCTTCAATGCTTTTTCTGAAATATACACTAAATAATTGTCTGTGCTGCAAAGTCTAGTACTTGTAACTCGGCACTGCCAGGAGTTTGGTCAAATGGTCTTGCCAGGACCCAGAGGAACGCTTGCTTCTGTCCCAGCTCTGTCTCCTCGGCCCGTTCCTGCTAAGGAGGCACACAGAAGATTTGTCCAAGTCCCTGCTAACTGCGTCCTGATCCTCACATTTGAGTGCTGAGGTCAGATGGGCGACTTCCTAAAGGGTCGAGATGTATGCAGCTCTTGGAAGCCACCCAGCTTCCTTCCAGGGAGCAGGCCTTAAGTATTTAAAGTTTTTGTTCATTGAACTGGTTTCTTCGGAAACTGATGGCTTGGACATGCTGTGTCGTCACCCCTTGTTCCACCCTAATGCATGCAGAAGAGACTGATGTGTGTCGTTTCTCCTGCGTACCACGCTCTGTCTCGCACAACACCGTCTGTAAGGATTCGGGGCTGGAATTGCCTTGTATTTGTCTCACTAATGCTACAAATGATTATTTTTTTTTTTTTTTCCGCTTCATTTCTAGGAGCGATCTGGGCCCTAATGTAGGGTACGAAGCCATTGGCCTTGTTGACAGTAGTTTGCCAACAGTAGGAGTCTTTGCTAAAGCAACAGCAAAAGACACACCGAAAAGTGCAACGGAGCAATCAGGTAGGGCTGTGGTCGTGCCTGGGGGCTGTCTGCGTGCGTGGAGGCTTCTGCGTCTCGCTCCGTGTGGTGGCCGCGGCATCAGTCTCATCTCAGCGTAGAGCGCTAGGAGACACCAGTCTGTTCGCCTCTTTTCTAGACCAAGCTTTAAAGGCTGGTTTTGATATTAAAATGTGATTAAAACATAACATTCCTCCAAGAAGACACCACGTAACTCATTTACCAAAACTAAACCTTTTTTTCCCAGTGAAGCCTAGTTTCCTCCATAGCAATAAAATGATCATTTTTGCACGAAAGAGATCGTGTGAGTATAAGAATATTTATCTTGTATGTGCCACCTGGAAGAAATAGACTGTTCTGTCTCTTGCATTTGGTGGTGGAAGTTGGGAATTGTCAGCGTTGTGCTTCACCTTAGGATTGCTTCCTTCCATTGTTGAAACTTAACTATTGCTGGACACGACTCGAAGGAAAACACCTCAGTCTCTTACAGAACCCCTCTCTTTAGTCTGCTTTCACCGTCACAGGCAAATACCGCTGCCTCCTTCTGCACGGGGCGTTTGATATCTCTTGTCTTTGCGTTAGGGACGGGCATTCGATCAGAGAGTGAAACGGAAGCAGAAGCCTCGGATGTTCGCATCTCCCCAAGCTCTTCACCAACGCCTCAAGTTCCAAAGCAAGGAGAAGATTATGGCAAAGGTGTCATTTTCTACCTCAGGGATAAAGTTGTGGTAGGAATCGTATTATGGAACATCTTCAACAGGATGCCCATTGCTCGAAAGGTCAGTACAGGACTAGGCTGCTGAACAGTGAGGCTTGCTTAGGTGGGGGATTTCTCGGTGGAAAAATCAATCTACCAATTTAAAATAAGTAAATGCAGATGCTCTTTCTGGAGCAGAGCTGTGCAATGTCCAGTGGTAGCCCCGTCTCGCGTGGATTATGGGAGGTGTCCTTGTGCTCTTCTGCATGTTCAAAAGTTTTACAGAAACAACTTGAATCGGGTTTATCCTTCAAGCCTTGCCTTTGCACGGCTGAAATTTCAGGTCTGCAGTGAGTACAGGCAAGAATCACACGTGACTGAGCACCACAGTGAAATGTCCTGGTTTTGTGCTACTTTGTCTAACGTACAAGTGTCTAAAACACTGTCAAACGTCTGTCATCCTAGATACACGGCCACAAAAAGTCAGGGTTAGAAGCAGCCTTGAGTAGGTGCTTAGTCTGTCTCCATCCCCCATAGTCTGTCTCCATCTTCCAAGGTAAGATCAGCTGTACTTAGGTCATTTTTTTAACATCTTTGGAGAATTTCAGTAAAGTATAAACGTTATCCCCAGGTGATCTGGCCCAAAATGAACTCAATGTTGGAGGTTTCCCTTGGTATCTAATGCGAAGCTTTCGTGATGCAGTTTAAACCTGTTACTTCTCCCATCCCCGTGAAAGAGAAATCCTGTCCTTCCCTTAGCAGCCCCTTGCCCGAATCAGAGCCAAGTACCTACGGGCTCCTGGGCCTCTCGGTCTCGTTGCCTAAAAGATGGGCTTGCAAGTTTAAGCGCCTTACACTGGCTCCTCTCAGTCAGTGCGCAGAGACTGGCTCATCTTCCCAGAGTTGAGATGAAGCACTTCTCGAGGATACTTGTTGTCCCCAGCTGTAAAGGGAAATCCAGCCATCAGAAGCAGGGACAGTGAGGTTGGTTTTAACTCCAGCCATTCCTGTAGCCAGGTGATGCTCCCTTTAAGACTCCCATTCATTTTGGCTGCGGTAAGTACTGGTGTCGTGTCGTGGACTGCCTGAGTTGAGTTGTCACCAGCCCAGTTTCAGAGAGGATCTAAGAAATCCGTCACGTTGGCTGGGGACCATGCACAGTCTTGCAGCAGCGGCTCTTTCTAGTTCGTGCAGGTTTTAACGCGTTCTTCCTCCCTTCAGATCATCAAGGATGGGGAGGAGCACGATGATCTCAATGAAGTGGCAAAGCTTTTCAACATCCATGAAGACTGAACTCCGGAAAGTGACACTGCGATAGGAGTGAGTAGGGCAGCGGGGGCTGCCAGCTGAGGGCACCCCTTCATCGCGGACAACTTCCTCCAAGAACTTGTGAATATTTCCCCTCACCTAGAGTTCTAATGTTTGCACCAATAAATTCAGATTGTCTAAGTTAAATGCCTTCTTCCTGCACCTGTGCGTTGCCGGTTCTGAAAGGGCAGCGTGCCGCCTGCTGTTGGCAGTTTTTCCCCTCATACGGATGGCGGAGGAGCCCGCGGACCCGCCTCTCTCCACGCAGCACGTCCCAGCTGGTGAGCTTGCAGTCCTGCGGGCTGCGCGGGGGGCTCTGCCCTGGGCAGCAAGAGCCGCCTCTGCAGAAATAAAGTACATCCCCGCGGGATGAAATAGTGCAGGATGCAATGGCTCCCGTCTAGGCTGCATTTGGAGCCAGGGGCGAGCTCCAGCCTGGTGCCGGTTGTGAGGTGCGGCGTAGAAGGGGCGGGAAGAATAAGGAGAGAGGCTTAGAGTCGCTAAGGCAGGAGGGAAGGGAGTGTGGGAGCGACGGAGGAGGCGCACTAATGTGGGTCTGGAGAGGATGGGCTGGAGTGGGTGGGGAGAAGCAGCCAAGGGTGATGCTGGGCCCGGGGGGTACGATGGTGTCAGGAGCGTGTCATCAGCTCTCCAGCCACCCTGTGGGAATTTGGGTGCTTTCTGCTAACGCTGAGCCCTCGGCTGTGCGTGCCAGGTAAAAGGGATCCAGGAACGGGCCGCAGCATGGGACAGGGGCGTGGGAGGCGGAGGGAGAGGGAGCCTTTCACTGTGCCCTTGGAGACAGGCTGATGCCCTTGGCGTGTGAAGGGAAGGGTGTGCAGCTGAGGGTCTGCAGGCTGCCCCTGCTTCCCCTGCCACAAGGAGTGCTCCGGTGTTCCCAGAAGGCCCATCCTGTGGTGGGATGGATGGGGTGGATGGACCTGCACAGGCTTGAGAGGCGTGTCTGCGTGAACCTCATGAGGTTCAGCCAGGCCAAGTGCAAGGTCCTGCACCTGGGTCATGGCAATCCCAGGCACAAATACAGGCTGAGCGGAGAATGGCTTGAGAGCAGCCCTGAGGAGAAGGACTCGGAGGGGCTGGTGGGCGAGAAGCTCAACATGGGTAGGCACCGTGCGCTGGCAGCCCAGAAAGCCAACCGCATCCTGGGCTGCACTGAAAGAAGTGTGGCCAGCAGGTCTGGGGGGGGGGATTCTGCCCCTCTGCTCTGGTGAGACCCCGCCTGGAGTGCTGTGTCCAGCTCTGGAGCCCTCAGCACAAGAAGGACGTGGACCTCTTGGAGCAGGTCCATCTGAGGATGATGAAGACGCTCAGAGGGCTGGAGCCCCTCTGCTGTGGGGACAGGCTGAGAGAGCTGGGGGGGTTCAGCCTGGAGAAGAGAAGGCTGCGCGGAGACCTTCCAGCCCCTGCCAGTCCCTAAAGGGGCTCCAGGAAAGCTGGGGAGGGACTCTGGAGCAGGGAGGGGAGCCATGGGACGAGGGGGAAGGGTTTTCCACTGGAAGAGGGGAGACTGAGATGAGATCTGAGGAAGAAACTCTTTGCTGTGAGGGCGGTGAGCCCCTGGCCCAGGTTGCCCAGAGAAGCTGTGGCTGCCCCATCCCTGGAGGGGTTCAAGGCCAGGTTGGACGGGGCTTGGAGCAACCTGGGCTGGTGGGAGGTGTCCCTGCCCAGGGCAGGGGGTGCCACTGGGTGGCCTTTAAGGTCCCTTCCCACCCAAACCCTTCTGTGATCCTATGGTCTGCAATGGTTTCTGCTCAGGCTGGAGCTGCTCCTCAGCCTGAGGAACCGGTCCCTCAGCTGCAGGAAGGTGGTGCCACAGGCCGCGAGGTCCGGCTCGTCCTGGCAGGGCCTGGGCAGTGACCGGGGAGAGGACACCAGCCTCCATCCCGAAGTACCTCCAGGGATGGCGACTCCACCACTGCCCTGGGCAGCCTGGTCCAACGTTTGACAGCCCTTTCTGTGAAGAAACTTCTCCTCGTATCCACCCTAAACCTCCCCTGGCGCAACTTGAGGCCGTTTCCTCTTGTCCCATGGCCTGTTCCTTGGGAGAAGAGCCTGACCCCCCCCCCCCCCCCCCCCGGCTCCCCCTCCTTTCATGGAGCTGTGGGGAGCGAGAAGGCCTTCCCTCGGCCTCCTTGTCCCCAGGCCCGGGGCGGTGGCCCCCGAGCTGCTGAACGCCTCCAGGACTGAGCCCTGCAGAGGCTGGTGGCCCCGGGGTGTGCGGGGGGGCCATCGCGCAAGGAACCCTGCCCGCAGCAGGCATCAGCCGCAGGACAAGGAAGAAAAGGCAGGAGACGGGGGGCCTGATGCAGGTTTTTTCTGTACATCAGTGTTTTTGACACCACAGCCTGTTGCTGCTTATAATAAAACAGAAATCAGAAAGAGCAACCAGAATACACACCCAAAGGCAAAAAAACCCTCGGCTTAAACAAGGTGCTGCCGGGCCCCCAGGAGGGGAGGCTGGCGGCTGGGAGTCCAAGGGGAAGGGGGAAACATCTGCCCTGGCCGGGAAGAAACACAACACAAAGAAAAAAACGAACCAACAAAAAAAACCCCACCCAACGCTCCCGCTGCGGAGCAGGGGAGAGCCAGAAAAACCAAGATTGTCCCGTCCTCAGTCCTGTTAGCACCTGTACAATAAAACTGTACCATCTCCCGGGAGCGGAGCAGCCCTGCCCCGCGCCCGGCCGGCGGGCACCCTGCCCGCTCTCTCCCAGAGAACTGCTCCTGGTGACACCGGAGGGGCGCGGGGAGCGGGACGAGGCCGAGCAGACGCCGCGCAGGGCAAGGAGGGGGCTTCTGCAGTGGCGAGAGACCCCAGAGCGGGGGGACAAGCTGCTGGGAAGCAGGGGGTGTGCTGGGGGAGCGCGGGCTGCGCCTGCCCGTGGGACAGCCGCCGGGGAGCGGGAGCAGCAGCACGAACGAGATGTGGGAAGGAGCTCGGTGAGAGGATGGAGCAGCGGGGCTGGCTCTCGGCTGGCAGGCAAGCGCCTCCAGCAGAAGCCGGCTCCAAAACTAAGGGAAGTGACTGTCCCCAGGCTCTCGGCCGAGGTGCGAGAGCGCAGCCCCCGAGGGCCGTGACCCCCCCGGGTGTGGGGCTCAGGGGCCGGCTGGTCCAGGGGGAGTGTCGGAGAAGGGCCGGAGGAAGCCCCCATCCCCTAGCCCAGAGCTCACCATCACAGTGATACAGACTCAGCAAAAACAAAGGAAACATTACAAATTAAATACTAATTAAATAAATACTATGGAAGACGTTGGGAGGGGGAGGGCAAACAGAGAGGCGCAGTTCTGTGGGGACAGGCGGGGACGGGCAGCGGCACCCACCACCCCTTGCTTCGGCAGAGCCAGAGCTGCCGCTGCCCCACAAGTTCCAGCTCACGCAGCCCCGCGGAGGGGGCTTCATCGCCCGCCATAGCTGGACGGGGCCAACGGCTGCAAACGCCGCTGCTCGTGGCGAAGGGACCCTGGGAAGTCCTTGGAGGCAAGGGTCCTCTCTCCCCAGCTGGAGGAGACCCTGAGGAGAGGAGGACTGGCGGGCCAAAGACTCGGGTCCCAGCTGCTGGCGCTGAGAGGGCTGCTTCCCGTTGGTCCTTATTATTGCCTCGTGATGCAGGGAGCGATCCGTCCCCGTCAGCTGCTCCAGGCCTCGTACTCCACTGCCGAACCCAGCAGCTGCAGCAGCTCGGGCTCGTAGTGCACCAGCTCCACTGTCTCTGCAGGGCCCTGCGCAGGCTCGGGGCTCTCCTGCACCTCCTCCTGCGCCAGCACCTGGCTGAGGGACACCTGGCGCTGGAACTCCGCCTTGGGCAGCGTGGCGATCTCCAGGTGCGGGAAGCGGGCCTGGAATATGCGGGAGGACAGCTTCAGCCGCTTGAGCACGTCGGAGAAGAGGAACCAGTTGCAGGGCCTGCGAGAACGGCAAGAGGATGGCGGGTTAGGGGCGGAGGGGTCCGCAGGCACGTTGCCCACCTCACCGCGCCCCAGCTGCCGGCGGGCTGGCCCTCCCCGCCACGCAGCGCCGCCGGCGAGCCGCAGGCACTATTCTCCACGTGCCTCGCCTCCACAGGGCCTGCACAGACCACACGTGCAGGACCTGGGCTCGGAGACGCACCTGGGTTTGATCGCTGCTTGGCAGGTCACACCTTTATAAAGCACTCAAAGTAAGACAGGGACACGGGTGTAGAAGTCATGCTTCCCACAGTGTCCCAGCAGCATCCCCGCCCAGCAAAAAGCCACACCAGGGGCTCCATTTCCCGCCCAGCCACTTCTCTTGGGCAGAGATTTGCCCAGGACGGGCAGAAATTTGCTAAACACAAGAGATTTGCCCAGGACGGGCAGAAATTTGCTAAACAGAGAAGCAGCACGTTTGTCGCTGGCTCTTGCAAGTTGCCTTCCGCCCCCTCTGCAGGCCACGCAAACGCAACAGCCACGGTGAGATGGGAGGTGGAGAAAGGAGAACTGCTCCAGTGCTGGGACCTGATTTAGCCTTCCCCACGATGGAGGGGAAACAATCTGCTGGGACCCATCAGTGCAAGCTGCTGCTGACCATGGCTGGAGAAAAATGGGGCCAGGAGCAACAAGAGCGGGAGGAGAGAGGGACAGGCACGGCCCAGGGACACCGCACGGCAGCAGAACGTGTCTGGCCACGCTGCAGGATTGCACAGGGACAGCCCTGGTGATACCCCCGTGCTCGCTGGGGACGGCCAGCTCTGTCCCAGGATGCAGGTGTTTCCCCTGCCGTCGCACGGCCGGAGCTCTGCAGGGACACGAGGAGCGGGACCCCGAGAGCTGCACATCTCCAGACACTGACTCTGCTCCCGCATGGCCCTGCCTCCAACCCGGTATCTCTAATCCTAATTTGAAGGAAAATAACCTCCACAAGCTGCTCTTAGCCTCCGGAAGCTGAAGTGACTGATGTGCTGCCATCTGGGATGCTGGGGCTGTGACCTCCCGTGGTACAGAACATCAGGCACCAGATGGCCGACGCAAATCCAGCTCTTTTTGGATTTACCTGTGCTGCTTCTGGGTTTTGCTTTAAAACAAGTGCTTTCTTAAACCAAAGGGGTCCTTCCTTGTCCGCTTCCCTCATGTATCGGTCTCCATCACCTGTAGTCCCTCAGTCTTTCTCCTCTTTTCATTAACTCTGGGGGACATGACCAAGGAGACTAAAACAGGGACTGAAGGGCTTCACAGGCTTCGTGCTGTGCTGGCCACCAGCCAAGGAATCCCAGGCTGGGACATCTCTGAGCACGTCTACACTGTGGGAGTGCCCATCCAAGTGAGTGACCCCCCCAGGTTCCTCCACGGTCACTGGAGAGCTGATCTGTCACACCCTGCGGTTCTTCTCAGCCTGACGGTCACTCCTGCCCTCGTTTGGATAAATGCTGCTGTCGAGACTTTGCTGACTGCAACCAGAGACCAAGGTGACCTCCTCAGAGGTGGACCTCTGAGAGCCAGTCAAACAAACTCCATCTTACCCTGCATCTTCCACTTGCTTCTCTGACTTGGGGCTTACAAAGTGTGGTTTCTACCCTCACATTTTTCTACAAGAGTCTTTGCAGTGCTTCATTACGAGATGGTGCATGATGGGGAGTGTGCCACAAGAGGCATGTCACCCAGAGAAGATGCAACAGCTCCACTCCTCTGTGTCTCTACCTGCAGAACAAGGATAAAGGTATCTCCTCCTTTGGAAGAGTGCTTTGAGACCTACAGGACACAACGCAACTCTATACGGCCTGTCTCCTTAGCACGCAGTCAGCTTGGGCTCTCCAAGTTTCTCAGGCAGGCATGAATGTTGCATATACGTGATCCCTCACCTGGCGGATACCCGAAGGCTTTGTTGTATGGCTGCTATCCTCACAAGTTCAAGGGCTCTGTTCTGTGCTCCTGCTCCCCCCAGCATTAATGTCACCCAAATGCTCTCTGCTCCAGGAAAAGATACTCACGCCCGAGAGACCGACACTTGGAGGTTATAGCTGGGAAGCAGCGGTTTGTCTGAGAACTCAAACATGAAGTTGTCTGCTTCTTGTTCCTCTTCTTCCTGGTCTGAACTTCCCGGAGGGTTGAGCAGAAGATCGCATCCAATGCTATCTTTCCCCTCTGCAAGAAGGAAAACAGACGTTGGCATAGCTCACAGCTTCACACCAGCCAGTGCTCATCACTCCCTGGGGAACAGCTCTGCCCAGCTGGACCAGCTCCCACCGCAACGGTGCGCCTTCCCGCAACCTCACAGCGGCAGTCAGAGCCAAGTCCCAGGGGCTCCTCCTGCTCTCCTGCCAGCCCCTCGTCTCGGGGAAACTCTGCGTGAGCGCTGGCTGCTCTGCACAGCCAGGCTCCACTCGGTGACCGGGTTGGGTAGAAAGAACACCTTATGTCACAGCAGCAACCTTCAGGTTTACACTGATCCCACACGTGAGACGAGGCACCACCTGCTTGCAAAATGAGCCACCTCGCCCGGCAGTCTTTTCTTGAGTCAGCCACACGCTCACCCCCAGACTCGCCCCAAAACGGCCTCAGCCCCCTGCCCTCGGCCAGCACAGCTGCCCTCGGCCTGGAAGAACCTGTGCCGAGAGGAAGGAGGTGGACGTACGAGATGCTTTGTCTGCACAGATCCCATAAAGGAAGGCACTGCGCTCTGCTGGGTACTTCTCCACCCAGATCCTGCTCTCGACAACTGTCAGCAGGTTATCTAGAGGTGCGTGCCAGCAACTGTGTCTAAATAAGGACCGCAAGGCTGTGCCACCAAACTGTGCCGCAGATCTAGAGACGAATACAACCAAACAACAAGAAGCATGACTTCAGAGAATCAGCCCCGCAGATTTCTGGCTTAAAGCTGGCTGTTCCAGGAGGTATCTGAGCTCCAGCAGGATTTGCTTCCACAGGAGATGGAGAATAGCACTCTTGATCCATAAACCATTTAAAGGCAGTTAAATTTACTATTCGCCAATCTGAAAAGCATCTGTTCAAAAATAACTTGCTGCCTGGATTTTATTATTAAGAGGCATGAATAGTCTTGCGTTTGCAAAGTGAGTTTGTCCTGCTAAGATAATACAGGATAACCCCCAAAATTTCCAGAAAATAGAGTTTAGATTCTACAGAGAGAAGCCGGACCAAATGTGTCGGTCAGCAAATAAACCCATCACACAAAAGTTCAACGCCACGCACGAGACAAAAGGCTGCAAAAAAATCTTGTGGTGTGCTGCATGAGAAAGCTCCACGCACCATACTGCTCTACGAATCAACCCAGCACCCAGCAAGAACGTTATTTTAACAGAGAAACAACAGCAGATGACAGGAGACATAGGCTCAAACAGGGTCTCACGGAAAAAAAGATTTCATATCTTAGTCCTGCCAAGGAAAAAAAGTCCCTAAGAAACAGAAAAATAGGGTGTTTAAATCTTGAAAACTTACTGTAGAATAGGACAAAAACAAGGGACACGACTATTGCTCCGCCGTCACTGCTAGGCAAAGCTCAGTTGCCATCACTGAAAAAACTCGAATTTCTTGAGCAACGCAGGAAAAAAGAATTAAATGCACTTAATGTGGCAACAATTTGGCCCAATGTCTTTCCTGAGAACTCTTCTCACTCAGTCCTGTCCGTTAGCCCGAGCGAAGGCTGCGACAAGAACAGGAACATCCTGTACCACCGCAGAGTAACAGGGGGACAATCAGGCACAACAATGCTAGTCCCAGGTGTAGAACAACACCCTGGAGTGGGACTTTGTATCTGGAACCACGGTAGCACGGAGTGCGAGACGCTGATGACTTTACCATACCCAGACCTCTGAGATCCCACACCCTGGCTTCTCTCATTATCTTTTGGCCCCCAGAGATTTGCAGATCTACAGGAAAATATGGACAACATTCCTGCCTCGAAGAACAGAAACAGATCGAGCAGGGGCCTGGGTTTTCTCCTCCACCCGGAGGGACACACAATGCTTTGTGCTTCAGCTGGTGGATCTGATGGAAAGGGAAGCGTTGAAGGACTGAACCACTGAAGGAGGAGAGCTGTTTTCTGCGGAGCTGGTTTGCTGCTGTGGAAGCAGCTCAGTTACTCCAGAGCAGGAACCGGGTACTTCCCTGCCCCGGGGAGTATCCGCTCTTGGTGACCCGAGGTGACTGCTGAAGGTAACTGAGCCTAAAGGGCCCATTTCGAAACACTCAGTGAACACCGCTGTCGCAGGCTTGGGCATCTTGCTCTTCCTTGCCAACTCCGCCAGTGTCCTGCAGCGGTGCCTGGCAAAGCAGAGGTGACCCCGGTCTAACACTGCCCTTTCCCCAGTGCTGGGAGCCGATCTAGGTGTGGGTGGAAAGGAAGGTCCCTTTCTGTGCCCGCTGAGAACAGACCTGGCCGGATAAAGGATTACTTCCCAGGCGGGTTATTCCTTGCTGCTTGCCACGCGGCCTCCCCAGGGGCAGCACTGGGAATGCTCCACGCAGAGAGGTGAAAGGAGGGGCAGTGTGACTGACAGCAGCGTGGTGGTACTTCAGCTTGGGATCTCGCCATCCCCTCTCCAAGCCAGGGAGAAATGTCCCACGAGCAACACCAAAGTCACGGAGATTCGGCACATTTAGTGTAGCTGACATTTCTCCAGGGATCATCACTCTCACGTCTAGGAGGAACCTACATTCTCCTAAGTGCTGTGCAGAGGTACCCAGTAAAGTCTGAAGCGCCTGAGACGCACGCATCAGCCCAACCAATGCTGGAAAGATCTTTCCACTGCAGCAAGGATAAAACGACATTTCTAGGAAGGGTACAGGCAGATCAGTGCAGGATTTGTCTGGCTTGTTAACCAACTTCAGGTAGCACAGGAGACAAGAAAGACAAAACCTGGCAGATGGCACCACGTGAATGACAGAAACCCAGTAGAGACACATCCACAGTGGGCAGGATTTAGTGTGAAGGCCCACTGGAAGAGGTTTAACAGAGAAGGTCATCTTTTTCCACTCCCCAAGAAACACCAGAAGAGTCGGTGGTGGTTTGCTTACTGAAAAAAATAACCCCTTTCTTTTTGCCTACAAGGGTGGAGGACAGAAATGTGGGAAAACATGATGCAAGACAAGATTTTTTCAAGACAAGCCGAGGGATTTGGAAATGAAAGAACTGAAACAAGCAGCTAATTTGAACGAAACACAATCGGCTTGCTTTTCCAAGATCCACTTGTTTCATTTCAGGCATGAGGGTATATGAAAAACAAGATTTCTAAATGACTTGCATGTGGCAGTGGGTCTCCTAGAGGGTATGAGAATCGGCAGTCTGCAGTCCCAGGCCAGGATCTTCAAGAGGAAAGGACACTGACGAAGGGGCCATACGCAGATACTAGAACTCAAGCACAGGAGCTCTCTGGGTAACCAAGAACTCAGCCTGCTGTAGTAACCAGAGAGAGCCAAACTCTCCTACCCACAAAACCACAGGCAATTTTTCTTCCTTGTTCATCAGAGGAATCCAAGTGGGAACCAGTGATAAATCAAAAGTGGTAGTATCTTCAGTTTAAAAATATTAGTCAAAGAGTTTTTCTTGTGGTAAAGAGGCGGCTTCTTAAAGGATCGTGATAGCTTCAAGAGTGAGAAATCCAGAAGACGACTGTGGTTTGAACTGTTTCTTTGGCATGCCTGAGGTGCAAAAGCCTACGAAGAAAGCGTTCTTCGGAGTACAGAATTTCTGCTCTGAAACAAAGAGATATCAGGGTCCTCCAAGGATAAGTCCTCTACCAAGAGCATATGTATCTGATTTTTTTCACTTCTAGAAGGATGGCGGAAATGACGGAGCAACTAAAATCAATAGCCTTTTAGCTTGCCAGCGTAAATAACCCAAGTCCTTCTGAAGGGCTTGAGAGTGTTGATCTGCTGCCTCAGACACGGTTGGGAGGGACTCTGCAGTCCACCACAGGCCCACGGCTAGATCCAGAACATCTTCATTCATGGACCCTGAGGGGAACTGGAGCAACACAGTGAACAATTTGTGGACCTTGTGCCTGTATCGTTTCGAGAAAACTTCAAAGCTGGTAACCACAATTTTCAAGAAGCGACAGTAACAGGTCCAATCGTGCCTTCACTGGGCAATGCCTGGCACTGTAAGAAGAGGACCTCCCCCAGATGAACGCCTCCCCTCCAAAGCATAGGAGAGGGATGGGCAGCCCTGGGAACCTTGAAGTTCAAGGCCTCTATACACCTTGAAGGAATAAGTACGTCCTCTACCTTCCTCGGTTTTATCTTGGTGACCGGTTATCAGGGCAGTAACAAGAATTGCTACATGAATAACATGCTCCAGGACCGACAGCCAAAGACCCTCAGGAATCACCAGCAGTCTAGTCTCACACGCTGCGTTGAGCCTACTTGGAGGGTTCCACACATACATCTTCCCAAAGAAAAAGTCCCTTTCAGGAGCAAATCCCAGCACATAACATTACGGCAAGATCTCTAAGACGTGAGTTGGGAGGGACACGGACAGACTGAGTGAATGATGGGTCATTACCTCGCATTACTTCTCTGCTGTAAATGAAATGGCATAGACTGAACTCACCCAGCACAGAGCTGCTGTAAAAGTCCCACGCTGTCCGAGGATCCCCATCAGTGCGCCCCTGGAGATCAGAAAGGTAATCTAAAGAGAAAAAATTGAGAGGGTTAATGCTTATCTACTGGTGAAAGCATGATCCTGGCACGCATATCCATCAATGCTGGGTGAGCCACTTCACCTCTGCTGCTTTTCCCCACTTTGCAGGTAGGCATGATGGCAAAAGCTGCACCGTACCTTGCAAGAAGGGTACCCTCGCTCAGGAGAGGAGAACATGACCCTGGTCCTGAGAACATGAAAGAGAAGCTGAAAGGGGAAAACAACTGACAACACTAAGTGGATTGGAAAGCAAGGCTCTTAGGGTTGTCTTGAGTTCAAAATTACATCTCCTACACCTGCGGGTACAGCTAAGCCTGGAGGAGCACGGACAGACAGCTGGCTGGTTTTGTCAACACTGGAGATTTTCTCCCTTGTATCTACCTGGGAACCACCACTACTCTAGCTGTCTCTTCCTTGCTGTCATGTAGAAGCCACAACACCCATCTTGCTTCTACACAAACCGTGCAGAAAGAAGGCGTGCTTCGCTCTCGGCCGTAGGGATCCAAAATGGTCCTTTCTAGCAACGGCAGGCAGGGAGCACTTGGGGCAGAGCCGTTTTCGAGTAGAGGGCATCATTACTTGGCAGCAAAAATATGTTCATTTAGGTTCTGCAGTAGAACCAGGAACTACAGCACAGCGTCTTGAACCCTCGTGCACAGCACTGTCTTTGGTTGTGTGACCACAGCATTGCCGCTCCCTTGTACCTCAAAGACTGAAAAGTGACTTATTTGGAAAATGGTATATAATTCTGTAATTAAAGATTGGGTGGTAAAAACCACACACACATGACAGGACAGAGATAAAGTTATTCTGTCACCTGCTGCTCAAGCACTTCTAAACCCTTTGACACCCAGGTTTGGTCCCGTATGCTGCCAGACGGGAAGGATGGAAGCACTGCCACCCCCAGGCTTGGCACCTACCGCAGAGGAAGCGCTTCATCACTTCACTGGTGGCAAGTTTCACAGCCGTCTGCCCAGAGTAAGTGGCCAGAGTGGGATCAGCACCATAGGAGAGTAGAAGCCACATGGTTTCCAGGTTGTCATTTGCTACTGCATCGTGGACAGGCCTGCAAGGACAGAAACGTTGGCAGGAAAAGAAGAGACTAGAAGAGTTTGCAAATGCTTTGTTTTGGGTTAAGACGGATCTAGTGATGACCAGCAGCTCTTCCTGAAAAACACACCCTGCTCCCTGCCCCTGCACATCTCGGCGCTTGCCCAGATGTCCCCCTCTCACTGGCTTGCCTTGTGCCATCCTGTGCACTGCAGTTCACGTTGGCGCCGTGCTCCAGCAGAATGTGGAGGATGTCGATCCAGCCTCGCGCGCAGGCTTCGTGCAGAGCTGTGTAGCCAGCGTTGTCACGATGGTTCACGTCACTGCTCTTCTTCTGCAGGCAATACAGCACTACGTCCTACAGGAAGGAGATCATTGCAGGCCCGGTTACACACAAACCCAGACAAGGCAGCACAGGAATCATCAGGACACAAAGCAGAAAAGGGAACCAAAACTCACCTTGTAGCCCAGGCGAGCTGCTCGCTGCAGAAGGGTCTCCCCTGCATTTTTGTTCACAATCAGCCGCCGAGCTCCAGGAGGAATATTCTGGGCCACAGGCAATTCGGGGGAACTCCCTGGGCTGACCCGACGGGACTTACAAAGTGGCCACAAGTCCTGTGGCTTCTTCACAGGGCGCATTTTTGGCTGGTTCCAGCAGCCTTTCCCCTGGAAAAGAAAGGAATACAACTCCTTGGCACGTGTGGCCACGGCTTACTAACAGGAGTCCCCTTCTCTCTCTCTCCCCATGCGTGTTCCCCTCATCAGCCCAAGCCGTACCTTCCCCTCGTCACAGATTCCTGCCAGGTGTTTGGTTTTACATTTGCGTTTTCCTGACGGTTTCTCCAGCTCTTCTTGGACAGGAGAGCTGTCTGAGTGCTCCAGGAAGAAGCCATTCCGAAAGTCTGGGCGTCCTTGAGATTTTCGGGGGGATGGGGAAAGCCTGCTCCTCAGTCGTAGCTCTGTGCCTTTACCCTGCACGGACTCCTTCTGCTTCCGGTACCTAAAATCTAAAGGACAAACGGGAATGAGGAGCTTCTGTAAGTACAGCACAGAAGACCAGCAACCCAGATCTCTGCCACCAGGCACACAAACTGCTCATCTAATGGCTGCGCATCCAGAAATCCAGACCCACGGTGGAGGCACTGTGGTAAGTAGAAACAGCGAATCTGCAGATTGTCCCTATCAGGGAGATTCTCCCCATCAGCATGGACAAAAGATGCCCAATGACAGGCATATTCATGGACAACAGACCCACAAACGAGCTGTAGAAGGCCTGGGTAGGGACAGCCCTAGTTTAGTTGTTCTGGGTGCTGGGGAAGCCCAGGTGGCCGTAGTCTGGAAAGCGGCTGTGCTCAAGTGCTGGCCCTGCATAGCCTCTGCTCTTGCCACCGTCGGGTAAAGCTCCTGGAGAAAACCCTCCCGGATGCTGCTGCGCTCAGACCGCCTTCTCAGGCTCTGTTTGAAACAGGCATCAGCAGGACACAGTCTGAGAGCACCCCTGAACTATGAAGATGCCAGGAAGCCCATCAGAAACTTTACTCCTTGTCTCACAGAGGCACCCAGACACTGCAGCAATAGCGTAAAACTGTGCCAGAGCAGAAACGTAGCTTGGGAGAGCAGCCAGTGGGAGGACAGTGGTCATCTCTACTACTTTTCACAGCACTTCAGCAGCATCTCAGCCTCTCCTGAGGACTGTCGATCTCAGCACCAATGTGGCAGAAGGCAACAGGTCCATATCCACCACATCACCTCCAAGAGAAAGGTCCAAGCATATGGAGGGCTGGCGGAAGTGCCTCCCCCAACACTGTGGCTCGGACATGCTCTTCTGCAACCCTGACAGAAGTTACCTGTGGGACACTCGGACACAGCTATGAGCTACCAGCCAGCCGTCAGCACACGCACCGAGACATCTGTGTGCTGCTGGATGAATCCCAGCCTTACTTCCAACAGCCTGAAACTGCCCCTGCACGGGCAGAGAGAAGGGACCGCAGAGATTGCTAAGCCTCGGGGAAACGCAGATCACAGATTTAGTTTTGGCCACATGGGAGAAAACGCAAGAGCAGAGGTAGAGCAGCAAGCAGGACGCAGGCAGGTGGCACAGCGTTCTCCTCCTAGCAAAGCTGCAAATACGAACCACAGAGGGGGATTTCTCCATCGCTTGCAGACACTCTAGCTTTGTTAATCCTCTCGCCCTTGTGCTCCCTGGTGCAAGCTTGCAAGTTGCCTTAATAAAGCAAGACAAAGCATAAAGAAGCCTGGTTGAATTGTGATGGCTCCATCTCCCTCTACTTCAGCCAGGAATGCTGAACACTACTCCCAGGGGCTCATGCTTGTCCAGAAATATTTCACCGTGCTACCTCGTCCGATCCTCATCTTCCCACGCCCTCTGTCTTAATCTAAGGGTAAGATCAGTGTCTAATTAGCCACATAAGCTGCTGTTTCCTACTCCCAAATTTACTGTAAACATTTTTCAAAGAAGAGCTGATCAATTGAAGCTCATGCTGTGTACATCAAGCCATTAATAACGATGGAATTTCATCATTACAAAAAAAACCCCAAAATCAAAAAGCCCCCAAAAGCACAACAAAAAAAAGCAACAAAACAAAAAAACCACGTTGGTCCCCAGCTTGGTACCAGAAACCCCTTCCCAGATTGTACCTGCTTTGGATTTTCGCCTCCTGTGGGGGTAGCCCACTCGCTCCTCCTCTCGCTCAGTCAAATATTCCCCTGTCTGGTATTTCCGACTTTTCTGTCGTCTCCTTTTCTTCCTTTTGATGTGGCTGTCATCTTCCTCCTCCTCGTTGGGCTCCCACAGCTGCCTGGGTGATTCCACTCTCCACGGCAGCTCCCGGGTCCTCCTTGTGTAACAGCTGCTCCTCTCGGACAGAGACCTGTCCCTGTCCCTGCGACTGTGATAGCGTGATGTCCTGTGGGATTTTCGCAGCTTGCGATGTTTCAAGGATGTCTCTTCCTCCTCTTCCTCCTCCTCCTCTTCTTCCTGATCCTCCTCCAGCAACGGTAAAATCTCCTGACCAGTCACATCACACTCTCCCGTCACACCAGCAGAAGAGCCAGCAACGTTTCCTGCAAGAAAGTAGGATTTTTAGCTGGCAGAAAAGCCAAGAGTATCTACAAGAAAAACCCTGCAAGGCAGGACAGAAGACAGGGACAAGGCCACATAAAAAGGGAAATGCTCACAGTCCACCCAAGACTCCCACTTGGGTCCCTTGGCACCAACTCACCCGACTGACTGCGCGTCCGGCTGCTCAGCACCACCGGAATGAAATCCCGGAAGTTGTTCTTGGGCTTCTTCTCAAGGTAACCTGTGGGGAAAAGCGAGCCTTGAGAAACCACGCCACACATCTGTGCGCGCAGGCCTGCTGGCCTGGGAAGGGCAGTCCAGCATCATGCTGCAGCTCTGTTTTGCATTGCAAGCCGCTACAGGAAGCCACCAGCTCCAGAGGCCGCTCGGATTCAGGGGAGCGGCGGTTTGGCCCCGCAGGCATCAGGGCGACAGGAGCTGCTGCAGCCTGACCCTGCAACAGCACACTGCCATTCACAAGAGTACCTTCCTCGTGGCTGTCCCCACGGTGTGCTGGAGATGGGAACTCCGTCTTCGCTGGCCTCCTGCGCTTACGCTTTACCCTGAGGCTGTTGTGATCCTTCACTGATCCCAGGCTGGTTCGGCCTTCTCGCTTGCTGAGTTCATGCGGATCGTCGTGGTGTTTTCGCCACTGTGAATGGAGGACACAGACTGAAGCTTGAGACGTCAACTGAGTGAGCTGGAGTAGCAAAGGAGAAGGAACAAAATGCTGTACCCCACTCATCATGTTGATGCCCTTCAGTGTTTTTGAAACCCCAGATCCATTTTTGCTCTAGATAACCTGCAGACACGCGTACGTTAGTCCGCTGCCAGGTAATGCCAAAGAGCATGGGTAGAAAGCCCTGTGCACTCAGCTACCCTCCCTCGTGGAGCTCCCTCCTCACCCCCAAGCTCACTTGCTAACCTCTGCCATAACCCAACACCCCCAGCTCGTCCCACCCACCTTCCGGCCATGCACACTCCGGCTCCCCGATTTGCCTGGGGACTCCTCGCTGTCCTGGGCTTGGCACTTCAGTCTCTTGTGGGACTGCCTGGTGTCCCCATCATGCTGCCGCTTGGACTTGCAGCGCGCGCTGCCCTCTTGCTTGATTTGTCCCGCTCCTTTGAGCTTGGCCTCGGCAAAGGCCTGGGGAGCAGTCCCAGCTCGTAGGCAGGTGACAGAAGTAAATGACACGTCGCACTCCACTCGCTCCTTCTTGACCCTGCACAGATCCACCTGACGCACGCACTGGAGGGGCTCTGCAGCTGGTGGCTCCTGGGAGCCTTCGCAGCCCAGCTCCTTCTGTTGACTCTCCGTGGGCACCTCTGAAACCATCCGCAGGCTCTGCTGCCCAGCCGCAGGCAGATCATGCGACAAATATGCTGCTAACACTTGGTTTTTAGGCTTTGCATCCAACTGTTTGACGCTACAGCTCCCCGGGGGAGCCTCAGTCTGTACGCTGCCCTCCTTACTGGAGTCAGCCTCTGGTTGATCGCACTCCTGACTCTTCTGAGGGTTGTCCAGCTTCCCCTTCCCCCCTTTCACATCCAAAGCACTGGTCTGAAGAGATGGACCTGCATCCAGCGGGACTGGGTTGGCCGGCTCCTCGTAGAGCTTGGGCAAGGACCGGCAGCTTTTGCTCTTGGCTGCAGCTTCCCGTTCCTGAGGCGGGAGCCTGGGCAGCCCCTCCGGCAGGCTCTGGGCGGCTGTGCTGGACTCGGTGGGCTGCACGCTCGGGAATGTCGGGAGCTCACCTGCACCAGCTGGCTTGCAGGAGCTGTTCTGGTTTGGGGGCAGCTGCCCTGTCGTGGAGATGCCAATTGAAAGCAGAGGGGTTTGATGATAAGGAGACCAGCCGAGAGGCAGAAGCTGAGGATTGGAAGGTTTCCCATTCACGGGGCATCGCGGGTACACACTCCCCTGGCCGGGATTCCAGGTGGAGATGTCCTTGGATTGACACAAAGGAGCTCCTGGAGCAACTCTGCCATGAAGAAGTCTCCTGGCAGGATCCTGCTGTCCTTCTGTGCTGACCTGGTTGGCTTTCTTCCCACAGGGAACCCCAGCGCTGCGAGGCTCTCCCTGATCGATGATGGAAATGGGCTCCTGCTTGGGCAGGTGGCGCGGGTCCCTGCTGAAGCTCACACCAGGGTCCTTGCTGAGCAGCAGCGAGGCAGGCACCGGGTTGGCGACGCCGACGTAGGTGCCTGGGATGGTGCTGATGAGCGTGGTGTTCTTCACCCAGGAGCCCTGCTCACCGTTGCGCAGGAACTCGGGGAAGATGACTAAGGGAGGGGTGGTGCCGAGACACGAGGTGACACTGCTGCCCGTGGTCTGGGCCGCACGCTGGGACTTGGACAGGACCGTGGTGAGAAGTGCTTTGCCGCTGGTGTGCACGGGTGTGAGGATGGGCATGGGAGGTGTTTTGCGTTGACTGGGTGGAGGCAGTTTCTGACGATTGGACTTGGAGGAGAGATCGAGAGGCATCTCGCTGCACTCTGGAGAGGAGACCATCTCACGCTCTAGCTGTGGAGGGGACTTCAAGGGAGAGAGTGAAGTGGCAGCCCCCGGTGCATGCTGCTCGGGAGCTGCCGGGGCTCTGGCGTGCGCAACAGTGCCGGAAGAGGGAGCAGCGCTCCCAGACGTTGCTGCCGGGGGAGCCTGGCTGGATGAGAGGGAAGGGCCAGCGGTGGCCGGGGGAGCGCCCTCGGCAGCAGCCTGGGCACTGCTTCCGCCCGAGGGTGAAGGGCAGCTAAGCTGATTCACCTCCACAGACACCACTTTGGCATCTGAAGCCAAAGGTCTGGTGACGGAGAAAGTGTAGGGGTAGGAGCGTAACTCTGGGGACGCGATAATGCCCGGCAGGCAACGCTCGTGTAGGTAGGAAGGCAGGACGGGGAGGGTGAGCGTGGAGGAGACCCCCAAGGTGGCTGGAAGCGTAGCCACGCTGAGCGGCTGCCCGCAGCTGGGTGGTGGGATGTACACCAGCGACTGGCTCGGGCTCAGAACTGCCCCAGCCTGAAAGGACAGGGGCATTTTTTGCATAGCAGGGGCCTGAGATGTGGGAAAGCACACTCTGTTCAAAGTAAAAGTAGCAGGAGTGGAGGCAGAGGTGTTGCAGCTGGAGACAACCACAGACAACGTCCCTTCTGCCAGCACGCCTGGCCCTTGTGCTCCAGCACTTGGGGTGGTTTTCTCCTTCCCAGCAGGCTCACTCTCTGGAGCCACGGAGCAGGCTGGAGGAGCATCAGCCTGCTTGTCGCTGTGAGGATCTGCAGGTGTCCAGGCAGCATCAGCACCACTGCTGTCCTGCTCGGCAGCTCTGGGGGTTGCAGGCTCCTGCCCTCTGCCATCCCCCTGGCTTGCCAGAGGGCCCAGGGCATCATCTTTCACAGTCTTTCCTGTACACTCCAGGTTTGGGCTGGGATCAGGTGGCTGCTCTTCCAGTTTGGGCCCAAGCTTTTCCTCCACCTTGCCATCAGCATCCAGACCCTGGGCGCTGCTGCCACCACCGCTGACCGCTGTGAGCTCCACCTGCAACAAGAAGGGAGAAGGTGTTCCTGAGAGCTGCGCAAGCTGCTCCTAGCGAAGCAGGCAGGGCCTTCTCTCTGCCCACCCCCCCCCGGACACAGAGGCAGAAGCGACAACCAGCTCTTGCCGAACCAGAGCATTGCTTTGCCCTTACTGCACCTGGGTGCTTCCCTCTTGAGAAGGAGCCTGCAGGACCCATTAGGGTAGATGCTCTTGTTTGTCCTGTTCTGTCAGGGAAAGGCCTTCTTGGACCCAGACACGCACGCAAGGAGCTCACCTTGGAAAGGCTGCTGCTGACGCAAAACTCTTGAGACCCCAAGTGCTGGGAGCTGCTTGTTTTAGACTCCTCATCAGAAAGGGGGGCTCTCCTAGCCGAGGAACAAGACACAGCATTATGAAACCCCAAGATATCCTTCCAGCATCCCACCCCTCCCTGACCCCGCATGGGACAGCAGAGCAGCTGGCAGCCTGAAGAATTGTGCCTGCTCCAGGCAGCCAGCTCCTTGTCACCACACATTTGATGGCGGGCACTGGCCACCGCAGCCTGAGGGGATGAGGAGCACTGCTGTTCATGGAGCTCTGCCCACCGGGTAGCACCTCCTCACATGCCAGTGATTACCCTACGGCTCCTACAGGCCTGACAGGACTGTCTCCATGGCCCAGCAGCAATGTGCACCTTCCTTGCCTACAGCCATTTTGACCCCCATGGTCTCACCATGGGCCAGCCCAGCTCTCCCTGACTGTGCTGCGTCACAGCCTGGCCCCACGCCTGTCCCCTCCGCTTCCCCTTCTGCCCCACCACACGTCCTCCTCCGAACCCCATCCTGCTCGTCTCTTCTTCCACAGGCACCTCCTCATTCCCGCTCCTCCATCTCCGGCCGCGCTCACTCCCTGCCCTGGGACTTCCCCCCCCCTGCTGCTCTGCTCCAGCCTCACGTGGAGATCTCCCTCCAGCGCCAAAGCTCCTCAGCTCCCGCTGTCCGTGACTCGAGCAGCGGGTGCCTGCAGCCGCCCTGGTGCGCAACGTCCTGCACGTTCGACCCTTTTTCTCTGGAAGACCATTCCTGAGTGGAAAGCCTGAATTCCAGATAAGGATTGTGAGCTCCACGGAAACGGGGTGCACCGAGGAGATGGCTGTCCTCACGATCTACGCGAAGCCTGGGCAGAGAGCGCTCGCGTGCCCCGCGACACTCCCGACCCAGCAGTATTCACCCGGTGACAATTTTCTGCTCTTTAAGGGTCGTTTAAACAAGCTGCTGGTGCCAGGATAAAACAGCTATAGTTTAGTTTCTGCTGATGGCGCGATTTCTCCTGGATTTGCTCCCCTACCCCCCAGCCTTCCACAACAGATAACAGACCGGAGCGATGGGAGGACGCTTTCCCCTCGGGCTGCCCTGCCCCGGCGCCGGGTCCCCGCTCGGGGCTGCCTCCCCTCCGCCCAGCGCAAGCCCCGCTGACCCTCCCGACAGCCCGCTCCCTGCGCGGGGCTCCCGCCCTGCCGCCCCCTCGGCGGCGGTTCCACAGCCGCCCCCCCCGCCCGGCTGTCGTTACTCGGGGCAGATCAGATGGCGGCGCGGCTGACGGCCGGCCGGGGCCAGGCCGCCTCAGCGCAGCCGGCGGCGCTCGGGGTGCGGCGCCCGGCTGCCCGGCCGCGACAGGCCGCGAGGCCCGGCCCTGCGCCGGGGTGAGGACGAGCGGAGGGGGCGTCCCGCAGCCGCCGGAGCCCGGTCCCCGCGGGGCCGTGCGGGGGAGCGGAGCGGGGCCGGGGCCGGTTCCTCACGGCCGGGCGGCGCGGCGGCGGGACGCCAGGGGGCGCCCGAGCGCAGCCGGCGGCCCGCGGCCCCGCGGCGGAGCGGCCGGGAGCTGGACAGCGGGGCCCGGCCCGCCCCGGCCCTGCCTGCCCCGCTCCGCCCCGGCCCCGGCCCCGGCCCCGGCCCCGGCCCCGGGCCCCGGACCCCAGGCCCTCCCGCCCTCGGCCACGCCACGGCGGCGGGGCCGGACCTGCCCCGCCGGCGGCGGGCCCAGGCCCTGTCAGCTGCCGGGACGGCCCCGGGGACAGCGGCGGCGGCGCGGCCTGCCCGGCCCCGGCCCCGGCCCCGGCCCCGCCCCGGGCTCCTCCACAGGCCCCGGGAGCGGGCGAGCCCGCGACAGCCAGGCACCGGGGACGGGGCGGCCAGCCGCCTCCCGCCCGGCCCGAAACGGGGCCGGCGGCCAAGGGAGAGCGCTCGGCTGCAGCCAGCCCCGCTCCAACGCCCCAAACTTTAATGTTTGTTGTAAACGCGGAGTAGCTCCGAGTGGTTGAGGAGAGGCAGAGGGCAACGCCATCCCCAGCCCTTATCTGAGGGACGCACGGCGGGCCGAGCAGCTGCTGAGGGCTGAAGATGATCTCTGCCCGCCCGCCTGCCTGCCCCGAGCGAGAGCCGAGGCTCGTCCCTGTCCCACCGCTCTCCTGACCAGCGCTCGGGGACTCGCCACCAAAAGCCTCAACACCCGCAGCACGGAATGACCAGCACGCGCTGCCTTTGAGCCCGTAAACCTTCTCTGGCTCCAGCAACAGCAAATGCGCTGAGCAGACGTCGTAGCCTCAAGGAAGCCACAAACAGATCAGTTTCGAGAACAGGACCCTGGAGCTGCGGGAATAAAAGGGTGGTGCAAAGCCACGGGGCAGGCCAGGAACTCATCTTGATCGATTCTGCCTCCCAGCCACTAATCCTCCCTAATCTCCTATTTGGTGGCATGTCACAACTCTCCCATCTAATCATTTGGTCTGCACTAACCCCCCCTGGGCCACCGAAAGCTCTTCGTAGTGCCTTGGCTCGCAGTGGGTCAAGCTCTTTCCCTCCCCTGGCAGTTAAGAGCACAGGTCTGGTGAAGCCAATAGCACATGCAGGTGACCCAGGCTCGCCACCCCCCAACACCGCGGAGGCAATACAGCTACACACAGCCACGGTGCCTCTGTGGAGACCTCCAGCGCACTCTGCTTGTGGGCCCTGCTCGCTGGAGCACGGGATGTGGGGACCGTCACAGAATGCCACCATTTGACCACATATCCATCCCCTCCCCGCGGCTCTTTCGTCCCACAGTCCGTTTTACACCCTAGTAAGAAGGGACTGAGCCAGCACCAGCTCCCTTCCCGGAGCCTCTCCAGTTTCCCCGCTCTCTTCCTCCTTCCCCTACCACGCCGCCCACGCACCTCACCTCTCCTCGTTGAGGCCACACATGCGAATCCGCTCTGTGCTGGTCCAGTTGTGCACCCCGCTATAGAGAGGTGCTGTAGAGATCATGACAGCTGCTCGTCACCGACCAGGACCTGCTGGGGCTCGAGGGGCCGCTCTGCCTACAGAAGAAAAACAAGAGGATTGGTAAATCTCCCCAGGACGCTCGCATTCAACCACGCTTCAGAGCCACCCCCAGCTTTGCCAGACTTCTCCCTTGCCAGGCAGACGGGGTACAACGCCCGAGATACTACACATCTGGCTGGAAGAGGGCTGGACGAAATCAGCAGCGCCTTGGGACAGAAGCCACAGTCCGCTTATCCTCATATTAAACAACTTTACTGCCAAAAAGCCTCTGGCTACCCTGAGAGTTTCACACAGGCGTCTTCACACACATACGCATCCCTCGACAGATTCCTCCCCTTTCCTTCTCCCTCCAGAGGGACGGCCAGCACCGGGTAGCGAGCCGTAAAACAGAGCTTTGCCCAAGATGATGATCTGTTAAAATGCTGACATCCCCACGGCTTCATAGGACTTTGCTAAACCAGCACATGGCAGGTTGAAAGGGGAAAGCCTCAAACAAGGAGGCAGAGGTTTGCCAACAGTGCTGTCAGACGTGCTGTCAAGTGATTATCCCCTCCCTCTGTCAGGAAGGTGCTGGTATTCGGTGGAGTTACGGGTGGAAAACATGAGGAAATCCAGAGATTCGTGAGCATCCAAGACGCACCGTCGGCTGGGTGGAGCTTTCGAGGGAGAACGTTGCAGCCAATCGTGCAGCGCTGGGTGTTCAAGCATTAAGGCAGCTTTGCTGCTCAAGTCGTATCAGGGAAAAAGCAACGAAGGAAGAGAGGATCTACTGTGCTAACAAGTGGACTCGGTTGAACCAAGTAGGACTGACTGCAAAAGGCAGAGAGATGCTTCAGAGAAATATTAAACACCCGAAGGTAAAGCAGGCACAGAGCCACGGCAATGCTCTCGGTGCAGTGGGTGAGAGTGGGAAGAAGCTGAAAGTGACACGTGATCCCAAATCTCCGTCGGTTGTCTTTTCCCTGACAAACTCCTGGCCACACAAGCTCTGAACAGGACAAGAAGCAGCTTGCGCCATCCGTTCGTGCTGAAACGGGCTACGCAGGGATCTACCGGCCAGCAGCTCAAGGGATCGAGACGTGGAATCAAACGACTCCTCTGAATGCAGCTGCTGCCGGACATCCTCGCCTCGGCCCAAACACGCCAGTGGGGATCTTCCAGATGGAAAAGAAGGGCCAGGCACATAGGAGAAATCGGGGCAAGGCAGCTCGTTTGCAAAAAAGAAGCGACAGACCCACCTGCACGTACGAGGGCACAAGGGAGCAGCCAGACTATGGAAACCAGAGGTCAGGAGAAGAGGGGGAAACCTGCTAAAAGACACGCACTGTCAGATGGAAGAAATACCGTATAACGAGGGGGGAGCCGGGCAGACGCTAAGACAGAGAGCAGGGTCATACCCAAAGAGAATGAGAGGTGGCTTGGAGCAGGAAGGGGAGGAGTCTTTTGGTGCTTGGAGAGAAATGCAACATAAAGGAAATAGGGGAACAAACAATCTGCGGGGATTTCACCATCTTAGGCTAAACTGAAAGAAGGGGAGGAGAAAGGTTCTGCCCCTGAGCACAGTGGCAGGACAGATGTTTTGGGAGAAATCAAAAGGGACCGTCTGTGCAACGGGGGACGGGGATGCGTACGACTGCGCAACGTGGAACAGGAGTTGGAGCCGAGCTGAAGCCTCAAACAAGCACAGATCAGGCATGACTCGAGAAGAGGTCCAGCAAGGGAAAAGTGCTAACAGGGTGGTGTGAGGAGCTGGGAGAAACAGCACGTTTTGAGCACTTGAGTAAGAGACGGTCAACAGAGGAGGCACGACGGCCACGAGGAGAAAGCTGGGAGGACGCAGCAACAGAGATAGACACTGTTTCATGAATTCTTGGCCTCTATCCTCTACGGACGATATGGGACACGTGCCAAAGACAGGCATTTCACAGGGAACGAAGAAGAACAGAAGAGAAAAAAGAGTCGAGACTTAAACTAAGAGAAGGAATACAATGGGGGAAAAACAACAGACGTGGTCTCCAGCACAAACCAGCGCGAACAGCGAAAGAACAGCATCCTTAAGAAGGCGGACCAGGAAGTTTATTGAGAAACACAGGGATAAGCAGCCTCCCGATGCAACGCCGAACCAGAGAGAGCAACGGCGGCCTCCCTGGGTCAAAACACGCTTTTAGTCGAGTCAACACAAGGAAAGCGAACAAATTTCTCGTCTACACTGGTGCAGCTTGAAGCGACTTTAAATGCATGTAATTAAACTAGTAGGAACCCCTTGGAGAACACAACTAGGGCATGGTTTCACATGCCTGTCTTTGAGTAGAAGAAGCTGTTGAAGAAACCATCGAAGTCCTTCTCTCCCCTCAGCCCTTCAATCACATCACTGAAACCACGTGGTGTCCCAGTAAACTTGACGAGGGAGCTGATCTCTGGTTAAAAACTTCTCTTCTTTTTCCCAGATGGACTGGTTTTAACCCATACTAGGTCCTAGACCAGGTTCAACAAGAGGGAGAGAGGGCACAGCCTGGCACAGAATCTGCTTAACCCGCTACTTCTGCCAAAGGAAGTGTATATGAAGCCAGAGTCTTATTTTGATTTAGCTAAATAGGTGCCCAGCCAATTCTAATTAACTCCAAAGAAAACTAGTTTAGAACGAAATAAGAACATCAACACAGCATTTTGCGTGGAGAAGCTTGTCGTGCAATATTAAAGCTCCTTCACCTCTCAGAACAAAATGTGCTCTAAGAATTGTGAACAAGAAGGGTGCTGAACATGTTCACCTCCAGCAACAAGCCCTTGGAGGGATTTCCAATGAAACTAACACGGTGAATTAAAAGCAAAGACTGGGGCGGGGTGTTGTTCATTGAGACAAAACTTCTCGTCGTTTTGCAAGAGGAGAGGATGCTACTTTGCCGACCAGTGTCTTCCAGGCTTCAGAAAAACCAAGCAGAAGATGTTTTCCATGTAGTAAAAGCATGCTTTTACTCAGGTTAGCGATGGCTTAGCTACATGTGGAAGTTCCCTTGGATTAAGTCAAGAAATTACTATCTCTTCTGAAATACCGCTACACAGCCGATGGAAACAAGTTTCCTGAGATTAAGTTCTTCAGGAATGGATGTTTTCTAATAATTATCTCTAGACAAATCCTCCTTGCGCTAAAATCCCAACAGCGCCAAGACAACTGTAGTTTCTGCCCAGGCCGAGCTGAGGACGGCAGGACAGGCTGCCGCTGCCTTCACCTACCAGCTCCCACACCGCTGAAGGGAATTAAGCCCACGGAATCTCCTTGCTGACCCCTGTTAAAATCCTGCCTGCTCCCCGGCTCTCAGGGATCCTAACCTGAGTTGCCTGAGGTGAGGCTTCCTAAATAAGTTTTCCACTGCAACGTCACCCCCCACACTCTCTCACCTCCCGCCCCAGCGTTAATGTGGCAGAGGGGTACGGGAGCCACAAAGCAGATTTGCGGGCTGTCCTCTCCCCACAAATGACCGTCATTCCCCAGCCGGATCACTTCCCTGACCTGGCTCAACGCTCAGCTCCTGGAGCACTTGCATTGGCCAACAACAAAGGAACTTCTCTGGGCTGTCACCAAACTTCCAGCCACCGGTAGCAGAGAGTTTGTCTCTTACCAGAGGGTTTGGTACTGCCGGTGTTTGCCCTGACAGATGTCACGTCTACATTGCCACCTGGCCTAACCCACTTTTGCACTGCTTTGACCAGGTCAACCAGAGCCACCATCTCCTACAGTCGTCCACCTCTATGGCAGCTGCGGTGGACCCAGACCCACGGGCACAGAAAGGGCTTTCCCCTGTTCCTCACAGAGACAACTTGTGCCAGCCACTTCTTCACGGTGCACACGCATTCTGCTTTAGGACCGTGCTGCCCTGATCCCTCATGAAGCTTTTCACATATTTTCCTGCTCTGTACGTTTCCGAATACTGAAACAGCTTGGATTTCAAGACGCTCACCTCTCCTCTCCCACATCTCAGCACCAGTGCGTGAACTACATGCCACCAGATCGCCACTGTTTCAGCCGCATCCTGCCTAGGCAGGCACGAGATGGTGGGGACTTAAATGCTAGCAGCCAGTCTCCTAAAATCCCCCAGCGCAAGGCTTCCCTCCGCCTGGGCTCCGGGCAGGCATATCATCCCCCGAAGCATGCAGGGGAGGACCAAGCAAGGGCCAGATGAGCAGCGACGTGCACCGTTACCGGCAGCCGGGGTTCAGACAACAGCACAAGCTCCCTGGGGGCGAAGAGCAGCTTCGCCTTTCCCCGCTGTGCCAGCCTGGCGAGGCCGGGGGCCAGCTCCGGAGATCCCGCTGTGGGTCATGTAGGTGGGGACTAGGCGCAGCTCCGCAGAGACAGCGATGCTCTCGGCTGGGCTCCGGAGCCATCACGGACACAGTAAAACGCTGCCCGTCAGCGGTGCCTCCTTTTGTGCTGGCAGCGCTCTGCGTTAAGCGGGCCAGCGGCACAGGGGAAGGAAAGGGCGACTTTCCAGCTTTAGGGGATGGGAAAGGAGAAATCCCAGTACATCCCTGAGCAGTGAGAGCCGGGAGGACGCAGTGGCTGGCTCTGCAGGGTGCTGTGCGGCTCCCTGGGCCAGGGGGCACTGTGGAAGGCCGGGAGGGACGCAACGGGACGCACTTTGACCCTGGAAACACACCCGCAGCCGATACCTTTGTGACATTCATTCCCAGAGAGCAGCCAAACCTCGAAGGCAGGGTGGTTTTTTTATTGTCCCCCCCGCGGACGGCTACAAAATATAAAACTACATCGGCTGCTGGAAACTCAAGCGGGACTCGCCGCTTGGAGTGCATCGCCTACAGCCCCGCCACTCGAGGGGAGCAAAAGCAGGGGATACGGCGGCGTGTGCCCCATCGGCTCTTAGATGGGCCAGAAGGAAACGGTCCACATCGGCAGGAATGGTCTCCTTCACTTGCGAGAGTTTGCTCACTTTGGCAATCTTCGTTGCCATTAGTAACACAGGCAAGAAAATATATTTGTATTTTTTAGATGTTATTGTCGGGCGTCCATTTGAGGTGCAGAGGTCCGGAGCGAGTGCCCATCCTGAGGGGTGCCCGAGACGCCTCGGCAGGGATTCAGCTCTGAGCATTGCTTCAGAAAACCCCTTTAAAGCAAACTGCTTGCGAAAAAATTAAAATTAAATAAAAAATTAAATTAAAAAAAAAATCACAACGGTCCTCTTGCAGGACTCACAACAGGCGTGAGACACAGAAAGGGAAAAATTTCAACAAGAAAACTAAGAGAAAGAAAACGGTTTCTCGTAGGTTATGTTACCGCTCAGGGAGAGGTCAGAAACGGTAGAACGGACCAGGAACAACTCGTGTGGGACAAAATCCAGCGCGGAGATGCCAGGCCACCCGTTGGCGGGAGCCGGTGCTGGGCGTGGGGTGCAGTGGTGGCCTGGGGGGCAGCCCCACGCCGCGTTTGGGTCTCCCACCGGCTGCAGAGCAGCCCCGACCGCTGCGGAGCTGAGCCAGGCTTTGCCTCCACGCATTTGCTTAAGCTGATTTAAAGACACAGTAGCACCACGAGTAATTATAGATACTCAGCGGCGATGAATTGGAAATAAAAAAAGAGGAAATACATCCCCATTGCAAAAATTTTTTTAAAAAAAAGTTTGCTGCGCATTCGGGAGTCCTTTAATAATAAGTCCCAGCTGCTGGACGGCTGGTGTCACTAAACCCTCGCTCGCTCGTGACAAGTGGGCTGTCCCCAGGAAAGCCCGCTGTCGCATATTTTTAAGGAATAGAGAAAAAAAAAAAAAAAAAGAGCCACGAAGGGTGGATAACGTTAAAAAAACATTTAGTGTCTGAGAAGGGGCGCATCGTCCGAAATGCTGCAACCCATCCCCGGCCGACGCTCGCCACATCCCAAGGGCAGTTTTCCTCCTGAAGGCCACACCACGCCAGACCCCGGTCGTCGTCCGTCCCCCCCGCCCCCTCTCAAACCGCCGAACCCAGGTGACAAAGTGACAAGAACCCTCGACGGGGCACCACCAGGCAGCCTCCGGCGCCGCGCTGGCACCGGGACCGGCTCAACCCAGCGGTTGGCGACCGAAAGGGCTGGGCGGGGATGGGAAGGCTGATGCGGACACGGCCAAAAAAAAAAAAAAAAAAAAAAAAAAAAAGAGCTGAAGAAACCCCTTTTCAGGGAGCGGGCGACAACGGGGGCTGCGGGAGACGGTGCGGGGCAGCGCCGCGGGCCCGCGGCGCTGCCCCGCACCGTCTCCCGCAGCCCCCGTTGTCGCCCGCCCCGCTTCAACAGTTGCCCCCCCCCTCTCCCACCGGTCCCCGCTCGTCCCGCAGCCCCGGTGGCCGCGTCCGGGCAGCCCCGAACATGGAGGTGGCGACGGTCCCCGGGGGAAGGGCTCTTCCGCCATCGCCCCGGTACCCGCAGCTTGGCGGACGCCGTTCTTCCACGCCGCCCCCCCCCCCCCCCCCCCCCGCCCCCAACACGCACACACCGGGGAAAAAAAAAAAGGTTTCGCTCCGGGACTGGCCCCCCGGCACCGACCCCCGGGAACGGCAGGTGCCGCCGGTGCCGCCCGGGCGAGGCAGGGCAGCGGCACGCCGCGCCGTCGCGGGGCAGCCACCGGAGCCCGCCCGTCCCTTGTCCCCGCTGTCACTGCCCGCCGGCCCCGCCGCTGTCCCGCCGCAGGACGACAACCCCCCCCTCTCCCCTCCCCTCTACACCCCCCCCCGGGGGTGTCCCGGGACCGTTTCCATGGAGACCCCCGGTTGGGAAGTGGGGGGGGGGGGGAAGGCGGACGGGAGCGGGCGGCCCGACACCCCCCCTTCGTCCCCCGGTGGTGGGTGCGGGGCCGCGCGGGCCCGGGGTGCCCGGTCAGCGGGGGCCGGGCGGTCCGGTTTGAGGGGGGGGGGGGGGGCTCGGTGTGGGGTTTTTTTAGGCGGGGGGGGGGGAGTCGGCGGGCAACGCACCTGCTTCCCGAGCCGTGCGTGCGGCGGCGGGGGGGGGGGCGGCGGGCCGGGGCGGGCCCCTGCCCGTAGGCGGCGGGTCGGACACTGGTGGCGGCGAGCGGCGGTTCGGCGGCGGCGGCGGCGGAGACACTGGCAGCGGCAGCCGGAGTGTGAGGGCGAGAGCGAGCCGCCGCCGCGGGGGCCGATGGGAGTTGTAGTCCCCCCGCCCAGCCCCACCGCCCGCCCCGCCGCCCCGCCGGACTGCGGCTCCCGGCGTGCCCCGCGACAGCCCTGCCCGCCCGCGGGGTGGGGGGGGGCCGTGCGGAGCCAGCCGAGTCCGGAGAGGGAACGAACGAACGGGCGGGCGGGGAGGGGAGGGGACGGGAGGGGAGGGAAGGAGGAGGGGGGGGGGGGGTCCCGCGGGAGGGGCCGCGGACGGCGGGGCAGGGCAAGGCGGAGCCCCCCCACCCCCCCGCCTTTCAGCACACGCACGACCCCCCGCAACCGGGGCATCGGTGCCCGCACCGGGGAGCTGCGCTCGCTCCGCACCGGGAGGGAGGGGAGATGGAGGAGGAGGAGGAGGAGGCGGGCGCTCCCTCCACGCCCGGACGGAGCCCGCAGTCCCGGTGCCCGCCGAGGCGGGACGGACGAGGTGGCCCCGGGGGTCCCCGCCCCGGTGGCGATGGGTGTCGTCCCCCCCCTCCTTCTACCCCCCTATTCGGGCACGGTGCCCCGTCGAGCGGCTGGAAGTTTCTCACCGACCCCCGCCCGCATCCCCCGGCAGAAACGGGGAGCCCCGCGGTGCGCCCCCCGTCCCCCGAACGGGGGGCGGGGGGGGAGGACAGCGGGGCTCCCCGTTTCTGCCTAAAATGTCCTGTCCGAGGCAAATTCCTGTTTCTTTTTCCGAGGGAAAGGCCGCAGCGGGCGTTGGGGAGCGGTTCGGGGCAGGATGGTGCTGAGGGTGCGGGTTTGGGGAAATTCAAGGGTTGGCAGCAGCTCGGGGAAGGCGGAGAGCGAGAGCTGAGGTGGGGGAAGAAACTCTTCCCGCAGAGGGGAATGACTCCATTCCCCCCCCCCCCATTATATCCGCACCTTCTCCTACCTGTCGCCTCCGGCCAGGCTGCGGGCAGGGAAGATGGGTTTCGGAGTCCGGGAAGCCAGGTTGCCACAGCCCTCACCAGGCACACGACCGGCCCCGGGTTTATAAGGACCTGCCTTATTTGCATCCTGATGCAATTAAAAACCAGGCGGTTTGAGTAATGGCCTCGTCCTGCAGCTGGCCTCGCCCCATCCCTGCAGGAATCACACGCGGGGATGCGTGGTGCCGGCCGGGAGGGCTCCGCATCCCACCATCACACCCTCCAACACCACTCTGCTCCTTAATTAGAACCTACTAATGCTTTTACCTCTTCAGGATGGGATAATTTGCACCCAGGGGCTTTAAAAGGTGGTGCTGAAAAGTTCCCCGGCTCTCGCGTGAGTGTTCCAGGGGCGAGGGGAAAGTCTGGGGAATACAGGGCATACCTCACCGGGGAGCGTGGTTAATGGGACAGTGGTCATGGGCTGACGTGCAGAAAAGCCAACGGGAATTATCTATCGATACGCGCTGCAGAAATGCGGTTGGGAACACTCGCCGGTAGTTTCCCAAGAGAAGAGAGCCCGGCTGCCCACCACGGGTGGAGCTTGGGGCTCCTTTTAACTCGCCTTCATCTCAGGGACGCGTCTCCTGGGAGCCCCTGCAGGACTCCTGCCTGGTCCCACGGCACCCGAGTGAGCTCCAAGTGCTCAGGGTGGCCCCCGGTCCTGCGGGGCTGTGTGTCCTCTGCCCGCGGCATCTCCCGGGCCATCGGGGCTTGAGCACTTGGCTCTGACCTGGCCTGCAGCCGATGTTGCTGCTGCTGTTGTCATTACTGCTTCATTTTGTTTCTGGATTTTATTTTGCACCTTCCCTCTGTTTTTTGGGCAGGATCCGCATTACTCCCCCTCCCCACGCCAGAGACACAAATGCGTTGGCTAATGCACCCAGACAACCACTGGCCACAGCGACGCCGCTGGCACACGGCACACTCTGCTCACTGCCAGGGCGCGGGTGGGGGGACCTCAAACCCTTCTTGGGACCGTTTTGGTCTCTCTGACCATCCCCAAGCGGCTCCCACCTCTCCGGTGGGACTGGTAGGCCACGGGATGCAAACAGGGGCACTTCGGAGCCTTCTCCTCCTGCAGGGGTGGTGGCAGCTGGTGGCGGTGAGGATGGTGTGTAGCTCCTGGCATCAGAGGGAGCGTGACGGGGGTGACACCTCCTGCCTGCTGTGATGCCTCCTCCAGCTGTCCACCCCACGAGCGCCTTGTCACCAGGCTGGTCCGGCATTGGACATCCTGGTGTCAGAGCTTGGGTGTCACTGGGAAGATGGAGATGTGGCCGAGGAACCAGCCGCGAGGCCAGGGAGGGGGTTCCCGTTAGGTCGGGCAGAGCCTCATCGCCACGGGCTCTGGGGGTCTCTCTGTGGGTTTCTTGGGGCTTTACCTTCTGCTCCAAAGAAGGAGCCTCGGTGCTCCCCCATCCATGGTGGGCAGCAGCTCACCTGGGTTTTACTGGTGTGGTGACACCGACGAGAGGCTCAGCTCCAACCACAGACCTCGTCTTCCCGCTTTCCATGGGCCAGCCCCACTCCGGCCACAAACACTCCTGCAGTGTGTTTGAAGGTGCAGCTGAAAGACGACAACTTCCTCGGAGCAGCTCCTTTTTCCTCCCCCCTGCTCGCACCCTGGGGACAGAGAAGAGCGGGCAGGAAGAAGAGCGGGCAGGAAGGCCACGAGTTCTGCTGGGGACATGACGGGCCAGGCTGCTGCCACTGTGTGCTGTGTGGCCCCTTTTCCCCCAGCTCCCCAGAGGGGTTTGCAGCAGGGACTACAGAGGGATGTGTGATGGAGTCTCACCTCCGTGAGAAGCTGAACCTCTTCGTTATGAGCCCGGAGGTTGACATTTTGAACCCAGTCACTGGGGCCAAAACAAAGCCAGTGCTGCTTCTGTCTTGGGAAGGGGCTTTCGTGGCTTGAGGCTTTGTATTGCTTCACCTTGGACCCTCCATGGGCGCCACGGGGAGCTGAGCACTGGCCTCTTCCTCCCTGCGTGCTCCAGGGGGCTTGTCTGGGACTCACCTCCGTGCTGGCTGGAGGAGCCTGGAGAAACCAGGCATCGCCTGTGGCGCGCGGTGCAGCCGGGGGTCAGCAGTCAGTACACTGCCCCTGCTGCCCTCCTCCTCCGCAGTGTCCCCAGGAGACGCCCTGGGCCGGGAGGACTCCGTTGATGGGTGAGGATTTGGGGTCCCGGGGGTGAGGCGGGGAGGAACCCGCTGTGCCCGCAGCCGAGGGGAGAGCTGGCGGCTCGGGCGAGAGCAGGGCGAGGCAACAGAGGGGAAAAGGATGCAGTGGGTGAGCAGAGCTTGGGGTGCCTGGGAGCCCCCAAAACAGGCGAGGAGCCCAGCGGGGCTGGCGGGGTGGGAGAGGTGCCTGCGGGGAGCCCCGGCTCCACTCCAGCCCCTTCCCAAGGACCGCACGGCAAGAGGCTCCGGAGAGCGGCTCGCTGCAGGCAGAGCTGGGCCTGCCCCTGCTCCCTCCGGCCCCCGGGGCTGCCACACCGGACCCCCGCCTCCGTTATTGTCCGTCCTCCGGCCCCGAGCCCCCCAGGTCCGGCTTCGGGAGCCGCCGAGGGCTCCTAATTGTAACCGGAGACAAAGAGAGCCGGTCTCTGAACGCAAGGCAGGCTGCGTCTGACAGCCCGTGCCTGGGGACGCCGGGAGCGCTGCCAGCAGCCCCGGGGACGGCCGGGCTGCGCGGGGACCTGCGGCCCCCAGGAGCCGAAGGCTGGAGCGGCCGCCGATGCCCAGCCGCAGCCATCGCCCCCCGGCCGCAGCTCCCCGCCGCTGAGCCGCAGGGCTGCGGGCAGCCACGCTGGGCTGGGGGACGCGGGGAGGACCCGGCCGCCGCCGCCGCCAGCGGAGGAGCCCCCGCGGAGGCTCGGGGCCGGCCTTGGCGCGGGGCAGGACGCGGCGGCCGGGGGAAGGTCGCGCCGGCAGCGGGGGCGGCGGCGGGGGAGCGGAGGGGCCGGGGCGGGGAGGGATGGCGCGGGCCGAGCCGGCCGCAGGCACGGAGCGGGCACGAGCGTGTCCCGGCGGCGCTTCCGCGCTGCCGCCCGCTCCTCGGCGCTGCGGCTCGGGCTCGCTCTGAACCAGGATTTCGCTGCGTGCGGAACCGGTGACTGCGACCTCTGCGGCGGCTGCCTTTCAGCGAAGGCTGCTGTCGTAGCGCCGGCCGGGGCACACGCACCGTGCAGCCGCCTGCCATGAGGACATCTGTCTGAACAGCCCCCGCTCACCCCCCCGGCTCTGCCTCAAACCTGTCCCTTTGGGCACCCTCCTCCCCCCCCCCCCCGAGGTTTTTGGTGCTGCGGCTCTGCCGGGGCCCAGCCAGGCATCCCCCAGCTCCGGGATGCCGCTGGTTCGGGGCTTGGCCGCCTGGTTTCCCCGGTGGGGGGGCCCAGCGCGGAGCCCCGCTCCCTGCCCGGTGGCCCTGACATCCCTCCCTGGCCCCCACGTGCCCAGACTGTCCCTCTGGGAGTTGCTGGGTGGCAGCTGGGACAGAGTCACCAGGGGCATACGGGGACTTTCCCCCTCTCCTCCCCAGGCAGCTGGGGACAGACAGGGACCCGTCACCTCCAGGAGACCCAGAATGTGACATTACAGCCTGACCCAAGTGACCGGGTCCCCAGCCCGGACGGGTGACACGGCTGGCAGCCGCTCCAGCCCCAGCGACTGTTCAAAGCCGGCAGCTGCCCGTGTCCCAGTGCCTGTCACCGTCACCGCGCTCGGGGTGAGGCGCGGTTGGTGCCACCACACGCTGCCCTGGGAGCCACCGCGGGCCCTGTCCACCCGGCTCTGTGGGAATGGCCCTGCTGCGGACACGAGGGTCCCGGCTACAGCATCGCGGCGGAAATCTCTTGCTCAGGTTGTGCCGTGCTGGATACGGCATCTCCATGGAAACCCTCCCGCTCAGGCTGTGCGGGCTCGGGAGATGCCATCTCCACGGAAACGCGGCTGCGGCGGCTGTGCAGGCCGGGATGTGCCGGCCGGGCACCGGGTGCCCACGGCGGGAGGGTTGGGGTGCCCGGGGCACCCATGGCTGCGGGGTGAGGGGGGAGAGCTGGACGCACCTCCGAGGGTGATGGGGGCATGGGGGGAGCAGGGGACGGAGCGCAGGCCACCCCTGTCCCCAGCATGGGGGCAGGAGGGACAGGGAAACTGGGGGGAGCGCTCCTGTGCCTAAAATACCAACGCACAATCCGCTTCCAGTGCCCCGTCCTCTCCGCACCGTGCCGAGCACAGCCTTCCCCCTCCCCCGGGTTTTGGGGGGGGGTCACCACTTCTCCCACCCCGGTGCTCAGCCAGGCCCATTCTGGGGAGGGCCATTTCCTACGCTGTGGGGGCCAGAGGGGTTCGGGGACACGGGAACCCCCGGATCCCAGTGAGGCAGGGTGCAGGACCTCCCCCCCCATGGCCGGGGGGGCCCCGTGGTGTCCCCGGTGCTCACACTCGCATCCCGCAGCATGGGAAGCCAGAGGGACGAGATTTCACCCTCAGAAATAGCCCAGACGAAATATTTTACAGGTTATTTATAGCCTGCATTAAAAAAAAACAAACAAAACACCACACACAACAAAAACCCAACCACCAAAAGCCTTTTATTTGTTGATTTTAAATCTGCTTTTTACTTTCATCCAGCTCCCGCTGGTCTCTGGGGGTGGCGGGTGCAGGAGCCCGGCTGTACCAGCGGCTGCAGTGGCCCTTGGGCAGCGGCTCTCCCCAGCCGCGTCGGGGTGGCTCGGAGGGGACACCGGCGGTGGCCGGGCCATTTCCCCAGCACGGCGCCCGGCCTGGGCGAGGCAGAGCCGCACGGCAGCACCGGGGGTGCCGCCAGGCTGGGCTTCCCAGGCCGGCAGCCGCTGCCACCGCTCAGGGCCGGGATTAGCCACCGCTCCCTGCTGGCACCCGGAGCAGCTCGGCCGCCCTCGCCGAGGCTCCCGGCTCCGTAAGCCCGGCTTTGACGTAGCCCAGAAAGTAGGCCAGTAAGAGCAAACCGCCGCTGCTCGCGGCTCTCTCGAGGGACGCGGCGCTCGTGGCCGGGGAAGGCCTGCGCACTCGCTCCGCAGCTCCCCGGGGATCCCGTGCGGCCGAGGAGGCGGCCGGTGAGGAGGGGGGTTTCTCCCGATGCCCGCCGACTCACACCGCCGCCGCCGCACCGGGAGGGGAGCGGGGCTGGAGCGCGCCACGGGAAGGACGAGGATCAGGCCGGGAAAATCCCCGCGGGGAGCCGGTCCCCGGCCCGCAGCAGCACCGGCTCCGTGCCAGGGCCCCACGGGGCTCCCGGCCCCTTTCCGCCCCGCCGGGGAGCATCAGCCCCCTGCAAGGGGCTCCCCCCGGCCACGGCTCCACTCTCCCCCTTCCCCACTGCCAGCCGGTGTCCCCCACGCCCCCCGTTCCTGCAGCAGTTTGCAGACCTGGAATTGGTTTTTATTTAAAAAAAAAAACCCAAACTCAAGCGCTGACATTCCTGCGTCCAGCAAATTTATTTCTGCAGGGGAGGTGGAGGGACAACCCTTGTCCCTGACGCGGGAGCGGAGCAGCTCCGGGGGAGCCTGTGCTGGAGCGGGCGAGCTGGCCCAGCAGCCCGGGGGGGCCGGCACCGCAGCACCGGTGGCCCCACTGCATCGGGTCCCTCCAACTCGCCCCTGGTGGCTCCCGCGGAGGCTCTGCGTTTGTTTTTGTAGCATCTCCAGGCACTGGAAGCCCCGGTTCAAGCCCAGCCCAGCCCAGCGCTGCCCTTCCCGCAGGATGAGGCACGTCCAGCTCTGTGGCTGGAACCCGTCCCCTCCCAGCGCTGGCTGAGCATCAGCCACGCTCACGCTGCAGGATCCACCAGCCAAAATGCAGCGCAAGGCAGCCTCCGGACCCAGGGGCCGTGGGTCGACAGGTCCCGCTCGCTGCTTCAGGTGGTCCCAGCCACAAACCCCCCGGCTCCGTGAGGCCTGAGCTGTTTTCAGACCTGGTGGCCTCGGTCCTCTGCAGGAGCAGCACCCCTGGAAGGGACTGTCTGGGTGCCATCATCATCCCAGCCCCGGCGGGGAGCGTCGCTCCCACTCGGGGGCAGCTGAGGAGGTCCCAGCCCAGCTTGGGGGTGCTGGGGACACCACGCACCACAGCAGGCAGGAGGAGATGGTCCTTTGCCACGGAGCGGGTCAAACGTGGGGACAGAGACCAGAGAAGTGCATGGAGCTCCCCATCCTCGCAGACAATCCAACGGCTGAAGGGCACCATGCTGAAGCCCCTGCTCTCAGCCCGAAGCCAGCTCTGCTCCAACTGGCCCTGGGACTCGAAGCCCCCCAAGACCCTTCCCAGCCGTGGGACTCTGAGCATCCCGGGGCTGGGAGCCGGGGGAGCCGGGCTGGGTCCCAGGGCAGCCCATCGCGCCCAGCCGGGGCTGGGAAGGAGGCGGGCAGAGCCCTGGGCCCAGGCAGACGAGGAAGAGGGACGGCGGTGCCGCAGGGCCCCGGCTGTCCCCAGCAAAGCACGGTGGCAGAGGAGCCCAGAGGGGAGCCCAGGGCTGGCTGCGGCAGGTGGAGGCGCGGGCAGAGGGTGCCCCACGCCGGGCACTGCCTTCCCCTGGCTCTGGGGCACTTCGGCTTTTACTAAAACAAACAAGAAATGTCCCCTACCCCCCCGGGACGCCCCCAGGGGCCAGGGGTGAAGGTTTCCCACGGCTTTTGGGGCAGGCAGGGCAGAGGGAAGCTGGGCTCCGAGCTGGGGCCACCAGCCCAGTGAGGGGCTCTCCGGCGTCACAGCACGGAAATGCTCTCCACTTCCTTTCCCTTTTTTTTTTTTCTTTTTTTTTTTTTTTTTTTCCAGCCCAGGGTAAATTCATGCAACACCCCCACAGCCCCGTCCGCAGGCCAGCGCTATCTGGCCACCCCAGGGTGCTGCGCGGGGCCAGCAACAGCGGGGCCGGGTCCCTGGCGCGGTGGCGGCGCAGGCAGCACCCGGCCCCGCATCCCAGGCAGAGCCGACACCCCCCACGCCCCGGGAAGGGTGCCAGCACCCACAGCAGAAGAGCCCTGCGTAGTTTTGGGGTGGGAATCAGGGAGTCGCAGGGCACCCCCTCCCAACCCCGTGGGTACCTGTGGCCCAGCCCCACAGGATGCCCCCCCTTCCCCGCTCTGACCGGGCTGCAGGGGAGAAGGGTGACGGCGGCAGCTCTGTCCCAGCCCCGGGGGACAGGCAGCAGCCCGGGGACCCGGCCTGGCTGCGGTGCCAGTGTGGGAGGAGGCGTCCCCGGAGCCAGGGACGTGTTTCCTGGGAGCAGCAGCAGCTCCAGCTCCTCGTCTGGGGCTGGGGCGTGTTTCTCGGGCTGGCATGAGCGCAGCACACGTGGGAAGAGAGGCCTGGAGCGCTCCCTGCCCGCTCCTGTTTCACCATAAGGCTCCGGCACATCCCTCCGCTAGTGCTGGACGCACCAAGCACCCCGAGCACCCTGCGTCACCCTGGGAGGGCTGGGCTGGGCAGGGAGGCTGGGCTCAGCGGCAGGAAGAGGGCAGGATGGCTGCGCCAGGGGCAGAGCCAGCTCCCAGCGCCTGCACACGGGCAGCGCCGCACACAGACCCCTTTTCCAGCTGACGGGGTTTGTCAGAGCGGGGCAGAAGGTGCTCTGGAGCTGCAGGTGGACCCCAGGAGGGGCGGCCCGGGGCCGGGCTCAGCACAGCAGGGCTCTCAGAAAGCCCCTTTAGCCAAGATTAAAAAAATAAAATATCTATGTTATATTACATATAAAAAATAGGGGTATGAAAGACAAAAAAAACCCAGGGCAAGTGAAACCCGGCCCCGAGGGAGCGCCGGCGGCTGCTCCACCCCCTCGCCGCACTCCAGCCCCTCGCCGTAGCTCCCCGGCCTGCCCCGCAGCACGCTGGTCACGTCACACCAGGCAAGCCACCCTGCCCCGCACGGGGCCCCAAGGACAGGCAGGAGGGCACAGCTGTCCCGTGCCGGGCGCTGCCTGGGCAGGCACCAGAGCGCGCAGGCAAGGCAGGCCAGGAGCTTGTTTATTGCAGGGGAAGTGGCAGAAGGTACTGGACAGAACCAGGAGCCTCTCCCGGTTCCTCCGCCTGCTCCAGTCCAAGCACCAGAGACACACGGGCATGGAGCTACCGCGCTCTCTTGCGCGGGTGACGAAAGGGCTGCTCTTGCCGCTTGGGCTCAATTTCTAGCGCTGGCTTGGCTCCACTGCCAGCCGTGGCAGCCGCATCGGCGACATCCTCGGCAGAGATGGGCTGGATGATGTGGCCTGCTCGGGTAATGACGCGGGGGGCGGTCAGCTTCTGGAAAGCACGCTGCGTGTTCCAGGTGGGGCCCATCGGCATCCGGATGCTCTGCTCAAACTGCTGGTGCCTCTCAAAGGGGAAGGGCAGCTCGCTGACCTGCGGGGAAAGAGGGCAGGGGCGTAACTCCCACAGCGACCCAGCCCAGCACCGCAGCGGCTGCTCTCATCCCACGCTGCTGCCGATTCCCACTCGTCCAGGACACGCTCACACTGTGCTTCCAGGCCCCTGCCCCGCTGCCCACCCCCCTCCATCCCCTCCAGCAGAGCCCAGGAAGGTGGCAGCAGCTGTCAAGGGAGCAGTCCTGAAAATTCCTCTTCCCTCCATCACCCTACTGGCCTCTGGGTCATCAAAGCTGGAAACTACGTGGCTAGGCAGGGATTCAGGATGCTCTGGGAACGGGACACAGGAAGGTTCTGGGCCAGCCTGGGTGCTGGAGCGCTCGCTGCTGCCAATCACAGAGGCTGGGCATCACCCACCTGATGTGCTGCCGCGTGGATGTTGCGCTTCTCGCTCATGATGACGTGTGGCAAGTGCTTGTCCTTCCTGGGAGGCGCCGGGGGCGGCTTGAGCAGGAACCTGCCGGGCAAGCAAAGACGTCAGGCCCTGGTGCTGGGCTGAGGCACATTGCTGCAGCCCTTCCACACTTACCGTTTTCTTTTCTTGGCGCTGGGTTTCAGTCCGGTGCCTCCCCACTCGCCCCAGCCCGGCAGCACCAAGTTCACCGGCTGCGGCTTCCCAGCCTCCTCTGCCTTGCGCTTCTCCCGGCGGAAGTCAGCGACCACGTCGTCCCCAGCAAAGGCCTCTGTGATGACCCCTCTTTGGTCGATGCCACCCTCCTGTGGAGAGAGGAGTCAGTGCCCTGCAGTCAGCCTGGCCCTGGGACCAAGGGGCAAGCTCATCTCATCCCGCTGACCTCCTCCTCCACGACCACAGGTAGGCTGGGGCACTGAGCCTCCTGGGACTTCCCAGCCAGCACAGCCTGCAGGCTGATCATCTTCTTCTTGGCCGGCGGTTTCTTGTCGTGCTTGTCCCCAGCTCTGCTTTCCTTCTGCTGCCGCACTCCCTTCTCTGCTCTTGGGGCTGTTGGCTTCTCCTGCTCTTCCACACGCTCCTCTGAGGCCAGAGCCTCAACATCCTCCATCGTCCGCACCCGGCCCAGCTGCTCCGACAGCAGTGTCTCCTCCTGGGCCTGGGCAGGCTGTTCAATCCCCAGGCTCGCCTGCTCCTTGGCACAGACGGGGTGGATGGGGCTGTTCCCCGGCAGTTCAGTAACCACCTCCGTCTCATCAGCACCTACGGATTGAGGCAACAGGTGAGAAACAGTCACCCAGGAGCAGGGAGGGAGAGAGCAGGACAGGAGAAAACAGCCCCCACGACCCCCTTTCCTTTGCTCGACTCTGCAGCACACCAGACCTGCACTGCCCGGGGCTGTGAGCTCCTCACGTTGTCCCTCAGGGCTCCCTGCCCGCTGCTGTCGTGCGTGTCGTTTCTGCTCAAAGCCTTGCAGCAGAGCTTCCTCCTCTGACATCTCCTCCTCCTCTGACATCTCCTCCTTGCTCTCCGCAGCACCAGGCACCGCAACGTCTTCAAGACGCTCCTGCACCTCAGGCTCCTCGGCTGGGCCGCTGGGTTTGCCCAGCATCCAGGGATTAGCTGTGTTGGCACCCGCAGGGACGGTGGGGACAGTCACCGACGTGAGGTCCTCCTCGGGCACATCACCTGGCTCCTCCTCAGGCAGCTCCACCCGCACCTTCTGCATCAACTCCTTGTTCCTGGCCAGCTGCTCCTGCATGGCCTTGCGGGCCTGGGAGGGGATTGACATGTTTCTAACACAGGCCAGAAACAATATGCCCACCTTCCTTGCCCCACCTCAGCTGTCTCCCCATTCCCCACCCTGCATCGGGGACCTTATTGTGGCCTTTCAACATGTAAAAGGGATTTATAAGAACAGAGAGACTTTGTACCAAGGGCTGTAGTGACAGGACAAGGGACAATGATTTTAAACTGAACGAGGGCAGGTTTAGGTTGGACATAAGGAAGAAATGTTTTACACTGAGGGCAGTGAGCCCCTGGCCCAGGTTGCCCAGAGAAGCTGTGGCTGCCCCATCCCTGGAGGGGTTCAAGGCCAGGTTGGACGGGGCTTGGAGCAACCTGGGCTGGTGGGAGGTGTCCCTGCCCAGGGCAGGGGGTGCCACTGGGTGGCCTTTAAGGTCCCTTCAACCCAAACCAGTCTGTGATCTCACCTCCAGGTCATACTTAGCCATAATGGCCCTGGAGCGGGCCCATTTTCCCTTGTTCTGGTGCTTAAGACTCATCCGCTCCTAGGTGGAAGAGGAAGAGAGAAGCATCAGAAAGAGCACGCTCAGAAGAGGGGACTTCCCAAGGGGTGGGGGAGAAACGCAGAAGCAGCACCTGCATCCTGAGCTGCTCCAGCTCCTCCAGCTTTGCCAAGGCGGCCTCAGGGTCCGACTTGTGCAGCAGCTCAAACTCCTTTAAAGCTTTGCGTCTCTTGCTTTTTTTCAGCACACGATGGTACCTGTAGCACAAGGGCGGAGAGCCAGGGAGTGAGACCCCATGGTGCTGGGAAGGCCCTTGGGAACACAGCGCTGTTTTCGGCAGGAGGCTGCCTGATACGTCACAGATCCCAGGGAGGACAGCGGCCGCTCTGCCTTCCTCCATGTTTTGGCCATACCCATGCACTGGGGTCGGCTCCAGCGCCGAGGCCAAGACCCTGCCCTTTCCCACCACACCAAGCCCAGCAAAGGCACAGCCTTACTTCTTGCTCTTGATCCTCTTCTCTCGCCGAGCCTTGGCTTCGTAGTAGGACTGCAGAGCCCGAGCCTTCTGCAGCTCTGCCCGCCGCTGTCGGGCCTGCCAGGGAGCACAGAGTGAGGGCAGGCGCCAAGAGGAGGCATTCAGAGCCAGGGCACGGCACGGGGGCAAAGCACTTACCTCCTCCAAGCTCATTGCCTGCAGCGAGGCTGTCTCCTCCGGCGTCAGGAGCGGGTCTGTGATGGGCTGCTGCGTTTTGTGGAGCAGTCCAAAGATCTCCTGCTCCAGGGGAGTTCGGGCCTGTTGGGACAGAATAGAAACCGCAAGAGCACGATGAGACGAGAAGAACTGCAAGAGCCAACACTCCCCCAGACGTCCCCATCCTTCCTGGTGCCTCTGAGCAGGTCCACAGGAGGGCCCAGAGAAGCGTGTCCCCTTCCTCGTGGGCGCTGGGGTCACAGCCCTGCTCACGGGTCCCACACAACAGCCTGAGGCTCGCCGTGAGCCTGCCTAGGTGCCCTCCCAGCCATCGCACCAGGTTAGGGCGGGCAGAATTCCTACCAGGGTAGAGAAACAGGCTCGCAGTCAACAGGCAGTGCTGACCACGTAGCACAGGACAACAAGCACACAGCAGAAGTTCCAGGCTATGCAACACCATGTCCCACCACAACGGAAAGCGACCTTTGGCCAGACTGAGGCGAGTACCGCGTACGTCGGGAGTTCAGCAGGAGCTGCCTCTCATGGGAGCCTGTGGCCAGCTGGGAGAGCTCTCAGGGGCGACAGCGACAGCGACTCTGATGCCAGCAGCACACCCCCATGGGAACTCGCGTTCAAAACCAAGAGCACCCTTACACAGGCTTTGACAAACCAACCCCCCGCTCTGCCTCAGCACAAGTGGCTGAGGGCTACTAGCAGGCTCAGCCCAGGGGCTGGGAAACAGCAGTCTCAGCCTGTGTGTCTAGAGCTGAAAGGCTAAAAAGAGGAGAGGGGACAGAGCAGGCTCCAAAGCCCCTGCTTACGCCTTACCTGGCCTCTCCCAGAGAACATTTACACATCTGCTATGTGTGAGGAACGCAGAATACTTCCCTTTTAAGTCTTCCCAAGCTCAGCATGCACCTGCCCAGAGCCTCTGCTACAGGCTGGGCCTTCCTCATGTCTACCTCACTCCTCCCAGTGCAGCCAGGAAACACTGAGCTGCCCCAGCTGAGCCCTGGGAGCTGTGTGAGATGTGACGGCACCCACCTTCCACGCTGAAGTCACTCGCTCCAGGGGGACGACTGTAGCAATCTCCTGCTTCAGAGGGAAAACTAGCTGCTCTGCTCGGCGGTTCTGCAAAACCACCTGCTGCCATTTGCCCACGTCTTTAGAGGTCCCGACATAGGCAGCTTCCCTCACAACCTGCAAGAAAGGAAAAGCGTGAGTATAGAAAGGCTGATGTACAGAAAAAAAGCCAGTCCACATCAGGGAGGAGTAGAGAGGTGCACAGTAACTCAGCTCTCCTGCCCCGTAAGGCCAGAACTTCCCTCTGCTGCCTGCACAGGCTCACTCACCCGCTTTGCCTCCTCTTTGCTGAGCGGCAGCTCCACTGCCTTTTTCTGCTTCACTCTGGTCAGCTCCTTCTTCACGCTGCTCAGGGCGGATTTGGGACGTATGGGCTGCAGGAGCTCAGACAGCACCAGCTTCTCCCCAGCACCTACACAAGGTCCCACACGTCAACACAGGCACGGCATCACCCAGTCAAGGGGCTGCAGCTGCATTCAGCCCAAAGATCCAGGCAGACACAGCAAATCCTAAGCTGTTAGTGGGTAGTGCTGCCCCTGTTAGACAGCAGGAGCTCTGCCCAGCCTCCTGCGGATCTCACCTTTGCAGCTGACATTGAACTCGGACACCTGCACACTTGCCTCCGTACGTTCTGCCAGCTTCCGCCTGTGAGAAGAGAAAGGCCACCAGTATGATCAAGGGACGGGGAAGCCTGCCATATGAGGAAAGGCTGAGAGAACTGTGTTTGCTCAGCCTTGAGAAGAGAAAGCTTAGAGGAAACCTTATCACCATGTTCCAGTATTTAAATGGTGGCTACACAGAAGGAGAAGACTCCTTTTTTACATGGAGTCACATGGAAAAAACGAGGGGTAATGAGTACAATTTATTCCTGGAGAGATTTGGATGGGACACAAGATTTTTCACAATGAGAAGAATCACCCATTGGAATAATCTCCCCAGGGAAGTGGTAGATTCCCCAATATTGGACACTTTTAAGACTCAGCTGGCCAGGGTACTGGGCCATCTTGTCTAGACCATGCTTTGGCCAAGAAAGGTTGGACCAGTCGAACCCTGAGGTCCCTTCCAACCTGGTATGCTATGACTCTGTGATTCTATGAAAAGAAAATAAACAGAAAGGTTCTTCGTGTGCCCCCACGTACTTCACCTCCAACCTGCTGCTACGGCAGAGGCAGAAGAGCCGGTACCAGCGGGAAAGGGAAGCGAGTGCCCTCCCTTCTGCCCCCTTCCAAAGCGCTCCTATGCAGCCCCCCGGGGAAAACAGGGATGGAACACAGCGCGGCTGCTGCAAAAGCCCCTCAGACACCCCCCCAACTCACCGCCTCCGTCCGGAGAGGGAGCTGACCGCCTCCAGGAGTTGCCGGTGCCGCCGCTCACCATCCTCCTGCCCCTAGAACACGTCAGACACCGTTACAGAGCCCGGCCCCGGCTCAGGCAGGGGCCTGGCAGAGCAAACCCCCTGCCCGGGCAGGCCTGAAGCCCCAGCACAACTGGGCCAGCCCGGGGGCCGCGGCCTGCACCCCCGCCCAAGCCACGCCGCCCTCCCTGCAGCCTCCCCGGGCCGCGGGAGCCCCCGGAGCGCCACGTAAAGCAGCGGCGACTACCATGGGAGGGCGATCCCACCCCATTCCCCGCCGCCCTCACCTCATCCTCGCCCTCGCTGGCGCTCACGGCCGCCTCCACCCCGAGCCACTCCTCCGCCATCCCGCCTCACGCCGGGGAACAGCCGTAAAGCGCCGCGCCGTAAAGCGCCAGGCCGCAACGCGACACTGCCAGAAAGCGCGACGCTTCCGACTCGACTCCTACCACCGCCCTGCCTGACGTCACGGTTACCGTGGCAACGGGGCCTGGCGGGTGGGGCCCGACCGGGCCGCTCCCCCCGGGGTCCCGCTCCTAGGCTTTGCCCCGGGGGGAGCGGCCCGGTCGGGCCCCGCCTTCCCTTGTCCGCACCGGGGCGGAGGGAGCCTCCGTAGAGTGACGTCGCGCTGGCCCAATGAGAAAGCAAGGAGGGGCGGGGCCGAGGTAGACCCCGTAGAGTGACGTCCCGCTGGACCAATGAGAAAGCAGGAAGCGGCGAGGCGGGGCGCCGGTGGCGGCAGAAGCCAATGGCTGACGAGGCCCCGCCCCTGTCGGCGGCGCGGGGCGTGGCGGCCCCTCCTGCGGCGCTGAGGGAAAGGTAGCGGCCCGGCCCGGTGCTGTTGGCACCAGCACGGGGTGAGCGGCGGCGGCGGCGGTGGCGTGGGGCCCTTCCCCGCTCTTCCTTCCCTTCCCTGCCCTTCCTTTCCCCTCCCGGGGTCGGGTCCCAGTGTGGCGGTGAGGTGGGGGCTGCCCTGCCCACTCCCCTCCCGGTAGGCCCCACCACTCCCCTCAGGGCCTGAGCTTCCCGCCCCCCCCGCCTTCTTTCGCCGGTGGGTTTCCATGGCAACACCCCTCCCGGGTGGGTTGCCATAGCGACGGCCGCCGTGCCCCCTCTGTTCCTCCATCCTTCCCCGCCGGTCCCGGTGCTGAGGTGCTTCTCCCTCTCCCCGCAGCCCCCAGACCGAGCTCCCCCCCGCCCCCGATGATGCCGGGGCCGCGGACGGCGGAGGAGCAGCAGCAGCAGCAGCGCCTGGAGGTGTGGCGGCTGCCACCGCCCCAGTAACGGCCCCGCCATGTCGGTGATGGTGGCGAGGAAGAAGGTGGTTCGGAAATGGGAGAAGCTGCCGGGCAGGAACACCTTCTGCTGCGATGGCCGCATCATGATGGCCCGGCAGAAGGGCATCTTCTACCTGACGCTCTTCCTCATCCTCGGCACCTGTGCCCTCTTCTTCGCCTTCGAGTGAGTTCCCCGTGGCGGCTGGCTGACCCTGTGGCTCCGGGACGGGGCTTGGTTGGGGCCCGACTGCCCGGTGGCCTTGGGAGTGGGAGGGGAGGGTGGTGGAGAGGAGCTGGGTGCAGGGCTCTCTGGCGGGATCTGCCTCTGCACCCTCAGCAGAGTGACCCTGGAGGTTTTGGGGGAGGATGGAGTTTTCCCCTGGCTCTGCTTGCGATGTGATGCCAGCTTTTTGTGTGCTTCCCTGTGTTTGTGACTTGCAGTCCCTTGTCCTGAGCACGGTTAGAGGGGACGGGGGTTTGGGGCGCCTGCTTCTTGCCTGGGGATAGCCGGGGTGCAAGGGCACTGCTGCTGCCGCAGCCGAGGCCAGTGGGGCCCAGCCTGCATCCCTGCCCCCCAGTCGGCCCGATGAGGGAGGTGACCCAGCCAGAGAATTAACAAAAAAAGGAGTGAGCTCGGTGGCAGCAAGGTTTAGCACTGATCCAACCTGCCCTGCAGCTGCCAGCTAGCTGGGTGTTGCAGAGTGCTGCACTACAGCAGATGCTCCCGGGAGCTGGAGCCCTGGTGTTTGGAGAGGATCCGGCTGCCCTTTTAGATCAGCTCAGCAGCCTAAAGACCTGCAGCTGAAGTCTTGGATGCTGTGGAAAGAGCAGGGCCTGTCCCCTCCCCACAGCTCTCCTGTGTGAGCTGCGTTGGGAAACTGATCTGGCCTTAGACTAATCCTACAAAAAAACAAACAAAGGGGGGAAAAAAAGCCTGTGTTTGCCTAAGCGATGATGTTGTGGGGAGCGGACAGGACTGCCCCTTGTTCCTGGTTTGAGGATGAGCTTGGATCAGCCAACAACTGCGAAACTTTCCTTCCTCTGTCTCCATCAGCATGTTTATGTTGTTCTTAGGGAGGCCAAGGTCCTAACCGGTGTTGGGTAACACAAAAGCCCTTTAAGCCAGGAAAGCAAGCGGAAGAAACTGCTCGCTGGTTAAGCCCTGGCTATTCCTCCAGATGCTGGCCTCCTAGACATCTTCCTCAGACGAGGGAACTTGTCTTGGTTTCCCCTGGCCCGGCATTGCTCTCCCTAGCTCCTCTTGTTAGCGGATATTGCTGGCAGCCTTGGAAAGGGCTTTCTGGAACAGTCTGACAAGGCTTGCCACATCCCAAGAGCAGCAATGAAGTGGCTACCATCGGGTCTTGGTCAGGTATGGGACTGGTTTTTCTGCTTAGTCGTCGTGTAGCTTTGGAGGCAGGTGCCATACAACTGTAATGCGAGGTGTTGGGATCCTGAGTGTGGAAAGCCCAAATTATCCCTGACTCAGTCTAAATTCAAAGGTATGAAATGACACCACTGTTTGTTTTGTTGTTTGGTTTTTTGCCATCTGAAAAATGGGTCTAAGACTTCCTGCCTTGCAGGAAGAACTAATAAGTGTTACTGCTCCAGAAATATTTATTACTGCTCCAGAAACACTTATTGCAAGGGATAATTGCTCTCACTCCCTGCGGAGCCTGTCCTTAGCCGAAGAGTGAAGCCACATCCCGCTCTACCATGTTTGCCGTCGCCAGCTGCCTGCCATGGTTGTGTGGGGCAGAGCAACCCAAGGCTGCCTTTCCAGTCCTAGGCCATGCCGGCAGAGCCGGTGGCGCGATGGCTGGCTTGCCGTGGCTGCAGTGGGGGACTAGAAATTACTCAAGAAGCCCCTTCCTGTGCTCTGGGAGGCATAGCCCTGTGTCAGGGTCGCTCCCATCCTTGCTCGCACCCAGACACCCAGGACATGCCTTCTGCGTAGAGCCAGAGGGTGGTCTCTGTGGGAACTGCTGGCCTGGGGGAAGTTTAGCTGGGAGCAGAGTCGTCTCTGAATTTTAGTTAAATCATCTGAGTGGTTTCAACTGGGGAGATGAGGAAAAGTTTGGGAAAATCCAAAATATCCATTTCATCCTGTAAAAGCACAACACCTTGAAGTTTTCTGTTTGAAAGAGGTGGGTTTGGTTTGAAATTCTTTGGGGATTTTTGAACTTGTGATAGGGACGAAATGTTGCCTTCCCAACCAGAAAACACTCCACAGTGTCTCTGCTTCACTACCCAAGCTGAGAAGATGAGCAGCTTGGGTGCTCGCGAGCCCTGCTTACCCTGTATGCCTTCTGCGTGCGTTAGGCTGCTTTTGCATAAGGGTCTCGGCCTTTATCTTTTCTCTGTGTTATCCATTTGTTTCGGCCTTTGGCAGATTCTTTGGCGTTTGTGTGGAAATTCATGATTTCTCCCTTAAAGTTTGTGCTACGGAGGAACAGGGTTGTTAGAATCTGGTTTTGGAGAGACGCAGACTGTGGTGGGTGGAGGAGTCCTTTTAATTCTTGTACTCTCACTGCAGGGGTGCCTGTGTTGTGAATGCTTATTTCATTCAGCTGAATCACTTGCGCACTCACACCTTGTCTAAACAAGGCTCAGGGATGCCTGAAGCCAGAAAATGTCTTGCTAGGCGATCCGAGCCAGTGCGGGTTTGATCCTCGCCCTCCAGGCTGCTCTGGCTGGGCTCTGATTACAAACGCTCTTGCTGGAGAGCCGGTGGTGACTGGCATCGCGCGTCATGAGATAAGCCACGCGTTCCTCCCTGAAAGAGTCCTCCCCGGCCGTGAAATAAATGACAGCCTTTCTGTTTGGGCTGCTGCTGGTGGTATTTTTTTTCCCCCTCCAAGTAGCTCTGATGCTGTCGGCTCATCTGCCGCATCTCCAGTCGAATGGTCTGAAGCCTCCTCAGCCCTGTGTGGGGGAGTTTTTATGTTTTTATCCCCTAGACCGCAGAGCTGTGGTCTAGATCGGGTAAGTCGTTTCCTTGGGGAACCAGCAGGCCCTGGAGGACTGGCTGAGCTATCAGCGCTGTACCTGGAGATCCAGCTCCTCCCTCCCAGATAAAGCAGAAGCCGTGGAGCTGTACTGGCTCCTGGGGAAGTGCTCCGCAGCAACCAGAGTCCTCTGCCCAAGGGCACCTCTCTCTCTACTACCTTGGCAGAAAGCAGCTTCTGCTGCTCAAGGGCTGAGGCTGGTCCCTGCAGGGTCCGAGACCTATATTTAATTGGGTCTACTCTGTGACCATAACGTGTCACATAAAATTCTGTTTAATATCCTCCTGGCGTTATTTCAGGCACTTATTGGGTATGTCAGCTTTTGTGATAGGGCACTTAGTTGTCTAACTATGCTCGTGGTATTCGAGCATGAAGAGAAGCCCAGGTAAAGCAATTAGTGAAATCCGTTTGGGAATTAAGATGATGGGAGGTAGCGTCCTCTCTCTGGCTGCTGGGGGTTTCCGTTGCAGTTTGCCAGCGTGTCTGTAATGGCCCTCCTGAAGTGAGACTTCTCCATTCAGCTCTCCAAAGCAGCTGCAAGAGAACTGGATTTCTTTTGTCTTCAGCTTTTCAGTATGAACCGTCAACACTTTAAATGTTACAGGCAAGATAGCGCCTGCAATGCCAGGCTCCTGAGTGCGGGAAGGGGCTGCTGTTTGCTTTTCCAATAACGAAGCATGTTTATCGCTTTATTTTTTTTTTCTACTTTCTTACCTATGTAGAGATTAAAATTTCTTTGTTTTCTGATGAGTTGGAAAAAAATAATCTATGCTTGACCTTTCATGTGACTTAATATTTTTTAAATTTTTTTTTTCCAAAGCCCGAAGTTCCAAGATTTTGCACTGAAAAACATGTGCTTCTGAGCTGGCTTTTACCTCTGGTTAGGTCTATGTCAAGCATTGTCAAAACTTACACACAAGTTGATTGGCACTTTTTAGTAGTTATGATAGAGGTAAACTTGTTGGTATCTGGAGTTCAGCTGATTTTGCTCATGAAGACGTGTTTCTGCGCAAAGTGGCTGCTTCCGGATTTTTGGATTGCATGCCCTTTTTCTTGTATGTGGGCTACTTCTCAGAAGACAATTCCCTCTCCCTGCAGCCTGCGCATCCTCTGCAGCACTGCCATTCCCCACGCGGGTGTCGGGGTGCTCTCCCGCCTGTGCAGAGATTTGAGCGTAGCTGGGAAAAGAGCAATAACATCAGCATAACCTTTCTGTCTCCTGCCTAAAGTCACTTGCTGCATCGGTTGGGTTGGAAGTACGTGGCATGTGCTCGCAGTGGAACTGCCTGTGAAGTGGGTCTCTAGCGAGCACTTTCTGCGTCGCTGTTGACAGACGCAGAGAGTTTCTGTAGGCAGCTCAAGTTCTGCCTGAAAGGGCCCCGAACTTGTAGCATTGCAGTGTGGCGGTTACCCAGGTTTTCAGCACAACTGTTTCCACACTGACCACAAGTACATCAGTGTCTGGAAAGGGTCCCAGCTCTGGGAGATGCAGATGGCTGTAAGTGCTGTGGTGAGGGTCAGGCATTTGGTAAAGATGCCACTTTGCTTTGCTGGCGTTGATGACAAGTAGACAGTGTGGTTATACCTTAGCTTAGGAAAGTTAAATAGGTGATTGCAAGGGAGACATAAATGAATTATACAGCAGAGCTTGCACTGAACCCTGGAGGGGCCTGGCCGTGAGATGTGCTGCCTGATGGCCATGGCTGAGGTCCACTTCCATGGGGGCTGGTGTGTTTTCCCCTTCCTCTAGAGCTTTGCTTAATGTGCTGCTTACAACAGACCTACTGAAGTTGTCACAAAATAATCGGTCAAGCAGTCCTTGCACTGTAAACTCATGGCACCTCCCAGCTGCTGCTTCTTGCTGCTCCCTCTCTGCTCTATTCTGATGATCTCTTTGTTTAAGCCTTTCTCACCCCCCAGTCCCCCCCCCTCGTCCCCCATGATGATGACTTGTGATAGTGCTGTTATTGTCTGCTATTAGATGACAAAATGCTCAAGAACACAGATATTGCACTGGGAGTGGAGGAGGAGCAATATCCGTACATGCCAACAGTATGTCTCTGTTGACTCTCAGCTTTCCCAAACAAAAGATCTTTAAAATGTCTGTTACTTAGGACTGCAAATGAATTGCTGAGCGTAATCGCACCGTAGACGAGGCGTAGACTGAAGACTCCCCAGCGCTAGTGAGTACCAAGTCAAAACTTCACATGGAGGCCTTACCTGTTGCTTAGCCGTTCTGGACAGCACTTGGCTTTCTCTGATATGGCAGATGGACGGGGCATCTTCCCCAAAAGACACCTTCCTAAAAGCAAGGCTCCGCCAGTGCAGGGAGGGATGGAGTCAACGTGGTGGGCTTGGTGTTGTGTCTCGGGGTGCAGTTTCAGCGTGGTGGGAGTTTGTCTCGTTCACACATCTCTGACCTGGCCTCTGGGACGTTCATTTGAGGGGACACAGCAGTGCTGCCAGCCCAGCTCCCTGGGGAAGCAGGGGGGTGCTGCTCAGCCCCTGCTGTGCCAGGGCACGTCTGAGGGACGGGGCTGAGCGTCCAGCGCAGTGCCTGGTTGTTTGCTTCATGCTGGAGGGATGATGGCAACAGGACAATGCCTTCGCTGAGCAGACATCTCATGCACTTCAGTGAATGGTAGCTGCAGGACCTAGTTTTAATACTTCCTTGCATGAGTTTCTAGATATCCTTTCCCCATCAGACAGGAGAGCAGGCATCTGGTGTTCTCTGGGGCTTTGTCCCTCCCCCCTACCCACCTCTGGGCAGACAGACAGTCTGTCTGAGATTGCTTCTCTCCCCTCCTGAATTGGGGACCTAACCTGCCCAGTGCCTGTGCCATGCTGGGAGCTGGATGGAAGGGCTGGGTACTGGCTGGATGCTGCCGCTTCCCTTCCCATAGCGAGGAGGATGGTCGCGCAGTTATCTCTTTCATCTCCTAAAATTGCAGGCTTCTTCCCATTCCCATGCCACACTCTGCAGTGTGGTAACATCGATCTTGAGGCCACTCTTGCTGTGCCTCAGGGACAGCAGGACTTGCTCCATCCCCAAAGGGCAGGTTTCCTTACAAAGATGCATGGGAAATGGTCAGCAGGGAGTGAGTCACATCCCACGCTTGTGCTCGTACGCAGATGGAGCGGGGACCGCGCGGGTTGCTGCAGGGACTGATCCCGTTTATTCTTGAGTGCTGCTTTGTAAAGCTTTCAGGTCTGCGCCTGGGAGAGTACACCCGACACAAATCATGTGCTTGCAGGTAATAAATCTCTTTGCTGACAGTACACTGAAGAAACTTATAAGGTGTTAGTGTGTATCTGAGGCTGGGAGCTCTGGCGCAGTTTTGGCTCAGCTTTAACACAGTTCATGAATCCGTATTTTAAGCCTGTAACATGTTCATGTTGTTACAACAGTTATAAAAGCTGTCATGGCAGCTGGACAAGGGTCAAGCTGTAGCCCTTTGAGCCAGATTGTGTCCAGCTATTAGAAGAATAAAACCATATTCCTTCCCAAAATGGGATCCAAGGTTTCTGTTTAATTGCTGACTGACTTGCAGCTCTCTTTCTAGACTTTGCCCTTGCAAAGGGAAAGCAAAGTTGTCTTAGGCTGCCTACAGACGGGAGGCTCAGTCCTCTGGCTGCTCAGCCTGGCTCTTCGAATGTAGGCAGGGCTCTGCACGTGGACAACTGTAAGAGTTGTGTTGTGTTGAGTAGCTGTAGAGTTTGTAGTGTCTAAAATTAACAACGTTGGTTTAGGGGACAGGCCCTGTGCATCGCTGTGGACACTGCATGCTGCAGCTGCGGCCAAAGCATACTGTAGCTTCAAAAGCATACCGTAGCTTCAGTTTACAGCCCTTTCTGTACCTCGTTGCACACAGGGGACACTCGCTGGAATCAAGTGATGGCAAATTAAAGCCCGGTGATCCTTCTGCAGTGGAAGGCTTGCAGAATTCAGTGCTGCAAAGGAACCAGCTGGAGCTAGAAACTTTACTGTGTTCAGAGAAGCTATGGGTGGGAAGGTTATCTGGAATTAAATTGTTAATGCTACGGATGTCGTAGGAATCGCCTTGCTTAGGATGACAGTTTCACTGGGGAGGATAATCCCATGCCTTTCACCACAGTAGCCTTATACTTTCTTGGAGAGCAACTGTGGATGGGAGCAGGAGTCTGGGTTGGACTCACCCCTGTGGAGTCAGGGCTTACCAGAAAGCCTGGGAACCCAGCTTTGTTGGGAGGAACCTGGGGAAGCAAGGCATGCAAGGAGAGGGGAAATGTTGCACAAGCATTGGGATTTGGGTGGGGTTTCCCTTAAACCATGGGAAATCTGCATAGGAACTTCACCCCGACATAACGGGGGGTTTCTGAAGGAATCAGGGTAGAAATATGTTTTCTTTCAGGCCAGTACATCTCTGAACCATGATCTCTGTACAGGCCATCTGCATGGTCTGTGCTGCAGTGCCCATGGAGACATGTTTGGAGGTGTCCAGAAGTGACACAGGCCACAGTGAGATTAATCTCTTTGCTCCATTTGCACTGCCTCAATCAGAAGGATTAGCGACATAAATTCCTCATTGCATCTTTCTGTATTTATAAAGCAAACAAACCTTACACTGTGTTTTCTCTCTGGAGCTGGGGTTGTCTTGAGGCAGGAGCCTTTCTACTTCATTTGGAGCTTTCAAGTCCTTTACCTCAGAAAAGTCAAAGGAAGGCAGACGTCTTATTGCATGGGAATGTTGCACTTCCATGTGAATCCATTCCTGAGAAGCACAGACACAGTTCATCCCTGGAAAGTAATTTCTGTGGTACTGGAAGCTGCTGCCTCTTTAGGGGACAGCCAGAGATTCCCAGCCTTCTGATGTGCTTCCGTGCCTTCCGGCTCTCTCCAGTGGTGGGCTCTCAGACCAGGCCTTGGGTGCTTCTCCTGGAGACATGGTCTGTCCCTTGGCAGCTGGCTGCAGCGGGTGTCCTCTAGGCAAGATCCCTCTAGCTGGCTGGTTTCTGGTGTGGCCTGTGACTCTGAGCAAAATGGGAGCTGGAAACAAACCAAAACAATGGAAAGTATGCTGTGCCTGGCTGGTTAAAAACATGGTGGTACTTTGATCATGGCTAGTCGTTAAAGCAGCCCCAGGGGTGTTTCCCTGTGGTGGTGGGATCAGAAGGAAGTGCTGAACAGCCTCTCTTCTCAAGACGTAGCCAGTGTTCAGAAAAGTCTGGACTCTGATGCCTTGCCAGGCTTTCAGGTCCTGGCTCAGGCAGACCTTGCGGTGGTCTGATTCATCGCCTCCTGACGTTTCTCTGCAGGTGTCGGTACCTGGCAGTCCAGCTGTCCCCAGCCATCCCCGTGTTTGCAGCAGTTCTCTTCCTGTTCGCCATGGCCACGCTCCTGCGGACGAGCTTCAGTGATCCTGGGGTGATCCCGAGAGCCCTGCCTGACGAGGCAGCCTTCATCGAGATGGAGATTGGTGAGTGTGGAGCCAGCTGAACTGGCGATGGCTGGAAAAGCCTCTGTATTTCTGGTGTATCTAGAGGCTATGTTCTCTGCAGAGCCTTTCTTCCTGCCTGGCCCTCCAGAAGTGAGGATTGCCCCAAATGGGGCATCTTACTACCTGCTGGCTGATTCTGCTTGGCTGAGTCTCAAAAAGACGGTGCGGTGTACCTGCTTCCCTTTCTGGGAACATTTTCACGTGCTGCTTTCTCTCTTGTGGCTGTGTACATACAAACTCAGTTTGCTTTTGGGAAGAGGGGCAGGAAGCTTCATCTGGGCCCCTTCAGGTATAGAGGAATTTTGGTGGGTGGGGATCTGTAGAGTGACACACACGCCCCATCCCCTCTCAATCTGCCCATGGAAGCCCTGGCATCCCTCTTCCTGCCTCCAAGCTGCCAGGTTGGCTCTGGACCGTGTGAGCAGAGCTGCAGCTGCTGGCTCTAGACCCAGCAGGCTCTGATCCCACTGGTAGGAGAAGCAGGGAGGCAAGTTGTCATTCTAGGCCTGTCGTGTTGTAGCAGGCAGGTCTGATCTCTGCTTGGTTGTCTCTCTCAGAGGCCACGAATGGGACTGTGCCACAGGGTCAGCGGCCACCCCCGCGGATTAAAAACTTCCAGATCAACAACCAGATAGTGAAGCTGAAGTATTGCTACACATGTAAGATCTTCCGTCCGCCCCGTGCCTCTCACTGCAGCATCTGCGACAACTGTGTGGGTGAGTAGAAGAGGCCGTGCCTGCTCCTGCAGCTGGGTGTTAGGTGAGAGCCTTTGGAAGAGAATAGGTGAAGATCTGCACCCAGCTTCGCTCCGTATCAGGTCTCATGCTGCGCCTGCTGAGCGAATCCAGAGTGGTGTGCTGTGAACAGAGGGGGACAGTCTGCCTCATCTTAAGCTCGAGGAGCTTGAGATTTGCTCAGAACCTGAAGCCAGATGTTTCATCTTTTGTCAGTACTTCTTCGGCAATAACTCGTCTAACATAAGTCTAACTTGTCCATGTAAATGTGCAGTCCATTTTTAAGTTTCACTCAACTGCTGACCTTGCTGGGCTAGAGGGTTCCAGTGGAGAGCTGCGTCTTGTGTGAAAGCAGCTTCTTGCATCAGCACGGAGATTCTGCTGTTACGTTGAGTGCCCCGTTTTGTGTTCCCCTTGCTGCATAACAGACGCTGTCTTAGCCCTTTTGCGTATCATAATTGGCTCATGTTCAGCATCCCTTCTCAAGGAAGAAATCCCATTCTTTTGGATCCCTTTCCTCTTCTGCAGGTTCCCATCCTTTGAGTTTTTATGCAGTTCGTTGAACCGTTTTCTAATAATTCTAGTAGGAATAAAGTGGCACATGGGTTAGATAAGAACTTCTGAACCCCCAGGCCTTCATCTAACCTATGTGCTGCTCTAGTAAAAGCTATTATACCTCAAGTCTCTTGGGGGAGAAGGCGTGCATGGGGCCAAGCTCTTAAACTCTGTCTTAATGTGCAAAATGACTCATTAGTAAATTGATTTTGCGCTTTCTTACCTGGCCTATCCTTCTGGAAGGGGGCCGTGATGTGGGGCCCTGAGTTAGCAGAGGGTTGGACTTGGTGGCCCAGGGAGTCCTTGTCAGCCTTGGAAGTTTTTGAGTTCAGGGCACAGGAGTAAGCGTCTGGAGGCAGGCAGGACCGTGCTAGAGCAGCACTGACCTCCATCTTCGCTTTCACAGAGCGCTTCGACCATCACTGTCCCTGGGTGGGCAACTGCGTGGGGAAGAGGAACTACCGCTATTTCTACCTCTTCATCCTCTCGCTCTCACTCCTCACCATCTACATCTTCACCTTCAACATAGTCTACGTAGCACTGAGTGAGTCTGGCTGCGGAGAGGTGGAAGGCTGGGCTGGCTAAGGGGGAGGGGTGATGCAGACGGTGTTGCGAACCCAGAAGTGATGGAGTGGGAAAGGGAACTGGACTCACTGGGATGTTCCAGACAAAAAGTGTCTCTCTCTTTGTATTGCCAGAATCTCTGAAGATTGGGTTCCTGAACACGTTGAAGGAAACCCCAGGGACATATCCTTCCACAGAGCGAGGGGGTTGGCTTCTCCAGAGCTGGGGGTTAGTGTGAGCTGTGTTATGGAGGGGCTGGACTCTTGATGACGAGGCTTCTCTAAGGAGTCTTTCAGGGCATTTTCCCCCATGATTACAAGGTGAAGAGCAATTTCGTGGCTTTTGGGAGGAGGGTAAAACAGAAAACCACGTCTAGGAGAAGAGGAGAAGTTAGGGTGGTGTGCCTGGGGTAGTGACACAGCTGGGCTGGGACTGTTCCCAGGCTGCTCCCAGTCCTTAACTCTTCTTACTGTACTGGAGGTGCTTATCTGTTTCTTCACCCTGTGGTCAGTGGTGGGGTTAACTGGGTTCCACACCTTCCTGGTGGCACTGAATCAGACAACCAACGAAGATGTAAGTAGAGTCTTTCTGTTCCTCTGAGCCATCTCCGTTTCTCATCGCTTCCTCGGTGTGTCATGGCTGTGCCCACCTTGCTGACATGCCCTGCAGGCTGAGGCAGGGCACCGTGGGCAGGTGTTGGTGGAGCAGACCTGAGCTTGTGCCCTGACTGTTGCAGATTAAGGGGTCCTGGACTGGGAAGAACCGCGTGCAGAATCCCTACAGCCATGGCAACATAGTGAAGAACTGCTGTGAGGTGCTCTGTGGGCCTCTTCCCCCCAGGTAAGCTCTCAATGGGCAGCCCTGCCGCTTTTGCCCCCAGAGCCCAGTGCAGGACTGGGAGGAGCTTTCCTTGTTTGGGTGCAAGACCTGGCTGCTCTTCTGCCAGCTCTGTGTGTGTTGAGTGCTTCTGGAGGTCTCTTGGGACATGGCTGGGTGCTCTGGGGAGGAAGGTCCTGTGTTGCCTTCCTTGCATATCTTCAGTGATTCAAGCTTGTGATGTGCTCGCTGTCACCATGTGCTTGGGAAGCCGGTGGAGGAGTGGCTCCTCTTCCCTGGGGCAGCGTATGGAGCGGACGCTCTTTCAAGGGCACTTGTTTTGGTGGGCTCCCACACCCTGAACAGGGCTGCTCTCCTAGGGGCTTGGTTTCACAGGAGGAACATAGACACTGTAAATTAGGTTTGGGCTGTGCACAGCCTGCTTTGGAGAGGAACCCCTTCCCCTGACATTTGTCTTCCACCAGCACTTTTCCTACAGGAAAAGAAGTTGGCTTCGGGAGAGGCGTGGGGTCTCTGACGGTGTGATTCTGTTCTTGCAGTGTCTTGGACAGACGGGGCATCTTGCAGCAAGAGGAGAGCACAACTCAGGAGGAGTCGTGCCCACGGGGGACCAGCGCTCAAGAGCCCACTGTCGCCCAGGGCCCTGGTGGGCAGGCAGAGGAGAGCAGCGCCCAGCAGAAGGATGGCAGCGTTCCTCACCTGAGTGCCGTGAGTGATTCCCTCTGTGTGGGGAGTGAGTGGGTGTCCTGCTTGGAGTTGCTGGTGCTTTGGGCCAGCAGAGAGAAAGCTGATAGTGTGACTTAGCAGGAGCAAAGCAGCACTTATGGCCTTGCTGAGAGGCTCCAATGAAAAGCCTGTTGTGCTCTGGCCCTGGAAACCGGTGTCTCTCTGGGGCTGGCTGGGAGGGTGCTGGGCTACTCTGACTCCTAGTAAACCTCAAAGGAAATCACAGCTGGCTGCATCTCCGTGAGAGCACCCAGGAACTGGCACTTAATGGAGGCTAGGAGGGGCTGAGGAGGGGTGGGAGATTGCAGGCATCTTTTGGCACTGAGTGCAAGCTGAAGGGTTGTGCCTGGGAAGGGCCCTCACAGGTGTGGGATCGCCATCCTTGGAGAAAGCCATCGCTCCACTGGATATGACCCTGAGCAGCCTGCTCTGTCTTCGAAATTAGCTCCACTTTAAGGATGTGGTTGGACAGGAGACCTACAGAGTGCCCTTCCCACTGAAATTATTCTGTGAACACGGTGGAAAGTGGCTGGGCCTACTCCTGCTTGGGCATGAGCTGCTGTTTCTCTGGTGGAAACAGTCCAGACCACTACTGTAGGAGCAGTCCAGTGCTCCAGATATTCATGAAGCTGCTGTTTTGCCTGTTTGGTGGCCCCTGGTTTCTCCTCTTCCCAAACACTGCTGAGAGCTCTGCCTGGTAGAGCTGGAGACAGGAGCAGGGCAGCAGGGCCAAGCTCAGACAGGTTCTCTGTATTGGGGTGTATTCGTGCAAGTCACTGCTGTCTTTTCTCTCCAGGTCCCTGTGCCATCCCTGAGCAACGCTGAGATGCCAGAGGAGAAGCAGCTAACGTCTGGGGAGCTCCCAGTCCCATCCCAGGACGCTGGGCAAGCAGAGCACTAGCATCTGCTTGAAAGGGAGAACTTTCTTGTTTTGTCTAATCAAAGCTGGAAGTGATAGAGGAGAGGAGGAGATGGGCTGGATGGCAGGCAAACGATTCCTCATGGCCATTTTGCTTTAGTCATTGTTCACCTCGATGCGCAGGCGGTGCATGGTGTCAAAGGATAACGAGCCTGAGTGGCCTGCCTTGGTCACTGAGGGGCACCCACCACCACCGAAGCTGGTCTGCCTGCAGGCCGAGGCAGGACCTCTTGCTCTGCAGGTTGTCCTGGATGCTAAATACCGGCTCGGTGGCCAGGGCTTTCCCTCCCTTTGGCCCCAACTTTCTGACGAGATGACTTGTGGTCAAGCAGCTCAGAAGTGACATTAGGGTCGGCCTGCTCCCTACTGCTGAGGAATCCTGGTGGGAAGGGGAAAGCAATTTATGGCAGTAGCGTCCTCTCTCCCCTCCTCCCTCCTTCCTCTAATCTGTGGCATTGTTTTATTGGTTAACGTGGCAGGGGTTGTCAGGAGACATTTTGGTGCCAAAAGGGCCAAGACAACTGGGAAGGTGTTCTGCTGGCAACGATGTTTAAAGTAGCTTCCTTCCCGTGCTCCTTCTTTTCGTGTGACTTAGCTGGCGCAAGAGCAGTTGTGGCAGGGGCCCTCCTTCCCGTCTTTCCCCGGGGCTCACGCCTGACTTGGGGCTCGAGGGAAGGAGCGGGGCAGCCTGTCTTCCTGCCGCTTGTCTCCACCCCACGCTGGCCGCAGAGTGGTTGTGCAAGGGGTGTATCAAGCTGCAGGGGAGGGTCAACCTGTGCCACTGGCTCTCTAGCTTGTGCCAGGGCTGCGTTTGCTCCCGGGTTCCTGTGCCAAGCACAGGCGTGCCCTCCCCTTGCTCGCCAGGCTGTGGCACACCACTCGGCCGCTGCTCTGCAGAGCCTCAGCCCCAATTCTGTGTCGTGTCATTGTGCCCCCATGTCCCCCCTGCCTTGCCCTGCATTTCTCAGCCATCCTCGACTGGCTTTCAGAGCCTTGACTCTTTCCTGGGCTTTGCCAGCTGTCCTGGGACTGGCTGTGCGGTGTCGGCCATCCGTGCCTCCTCAGCAGAGGAGGGAGGAGAGGCCAGGGGCAGGTAGTGGTGGGAGAGCTCTGTGCCATGGCAGGGCTCCTCTTCCACTGTGACACTCCCTGTCCTGCGCGTGGCAGCCGGGCTGGGAAGAGCCTTGTGTCTGCTGGGTCCCCGCAAGTGCCAGCGATGGAGGGAAGGCGATTTTGCGCCCTGGCAGCTCTCCATCCCAGTGCTGGGTACTTGTGTGCCTCCCCGCAGACATGCAGTAGGTGGGTGGCAGGTGGAGGATGTCCTGCCGGGTCGGTCCTGCTTGTTTCTCCATCATGCTCCTGCCTGGCAGCGTGAACTTGCTGCTCTTCCTTCCCTGGCCTTGTATGCCATCCTGCTTTTGACAGTGGCGTGGAGCGAAGCGGGGAGCCTTGTCCCCCCGGAGCCTGATGTGTGCCTCCCAACTTGCTCCTCTTCCCTGCCCCCTTGCAGTGTTGACCTGGGCCGTGCCTGGCAGTGGCCGAAGTGGTATTAATGTGGCGACCAGCGCTGCCCCCTCTCCTGAAGTGCCAGGGTCTCCTCTCCCAGGGGAGAGGGCAGAGCTGCTGCCCTGGGCTCCGGCAGCGGGTTCAGAGTGTCCCTGCAGCTGCTCCCTGCTGGTACTTATCAGGGAAGGAGCTCGGACCTCCCACTGCCAGTGGGGCCGGAGCTGCCCGGCTCGCAGCCGCTGCCACCCTGCAGCCAGACCTGGCCTGTCCCCCCGGGGCAGGGGGGCCTGGGACAAGCCCCAGCTGCAGCCCCAGGCCCCACACACCCTGCTGGCGGTGGGAGCACCCCTCCTCTCCCACCTGCCCCAACACGCTACTGACCAAATCTCAAACTCGTTGTGAAAAAGTGTATTTTTTGGTTTTACTAATCTATTTTCTAATGCGGTGTGTTGAGTGCTGCCTGCTGGGGCCGTCGCGGATGCTGCCTGCACCTGTGGTTCCTGCCTGCTCTGTTCAGGTTCTCTGTGAAGGAAGTGGGGGTAGGGCGAGGGTTGGGGTTTCTTTATTTTTCTTCTTCTTTTTTTTTTTTTTTTTAATTTTAAAACAATGAAGGAAACTTAATTGGTTTGAAAAATGGCTGAGCTGTAGCCTCTGCCTCTGTCTGTGCCTCCCCAAACCCGCTGCCCCCTTCCCTTCCCTGTGGCTTTCCAGCCTCTACGTCTCACACTTCCAGGGTGGCTTATCTGCCTTGTCTCATTTGCGTCCTGCGGGTGAAAGCGGGGGTCTCGGTGCACAGATGCTGCAGCCCAGACCTAACGGTGACAAATCCCACTGGCTGCAGCTGGGGAGGGCCCTGGGAAGCTTTCTGTTACCTGCAGCCACTGCTCCCTTCCCCAGCTCCCTCCTGGCGCATAGGAAGCAGGCTGCAGGCTGGAGCGGAACGGACTTGCACACTTTTATTGGGATGGAGCGCAAAGGAAGAGCCTGGGTGCCCAAAGGCCGATGCCGCAGTGCAGGAGCTGGTGGCGTGCAGCAGGCAGAGCTGGCCGAAGGGGGCTGGGGTAGGTGCCCCCAGCCCGGGAGCAGCAGCTGGTTGATGTTACAGGCTGCCCTGTGCTCCTGGGGGGATCCCTTCCCCTGCCTGCCCCTGCCCATGCAGGGGGGCTCTGTGGGGCCCTGGCTCGGCTGCAGCTCCCCTGCCCCTTCCCGGGGGATGCCTGGGGTGCTTTGGGGGGGATCTGGCAGTCTGGAAGGGGCTGTGGTGCTGGGTGACAGCCTCACCCTGCTGAGCCCATCTGCTTGTGGGGCAGCAGGGTGATTGCTCCACTTCCCTCTTGTACCCCCCTGGACCAGGCTTGGTGCCCTTTGGGGGCCACCTTGAGCTGAGGGAGGGGGCTCGTCGTGCCCTTGCTGGGCTGCTCTCAGCTTGGCCAAACCTCTCCCTGGCAATCCAAACTGTCCAGCAAACCTTTCTGCGCTCGCCCTGGCTCTGCGGGGAAGATGCTGGAGGAAGGCAGCATGGGTGTCCTCTCATGGCGAGGAGCCGGGCTCGGTGGCACCTCTGGGCTCAGTGGCACCTCTGGGCTCTCCCACCCAGCTGCTCAGCGCCGGGTTTGCTCCATCCCTGCCTGCCGCAGACCTCCCTGTCCTTGCAGGCTCCTGTGCGCTCAGCCCAGCAGACAAGGGCTCTGGGAGGAGCTCCTAAAGCTGTGGATAAAGTGGGGCAAACCCCGGGGAGGTAATCCAGGCCCTCAGCGGGGAGCGTGGTCCCCAGGGTGCCTGGGGCACCCGTGTCGGGGCAGCGGAGCGAGGCAGCGCAGTACAAATTGTCCTGGGGGCAGCAAACGGGGCAGCCTCGGGGGACCAATGGCCGAGCTGCCCACAGCGCCTGTGGGGTCCCGCTGCCGGGGCTCACCTGCTTCCCCCCCGAGCAACTGTCCCCTCCAGCCCTGACCCGCTGGGGTGGAAGCGGCTGTGGGCTGTGCCCGTCGGCGCAGCAGTGCCAGCAGGCAGGGCAGGCTCAGGAGGACTCTGCCAGGGAGAGCGCCTGCAGCTGCCCCTCGGGACCCCCCAGCTCGGCCTCGTCCCGGCTGCTGTCTAAGGTCTCCGATCCCTCGAAGCAGCCCGAGTCCCGGGGAATGTCCACCTTGGGCTCCAAGGGCGAAGGCTGGGCGTCGGAGCTGTCGCCTTCCTCCGGCTCGCTCGCTGCTGGGAGAGACGGGATGTGGCGTTAGCGGGCAGCGAGGCTGGGGCTGCCCGGTGCGGGGGCTGTGGGCAGCGTGGGGTGTCCCCGACCTCCCCCCGCCTCTTACTGTCGTAATCCAGGAGGAGCTCGGCGGCCGTGAGCAGCTTGGCGCGGTGCTGGGGGTCCGTGATGTTCAGCTCGTTGAGGTGGGTCTCCCGCAGCTCCTTGAAGTCCTCCAGGGTCTGGTAGCCGTTGAGCAGCAGGGTGGAGGTGTGCTCCTGCGGCCGGGGGGCGGAGGGGTGAGCGGAGCACGGCACAGCTCCCCCAGCTCCCCTCACCTGCCCCTTGGCACTAGCCACGTGGCTCCCACCTTGGCGCAAGTCCATGGCCAGCACTTGCCCAAGAATCATCGAGAAAAGCCCCGTGTGTGTCCCCTGCCCGCACAGTGGTGCTTGGGCACAAGGTGGAGGGACCCATGGGGATGGGGGATCGTGAAGGGCTGCTGGGGGGCAGAGGGGAGGGTGGTCCTGCTGCTGGCACCCTGGACTCGTGTGCGGTGCCACTGTCCCCCCATGGGCCACCGTCCCTTACCTGCAGGTTGATGCGCTCCAGCAGCTCGTGGAGGGTCTTGGGCTTGGGCCGCTTGCTCTTGCTGGGGCCCCGGCTCTTGCGGGCGGGGGCCGTCTCCTCGGGGATGACATCCACGTAGATGAACTTGAAGGAGCCCACCCTGTTGTTGAGCAGCCCGGTCCAGGTGCCCACGGGCGGCTTCTCGATGATGCCGATGATGTCCCCTTTCTGGGCCGAGGGAGATGGGGGTGGAGGTGGGTGCAGGCTTGGGAACGGCTGGGGAACCCCCCCCTCAGAGGGGTCCCCAGCCACCCTGCCTCCCTCCCCAGTGCCTGCACCCTGGTCCTGCCCCTCGCCCCCTCTCTCCCCAGCCCGGGCCGGCCCCACCGTGGCTCACCCGCAGCTTCAGCGAGTCCTTGTCGTAGGGGCTGGGTGTGAAGTCGGTGTGGACGCGGGCCCGGCCGCAGAAGGGGCCGGTGTAGGCTGGGCCGCTCTCCTCCAGCCGCAGGCTCTCCCGCTGGCTGCCCCCGGGGCTGGAAACCTCGCTGCCTGCGGAGGGGAGGGAGGTCAGGACGTGCCCGGCGGCGGGGCGAGGGGCTGGCGTCCTGCCGGGGCCAGGCTCACCGCTGGACAGCTGGCGGCTGAGGGATGGGTGCCCGTCTTCCTCCATCTCCACGTAGGACAGGGGCACCTTTTCGTGGCTCGGCTCCTCCGTGCTGCTGGCTGGGGACGGGGGGCACAGGGGGCCCTCCTCCTCCACGTCTCCCTGCTGGGGGACCAGGGTCAGGCTGAGGGAGGGGGAGCTGCCCCCCGCCTGCCCGGGCGCCCCGCTCACCTTCCCTTCGGCCAGGGCTTTCACGGCCATCCTGCCCATCTTGCGGTTCATGGTGCGGGAGATGACGGCCCGCCACTTCTTGCCCAGCTTCATCCCGCTGCTCCGTGCGGCATCGTCGGGGCCGGCGCTGCTGGACTCATCCTCGGGGATCTGGCAGAGGGATGGAGAGTGAAGGCAGGGCCCCCGCCCCGGGAAAACCTCAGCTGGGTCGCACGGGGCTGCAAGACTCCCTGGGGAGCGACACCCCAAAGGCGGTGCTGGGGCTGCTCCACGGCATGTGGGCCACCAGCAGGACCAGGACTTTGGGGAAACGGGCTCAGGAAAGGGCTGTGCCCTGGGGGAGCAGGAGGTGGCAGGGGGTGCTGCCGCCCTGCGGGGAGGCCAGACACTCACGTTCTCCTCCAGGTTGAACTCCTTCTCGCTCGGCGCGGGGGAGCTGACTTTGGACTTGGCAAAGTCCTTGAAGCTGCTGGAGCGCTGGAGGGAGAGCTGGGGGAGAGGGAAAGGTGTGAGGGCTTCTCCCCACGCCCCCCTGTGCCAGCTCCCACCCTCCCCTCCGGCAGCCGGGCCCCTGAGCAAGCCAGAGCCGCCCCAGGGCGATGCTGCTGCCGCAGGAGTTTTTTGGCTGGCACAGCCTGGCCCTTCCTGCCCCCCGCAAGAGCTGCCGTGTGTTGTGAGCCCCCGGGGACCCGGGGTGCAGAGACCCGGCATCGCTCTCGGTGTGTACGTGGCCTCTTGGCACAGCGTTGCTGGGGCAGGGGCTGCGCGGCGTGGTGCTGCTGTGGGCTGAGCAGCGCTGACAGCCCCTGCGCCAGCACCCGCTGCGGGCGCTCCGGCGCTGAGCCTGGCACCGCCGAGCCGGGGGCAGCCCGGGACCGCGCCACGGCCGTGGCACAGGGGCTGGGTGCGTGCTGGGAAAACAGGGGGGCTCTGCAACGCAGCCGCCCCGCTCGGCAACCAAATGGGGGCTTGTTGCACCGCCCAGCCCCCAGGCCAGGCATTTTGGGAACGCGAGCAGAGTGGGACCCGCCTCGAGCTCAGTCCTGCTCCTGCGGTGGCCGTACTGTGGGTCGGTCCCTCCCTTCCCTGCGAGCATCTGGCAGCTAAAGGCTGTTTTCAGCTGCTGAGAGCAGGAGTGCTGCCGTGCCCGTGCTGCTGCCCTCGTGTTCAGCTCCAGGCCTGAAAGCTGCCAAGGTTTTCTGCCTGCGAGCACCGTCCCACAGCCCGGAGAGCACCTCCCCTGCCAGTCCCGGCTTTCTGCCAAGGCCACCAAAGCGGTTTTGGGTCTCAGTCCTCCATCAGTGCCTCTTCCAGTATGCCCTGTGCCCCCTGCCTGCCTCCCTGGCTCTTCTTCCCTCCTCTCCATGTCCTCGGGTGCCTGTCCCACATGGGAAGCGGTTCCCAGTGCCAGCCCAGTGCCAGCCCAGTGCCAGCCAGCCGGGCCACCCAGCTGGGTGGCCACCTGGTTCTGGGTCTCCCTCATCCCCGGATGCCCAGCGCCGGCGCTGCCGTAGGAGCCAGCTTGCATGCGAATGCTGGGCGAGCTCCGCTCCCGTCTGCCGGCGCGCTCGGAGCACACGCCGCGGCACTCGGTCTTGCCTCGACCGCAAAGGCAGCAATTTCCTTTCTCAAGTTGCTCTGCCCGCCCTGAGCTCCTGCCTGTGCCGGAGGCAGCTGAGGCCCTGCTCAGCCCCTGCACAGCCCGGCCCTGCTCAGGCACGGCTCCGCGCCTTCCCTCATCCACTTTATCAACTCGACTGAGCCCCTGTATTACTTATTTTTGCCATTTTCTTATAGAGGTCTGGCTCGGATGAGGGAGACCCGCCTCCATCCCCGCTGTGGTTTACGTAGCAGGACCAGCTCCGCTGGTGCATCCATGCGGAGATGCTGTTGGTTTGCCTGACTCCAGCCCCAGAACCCCTCGGGTCCCTCCCCGCACCCTTCAGATGAAAGAACTTTGTGCCCTGTGCCCCCCCGCAGCCAGGAAAGGCCCCCACGGCCACTGCCCCAGGGCTGGAGGAGCCAGGGGGCAAGAGCAGCTCTGGAAAGCCTGGCAGTGGGGAGCCATGGAGCTGGGGCCACCAGGCCCCCCCCCGGGTAGCATGGCAGTGAGAGGGAAGTGAGAGCAGCAGCGGTGGCTGGGCAAGGGCAGGGGATGCCCGCCGGGGCCTGCCGGGCTCACTGGGCCACCCCCGGCACAGGGAGGGGACGCTTCACCCAGATTTCCCTGGGAGCTTCCCAGCATGGAGGAGCCGCCATGGCGTGTGGCTCTGCCGGGATCTCTGCCGGTCGTGGGCAGGACCACGGCACCGAGCACTGTTGCCAAAGCCAGCCCACCCTGGCCCTGCTGTGCCGGGGGCTTGAGAGGCCGCCGTGCTGGTAACCGGTGCTGCCGGTGGCTTCCGACGCTCGGTGCGGTGCTGCCGGAGGAAGCGGCCAATGCACATGACGGAGCTGCAGCCTCGCACTGCCTCGACCGCAGACACCTTGCTGCGCGGGCCGGGCTGGGAGCCGTGTGCCAGCACCGTGGCCGTCCCCCCTGGCAGGAAACGGCAGGCGGCCGCCCACGCTGCGGGGAGCCATGGGGAGAGGGAGCCGCTGTCCCCCCCGGCAGAGCCCCACGGGTCCCACGGGCACCCCAGCTTGCACCCACGCTGACCCCGGGGGTCTGTGCATCCTGGACACCCATCCCACCTGGCTGCGAGCCGGGGTGGGAGCAGGGCACGGGACAAGGACAAGACCACGCACTGGCAAAGCCACAGTGGCCAGAGGTGGCAGGGACTGACTGCTGGCGGTGCTGCCCCCGGGCCCCACAGGGATCAGCCCCACGGCTGCCCCAGCCCCCCAGCACCAGGGCTCCCTGCTCAGCATCCCATGGGCAGCCTGGGCTCGGCTGGTGATGGGCACAAGGGGACACCAGCCGGTGCCGAGGGCAGCCCAGTGCCACCGGCGCTCACCTTCCTGTGTCCTGGCTCTTTCTCCCCGGCGTTGGAGGGCTTGCGGCGCAGCATGGTGCTGGGGCCTGGCGGCAAGGGTGCAGCGTTCAGGCGGCGCCTGGCACGGCACGTACCGAAGCACCGGCACCGAGGCTGGGAAGCGCACAGGAAGCCGGCGGTCACATGAGAGGCGCTTGCAGCGGCGCGGCGCGGGGCGGCCGGCGGGTGCGCGGGCTGGGGCAGGAGGAAGGAAACCCTCCACGAAGCTGCTGCCCTGCCCGGGGCCCCTGGGGGGGATGCCTGTGTGCACCCTGCCACCCCGCAGCCATGCTGCCGCCTCTCGGCAGTGCTGCTGGTGGGCACCGCGTCCCCCTTCTGCAAAGGGGGAAGGTCCCCACGCCCTCCACCATGCTCACTCCCTGTGCCCAACCATAGGATCACAGAATGGTTTGGGTGGGAAGGGACCTTAAAGGCCACCCAGTGGCACCCCCTGCCCTGGGCAGGGACACCTCCCACCAGCCCAGGTTGCTCCAAGCCCCGTCCAACCTGGCCTTGAACCCCTCCAGGGATGGGGCAGCCACAGCTTCTCTGGGCACCCTGGGCCAGGGGCTCACCGCCCTCACAGCAAAGAGTTTCTTCCCCAGATCTCATCTCAATCTCCCCTCTTTCAGTGTAAAACCCTTCCCCCTCGTCCCACGGCTCCCCTCCCTGCTCCAGAGCCCCTCCCCAGCTTTCCTGGAGCCCCTTTAGGGACTGGCAGGGGCTGGAAGGTCTCCGCGGAGCCTTCTCTTCTCCAGGCTCTTCTCATGCTGCACATGATGGCCAACCCCTCCGTGTGATGCTTGGTCTGGGTCCCCTCTGTCCCCTGCATCCGCAGGTCCTCCTGGCTGGATGTCAAGCCCAGGTGGGACGTGCGTGTTGGCACCCGCAGGGCAGCGGGGATGGCCCCCGGTTGGGCTGGCTGCCCTCCACCCTCTTGCTCCAGTTCCTCCATCTCTCATCCCAAGAATTAAAATCTGCCCTGAATCTGCCTCTTCGCTGCCGGTGCTGGGCAGGGCAGACGGCACGGGGAGGGTGACGTGTGTGGGGCCGGACCCCAGCCCCACACCATCCATCGACGATGGCAGCTGGCAGCACACCGGGCCGCCGGGGCAGGGCACAGCAGCGTGCAGGCACCCGCCGGCATTGCTCATGTTTAATCGCAAACGAGCAAATAGAAAACAAAAAAAAAAGGAAGTGAGTGGCGGGGAGAAGAAACGGCGGCAGCTGGGAGGGGGCTGGCGCGGGGCCGGCGCGGGGTCAGGCCTGCAGCCCGGCGAGCAGAGCCGAGAGGAGGGAGGCGAGGGCCAGCGTGCCCAGGGTGGCCGTGGCGGCGGTGGCGGTGGCGGCACTGCCCAGCGGGAAGGGCTCGGTGTTCCTCTGCAGCCAGCGGTACTCCTCCTCCAGCCGCTGCCGCTGCAGCTCTGGCCCCACGCGCGCCCGGATGGTCTCGTAGTAGGTGTTCAGGTACCGGATCTGCAGCCGGGCACCGCGGGGGGCTGCAGGGGGCTGCAGGGGGCTGCCCCGGCCACCTGCACCCCCCTCACTGCCCGCATTCCCCTTTCCCCCATTGGCCCTCCCCATCCAGCTAGCCCACAGCCTGGTCACTGGCCCCACCCGCACACCCTGTTGCCCCTCTCCATCCACACATCCCTCCCTGTCCCGGCCCCCTTGAGGCTCCTAGAATCATAGAATAGAATCATAGAATAGTTTGGGTGGGAAGGGACCTTAAAGGCCACCCAGTGGCACCCCCTGCCCTGGGCAGGGACACCTCCCACCAGCCCAGGTTGCTCCAAGCCCCTTCCAACCTGGCCTTGAACCCCTCCAGGGATGGGGCAGCCACAGCTTCTCTGGGCAACCTGGCCCAGGGGCTCACCCCCCTCACAGCAGAGTTTCTTCCCAATATCTCATCTCAATCTCCCCTCTTCCAGTGTAAACCCCTTCCCCCTCGTCCCATGGTTCCCCTCCCTGCTCCAGAGTCCCTCCCCAGCTTTCCTGGAGCCCCTTTAGGGACTGGCAGGGGCTGGAAGGTCTCCGCGGAGCCTTCTCTTCTCCAGGCTGAACCCCCCCAGCTCTCTCAGCCTGTCCCCACAGCAGAGGGGCTCCAGCCCTCCCAGCAGCTCCGGGGCCTCCTCCTGCCCCGCTCCAACAGCTCCGTGTCCTTCTGCTGTTGGTGCCCCAGGGCTGGAGGCAGCGCTGCAGGGGGGTCTCCCAGAGCAGAGCAGAGGGGCAGAATCCCACCCCCCCTCAGGGTTTACCTGCCCCAACCTCAAGCCATGGTCCTGGTTTCCCACTAAGTGCACTCCCAACCCCATGTGCATCCCCCGGGCCGATCCCACATCCCTGCTCTGCCCCCCTGCCCCGAGCACCCCGTACCTGCTCCGGTGACAGGAGGCTGAGGTCGATGAGGTTGCGGTCGTAGGGCACCAGGGACACCACCTCGAAGGTCAGGAAGGGCTTCTCCTTGCTCTGGTGCTGACGCAGAGAGGTGGCGTTGGGTGTCCCCACCCCTGGCCCGACGCACCCCACCTGGCACTGTGCCACCCCCGCCACCGCAGCCCCATTGCCCTACCTTGGTCTGCGCCTCCACCACGAGGGCGACGTCCTCAATGCGGATCCCGAACTCGCCATCACGGTAGTACCCGGGCTCTGGGGGCCGGGAAGGCACCCAGTGAGTTCTGACCCCCAGCAACTCCCCCATCCCATCCCACCCCAGGGGGCCCTGAGCAGGGCCGAGCGCTGAACACCTCCATCCCTGGCTGGGCTCTGCACCTCGGGGACATCCCCGAGAGCCCGAGGCGCTGGCCGGAGCGATGGGCACACGTACCGATGGAGGTGAACATGCCGGCCGCCAGTGGCACGTTGTTGGACTGGAAGCCCACGGGCCCTGCAGGAGACATGGGGTGGGTCACAGCTCCTGGGGACAGCGCGTGCTGCGGGGACACCCTGGCAAGGACCAAGGTGTTTCACTGTCAAGAACCACGTGGCCACCCCAGCAAGCACCATGGGGCCACCCCAGCAAGGACTGTGAGCCACCACAGCAAGGACCATGGAGCCACCTTAGCAAGGACCATGGGGCTACCCTGGCAAGGACCATTGGATCATCCCAACAAGGACCATGGGACCACCCTGTCAAGGACCGTGGGACCATGGCAAGGACCGCAGCACCCTGCAGGTGGGGGACACCTGCCCTCAGCAAGAGGCTCAGCTGGGCTATGAGAAGCCCCAGATGAGCCCCTGTCCTCGTCCCTGTCCCCCGCAGCTCAGCCCGTGTCCCCTGCACTGGTGCCGGTGCCGCAGCACCTACATTCGTGGACCGAGAGGAAGTTGCCGATGCCGTGGCCGGTCCCGTGGCCGTAGTTGAGTCCAATGTCCCAGAGCGCCCGGCGGGCGAAGGACTCCACCGTTCTCCCTGGGGAACGATGGGGTGGGATGGGGGCCAGTGGGCCGGTGAGGGCCCCCCTGCCCTCCTCCTCCCCATGCCCGGGGGGGCTGGACATGGTCGGGCTGCCCAGCGCCTGGCTCAGCACCCACCTGCCGTGTTGGGCGGGAAGACGAGGCGGGACAGGTCGATGTTGCCCATCAGCACACGGGTGTAGGCTTCCTACGAGGGGCACGGCAGGGGGGCTGAGCGCGGTGGTGCCCAGAGGGTCCCCCTGGCACATCCAGCCCTGGTGCTGAGTGCCGCAGAGGGTGCTGGCTGGCGGGGGCAGGGGGCTGGTACCTTCTGCAGTGGGGTGGGCACACCCCAGTGCACCGTCCGCGTGATGTCTGTCGTCCCGTCCCTGCAAAGGGGGGACGTGAACGGGGCGGGGGGGATGCAGCCCCAGCGCTGCCACCACCCTGCGCTGGGGGCGTGGGGAGGGGGTGGGGGGCTGTGCAGTGCTGAGGGGGTCTGCACTAAGGGCTACGCACAGATATTGCCCTCCGGTGTCCGAGAGGTACATCTCATCCACAGACAGGTTCCGACTGCTCCCGTTGGAGGGGCTGTGAGGGGAAAAGGGGGGTCAGAGCCCGCTCCCCACCGCCGCTGCTGGCCCTGGCCCCCCCAGCCCTGGCCAGGGCTGAGCCGTACCTGTAGTGGGCCAGCGCCGCGTTGAGCCCGCTGGCGGAGATGGACTGGAAGCTGGGCCCGCGGCTGTGCTCCTGGGCCCTGGAAGGCAGCAGGGAGGGAGATGCTGGGGGTCCCTGGCTGCCCTGCACCGGGCGGCGGGCTCGGGGGCGGCAGCACTGACCGGCGGAGCATGTCGATGTGCTGTGCCCCTGAAAACTCGTCCACCTGCCCCTGCGGGACCATCTTCTCCAGCCACAGCAGGTACTGGATGACAGCCACGGCGTCCCGGAGCTGGGGGTGGCCCAGCGGGAGGCATCAGCACCCGCTTCCCCCGGCAACCCCCACTCCTGCTCGGGTCTGTGGGGACGGGGACAGCCCTTACGTGAGCGGCTCGCAGCAGCTCCTGCTCCTTGGCGTTTTTCACAGCCTTGGCCATCATGACGGGGGAGTAGCTGTCCTCCAGCAGCTTCTCCTGCAAGGGCAGGCTGGGGGTGGCACGGCCACCAGCACCCCCGTGCCCCAGGGATGGCCGCGGGGCATCTTGCGCCCCCGTGGCTCAGTGGCATGGGGCTGTCCCCGAGCCTGGCAGGACCCACGTCGCCCATGGCCAGGCTCAATGGCACTGGTGCCAACGCCGGCACGTGTCAGTGTCCCACCTGGGGGATGACGCCGTAGAGGCCGTAGGTGGTGTACTCGGTGCCCAGCCAGATGGTGACGTTGCCCTGGGCGTAGCGGTGGAGGTGGGCGTGCGCCTGCCCGTACTCCTGCAGCTCCACGCACAGCGGCCCCGGGCAGTCTGCCCGCAGGGACTCCTGCGCCGCCGCCGACAGCCGCCTCTCGTCCACGAAGAGGCTGGGGAAGGACGCGGGATGGGGTGGGCACCGCCTGGGGCTGGCCTGCTGCCTTGGGTCCCCCCCGGAGCCAGCGGGGAGGAAGGGTTGGCTGGGGGTCCCGGAGGGGGTGCTGGGCTGGGGACGGGGGTCGGCTTCAGGCTGTGCTGGGAGGGAGGGTGCTGCACCCCAGGGTGGGCTGGGTGGGAGGGGGCTGGGCTTCAGAAAGTTGGGGGGCTTGGAGGGGACACGCAACGGGGCTGGGCGCTGCAGGACGTGGTGGGGTCTGGGGAAGGGGGCAGCTGGGGCAGGGGAGGGTCCCATGGGTGCTGGCCCTGGAAAGGAAGGGGGGTGGGTGCTGACCCCCGTCTGTGCCGCAGGCCCACCTTATGTTGGTGTTGGTCAGCAGGGTGTAGGAGTAGAAGACGGGGTTGTAGGGGATGTCGTCTCCGCGGAGGTTGAAGAGCCCTGCCGGGAACGAGACCTCCGAGCCTGTGCCCGCCGGCTGCCCTCCACCCCCAGGGCTCGGAGCCCACGGCACCCACCACGGCACCCACCACGGCACCGTGGCTACTCACAGGCCGTCTCCTCCAGCCCTGACAGCAGCACGGCTGTGGGGCGTCGGACATGCTGCTCCATCTGCTGCCGGATCCCGGCCACCTTCTCCTGCCAGCTGCTCCCTGGGAGGGAACCGAGCGGCCGGCGCAGCTCAGGGACCACCACGGCCCCCCGGGCTGGGGGCTGCCATAGGCGAGCATCCGCCCAGCAGCCTCGGGGAGGACAGCCGTCGTACCCGTGAATGCCTCCGGGAGGCTGTAGATCGTGCTGGAGGGTGAAGAGGGTCTCTCGTCACCCCACACTTGATCCACAAGGTTGGTCTCGATGGGGACCAGGGTCCTGCCAGAGCCGTGCAGAGCCTGGCTGTAGCTGTTCCAGGTGTCTGAGGGGGGGAGACAGCCCGCGGTTGGGGGGACCTGGTAAATCCACACCCAGGAGCTGCCCTGGCATCGGGCAGGGTCACCCCATATGGTGGCCAGCCCTACCGATGGAGAAGAGGAAGGGGTCCAAGCTGATGTTCCCCCCCACGGGAACCGCCTCCAGGATCCACAGCCCGATGGACTCGATCCAGGCTGCAGGAGAGACCTGGGTGGCACCACGAGGACAAACCACATCCCGGCCCATGCCGAGCCCAGGTGAGGCCGTGGTGGGGCCAGGGGGGTCCTGGCGGTGGTGGGACACAGCGGCCCCCCCATCCTGCACCACACTGACTTGTCCTCTGCAGCTCCCAGTTGCAGTCCAGCTGCCGCTCTGCCTGGGTCCAGTAGCGGCTGTCGGTCCACAGGGCAGCCTTGTCCTGCGTCACCACGCCGGTGCCTGGGACAGGAGTGGGGGCTCAAGCGTCACCACTGCCCCCTCTCCCAGCAGCTGGCGGGGACCCCCAGGGATCCCCAGCCCGACCTGCTGCTGGAGCGGGACCGTGCCCTGCCCGAGGAGCCCCAAGGATGAGGACCAGCAGGCAGCTGGGTGCTGCCCCCCGCGCAGGGACCCCAAGGCAAGGAGGATGCTCTCACCTGCAGAGCCGGTGAAGCCGGTCAGCCAGCCCAGCCGGGCATCCCGCTCGGCGATGTACTCGCTCTGGAGCCGGGGACGGAGCCGTGAGGGGTGGCCGCGGGCACCAGCCGGGGAGCCGGTCCCCGGGGGCACGGGCAGGCTGCTGCCTTACCATGTGGGCATCCGTGGAGGGCACGATGTAGGCATGGATGCCGTGGGCTCGCATGGTGTCCCGCAGAGCGGCAAGCCTCGCTGTTGTGTTGGTGGCCGTAGGGGGCAGGTACTGGTGGCAGAAGGGGACACGTGCTGGGGGGAGCACCAGCTGCCGCGGTGGGGCTGGGGGGGTGACCCCCACACTAGGGGTCCCAGGGACAGGGAGGGCTGGGCATGGCGGGGCTCACCGGCGGGTCCGTGGAGCAGTCCCGGACATCGGTCCTGGCGGAGGCAGCCTGTGGCAGCTGGCCTGCGGCACAGCCTGGGGACACGGGGACACCCCACAGTTCAGGCTGCAGCCCGGGGTCCCGCTGGCCCCTTGCTCCATCCCAGGGCCAGCGCTGGGGCAGCTGTGACCCTCGTCCCCAGTCCCAAACACCCAGCCAGCCCAGACTGGGGCTTTTTGCAAAAATCAGCGTTTCTAGCCCCAGGAATAGTGGGTGAAAACCAACACTATCACCCGGCTCGAGGAATCAAATGCTCCCGGGCAAGGCCAGCCCCCATGGCCTGGGGACAGTCCCAGGGGGTGCGCAGCCTGTGCCCGCCCTGCCCGGGAGCTGGGGAGGGGGCTGGCAGGAGCATCCCCGGGCATCCCCGGTGCTGGGGCTGCTGGAGGACCTGCCGGCAGCCAGGGCTGTGCCCCGGTGGGACCCGGCCTCTCCCCAGCGCTGCTCTGCATCTGGTGCCACCACCCTGCCACCACGGCTCCTGCCACCGCCTCCCCCCGAGCGCTCCATCACCGTCACCGCTGCAATCTGTGGGCAGGGACCTGGTTCTTCATCTTGGGACAAGGGCACCAGGCTCGGGTCCACGGGGCACCCTTAGTGTGGTGGGGCCTTGGGCGCCCGGTTTCTGTGCCCCTGGGAGCTGCTCCTTACCCGTCACCTCCCCAGAGCTCGTCCCCGGGGCCAGGCCGGCAGGATTAGCCCCTCTCCGCAGCCCGGCCCCCTGCCCTAGGGCGGCAGGGCTGGAGCAGCGGCACAGCCCTGGCTCCCTCAGGGCAAACCCTCCCTTGCTTCACCCAAAGCTGTGGTTGGGGCTGCAGCAAAAAGCCCCTCCATCCCCCCGCGCTGGGACCAGAGTCCACCCCACCTCCCAGCCTGGACGTACCGTGGAGCAGCAGCACCCAGGCTGCGACCCACTGCGTAGGGCGCATGGCTGCCCTGGGGGTGCCCGGCAGGACGGGGAGCGGAGGGGACGTTTCCACAGTGCCTCGGGTGACAGGTCCCTCCTCCTGCGCCTTTGCCCCAGGGGCGGGGGGATGCTGGACGGGAGGGCCAAGGCCCGGAGCAGATACTGGGGGGGGGAGGTTGTTGTCCTATGCACGGAAAGCGAATCCTGCTGCTAAATAAAAGCAAACAGCACAATCAGCACAAAGTCCAAAGATCCTCCCGGAGCAGAGGTGGGGCTGTGCCAGCTCAGCCTGGCACGTGCCAGCCCGGGATTCACGGCGGGCAAGAAGGGACTGCGGGTGTTCTGCTCCCCCACGTCCCCGGGGAAACCTCTGTCCCCTGGAGCCACGGAGAGCTGACACGGGGACCCCTGGGGTGAGGGTGCCCGGGGGGGGACCGTGCTGCCAGAGCCAGCTGACGCCCTGAGCCGCCCTCCACCTGCCCGGGATGGCAGCCGTGCAGAGCATCCTCCTGGGCACGACCGTGGCCGTCCCCACCCCGGCGCCCGGTGCCACCCCCGGGGCTGGCAGAGGCCAGCAGTGGGGGTGGGGGACACTCCATCCAATTGCTAAACATTACAGCTGTCACCGGGAGGCAAAAATGTCCTTCCCTCCCGTGGGGCCCTGACTGTGCCAGCAGCGCTGGTGGCCGGCCGTCAGCAGGGGCAGCCACGGCACGGGTGGGACACCCACCTTTGGCTCCTGCAGACGGCTGCGTGCTGGTAACACGCGAGTTTGCATCCCCTGGCCATGGCTGGGCCCTTAATTTTTTTACGTGGTGGTTCTTCCACTGCAGCTCTAGCAATGGGGTCGGGAATCTCACACCAGTGGGCTTTTTACCCCAGGGAAAAGCCGTTCGGCACCGAGGACCACATCAGCGCCCGAACCGCTCTCACCTCCGTGCCTGTGTGCGGGGCGCTGCCGGGATGCTCCGTGCCGAACGTCCACATCCCCTGGGTGAGGCGACGTGCTGGCGGGAGGGAAGGAGCCGCGTCCTCAGCCATGAGCCCTGAGCTGGCCGGGGGGGCTGTGGGCAGTGCCAGGGCAAAGCGGGGCAGGAAGGGATGGGAGAGGAGGACGGGTCGGCGATGGCAGCAGCGGTGCACCGCGCTCGCCCGTGTCGCTGGTCTCCAGACCGCTGCGGGCCCCGGGCGCCTGCAGGCGCTTTGGGCTGTGTGAGAGGTGGTGGTGCGGGAAACCCCCCGGGGTGGGCACGGGTCCCGCTGGGTCTCCCCGGGCTGAGCGGGGCTGGCTGGAGGGCACCCGGAATCCTGCCGCAGGCCCCCGGGGACTGCAGACAGAGAGAGGTGGGTGATGTGGGGCAGAGCTGGAGGGGGGACGTGGAGGAGCACGGGGACCCCCCAGCACAGCGAGGTGGGGTCTGGAAGGAGCACGGAGGGATGGGGACACAGCGGACATGGTGCTGGCATCCCGGCTTGTACCCGGAGCGGTTACATGGAAAAGGGACCAGGCTTTGGGGAGATGGAGCAGAACGTCTGAGCCCAGCTCTGTCGTGCGGGTACAGGTTCCTGGGGAGCAGGAATAGGTGTAAGGCCTTGAGGGGGAGCACGGGGTAACGGCAGCGCTAGTGAGAGCACACGGTCCTGACAACGGAGTCACAGGAATAACGAATTCGGAGCACATTAGTGGGTCAGGTGTGAAACGCCGGCAAAGGAGACAACGGCCATGTTTCAGCATCGAGCAGCCTGATGGGATCAGGGACGCGTTTGGCAGCAGCGTATGGAGGGGGGGGAGTGCGATGGTGGCAATGCCCTGCGGGGGGTGCCAGCCCCTGCCCACACCCCAGGCACAGGCTCGGGGCCGGCGGCCGCATCCGAGGGCTGCGCTGGGACCCGCTCTCTGTGGGATCAGCCCTCCGGGATGTGCCCTTTGTCCCGCTGAGCCCGTGAGCTCCGGACCGCCACGGCATCTGCCTCACTAAAAACCTCATTATCTTAGTCATAACGAGCCTTGACCCCGAGGCCTGTCACTTTTATTGCACACGCATTTCCTCTACCTGGTTCAATGACTTCTCTGTGATCGCTGAAGAGAAAGGCTGGCTGAAGGACAGGCCTGGCATCGGCAGGCAGCGGAGGTGTCCGTCCACGGGTCAGACACGGACCTTCTGGGGAGGACGCGCATCCCCACGCAGGATGGACGCACACCCCCACGCAGGACAGGGGTCCCTGGTGGGGTCCCTGGGGGAGAGCTGCTCACCACAGCCCGTGAAGCCCTGCCCGGCCGGCGCCTGGGCTCGGCAGCGTGCCCGCCGCCCTTCTGCTGCCCTTCCCTCCTCCTCGCAAGCCCCTCTCCCGGCCGGATCCTTATCCTGGGCCAGCCCCGGGGCTGGGGGTCCCTGCGCCACCCCACACGCGCTCTCCGCTTCCCTGCCTGGGCACGGCCACGAGGCTGGATACGGCCGGGCCAGGGGTGGGAGCCATGGGCCCGCTCAGAGGTGCTGCCCCTTCCCAGCGGCATTCCATGACCTTTTGGACAGACGGTTTTCAACCCATTTAACGTGGCAGCACCTCTACGGGACCCTTGGAGGCTCTTGAATAGCAATGGAAACCCTCCCTCGCCCCAGGGCAGCTGGCGCATCCCATCCCGGCGTCAAGGCAGCACTGAGGGAACCGGCACAGGTGCCACTCCACGCACTGGGATCTGGGGGGACCTGTCTTGTCCCCAGCGTGGAGAAGTTCACAGTGCCCGGACCGCAAGGACGGGGGGCTGCAGGTGTGCCCAGCTGCCACAGCGCCCGCTGGCACCGGGGCACGTACCATGGCCCCTTGGCCACCCTCTTGTCCCAACCTTGTCCCCCCACCCTCCAATCCTGCTTTTTCTGGCATGGTTGCCACTGCGCACAGGCACAATGCAGGCAGGGATGCTGCCAGGGATGCAGGCAGGGATTCCAGCAGGGATGCCAGCAGGGATGCTGGCAGGGATACAGGCAGGGATGCCAGCAGGGATTCTAGCAGGGATGCCAGCAGGGATGCTGGCAGGGATGCCGGCAGGGTTGCAGGCAGGGATGTAGGCAGGGATGCAGGCAGGTATGCCAGCAGGGATTCCAGCAGGGATGCTGGCAGGGATGCTGCCAAGGATGCCGGCAGGGATGCCGGCAGGGATGCCAGCAGGGATTCCAGCAGGGATGCAGGCCGGGATGCTGGCAGGGATGCAGGCAGGGTTGCAGGCAGGGATGCCGGCAGGGATGCCAGCAGGGATTCCAGCAGGGATGCAGGCCGGGATGCAGGCAGGGATGCCGGCAGGGATGCAGGCAGGGTTGCAGGCAGGGATGAAGGCCAGCATGCCAGCAGGGATTCCAGCAGGGATGCCGGCAGGGATGTGGGGCTCAGGGCACTGCGCTCCTGGCCCTCCCTGGTGGGGCCGGTGACCAGCCCCCCTGAGGTGTGGGGCAGCCCCCCTGCCCTGGGGCTGGGGAGCAGCCTGGCCCCGGGCCTGGAGGGTTGGGGGACACCGTGCCTGCACGGCCACCACCCGACTGGGCCACCGAGTGACTCCTGAGCCCACGCAGCGGCTGTCCGTCCCGCAGGGGGGTTGTCCGGCTGTCTGCTCCGCGCAGGGACTGTCCAGCTGTGTCACCGCAGCCACCGTCCAGCTGTGTCGCCGGGATGCTGCTCACCACGAGGTGGCACCAGGACCGCGCTGTGGAGCTGCACAGCCCCCTGTCCCCTCGTCCCCCTCTCCTGTCCCCTGCCCGCCCGCCCGGTCCTGCCCCAGCTCCGGGGCAGCGCGGGGGCCAGCAGCAGCAGAGCCTGGTGGTCCCGTCGCCATCCTGTCCCCCTGCTGCGGGGGGGGGACACTTATGCCACGGATGCTCTCGGGCTGCCTGTTCCTGGCATCGCCATGGGTCCCCCGCTCGGAGGAGCGCAGGAGGGGGGCGGCGGGGGCCCCCCGGCCCCAGCAGCCCCGGTGCGGGCAGGACAGGGACAGGAGGGAGGGGGACGCAGGGTGACACCAAAGCTGCCCGTAATTGTTATGGCAACCAAAGTTTCTCAAGGATGAGTGACGCGGTTGCCGTGGTGACAGGCAGGCAGCGGTTTGCTGCCATCCTGCTAATTAGTGAGATGTGCTAATGATGCTTCCATCCCCCCCGCCCGGTCCCTGCCCAGTGCCAGGGTGGGGGCTACACCCGCAGCGGTGCCCTGTCCCCCCGTCCCCCGCCGCCCTCCCCGCTAGCCGCCTGTCACCGCAGAGCTGCACGCCCAGTCCCACGGGGTCCGCATGGTGACAAGGGTGTCCCCCAACCCCCTTATTCCCGACCTCTGAGCTCAACTCCGCGATGCCACCCCCCCATGCCGCATCCAAGAGATGGGGCTGAGGCTGGCCTGTCCCGTCACCACGGGTACAGCGTCAGCCCCTGCGACTGCACATCCCTCCTCCTCCTCCTCACCCAGCGTGGGAGGGTGGCACCGGCCGTCCCTGGGGACCCCCGGGGCCGCGTGCCACCCCGAGCAAGCCAGCGTCAACAGGACGAAGCTCATCGGCCGCCGCGCGTCCGGTGGGGCCCTTCCCTCCCGCGGGAGGTTTCCTCGAAGACGAGCCGGAGGAAGGCTTTGGGGGGACATCCTCCCTTTGTGGGCTATTGTTGGCCTTCCGTCACCTGCGGAGGCCGCGGGGTGACTCAGGCCGGGGTGACGCGCCCGGCAAACAGGACGCGGGTTGGGGAGGGAGGGAGGGTGTGCGCGGCCGCAGGAATGCGGAAGGCGAGGGGTGGCAGGGGGGACGCCGCCACAACCCCTCGCGAAGGCAGGGCATGCCAGCCCCTGCCTGCCCCAGAGCCCAGCAGGGGATGTGTGCCCAGGGGGTGGGACGTGGGGGTCCCCGCTGTGCCCCGGAGCCTGGCAGCTGGCCTGCAGGGCTGGGGATCCAGCTGCCCCCCCCGGAGGAGCACCCCTCTTTGGGGCTGCAGGCCAACCTGCCCAGAGCCCCTGGCCAGGCTGCGGTGGTGCCGGGGGGGCACAACCAGCGGGACAGGAACAGGCGTGGAGGATGTCCTCCTACGGACACCTGCAGGGCTGCGACATGGTCCCTGCGCCCCCCCATAGCCCCTCTTACAGCCCCCCCCGTTACAGCCCCTCCTGTACAGCCCCCTCCCCGCACCCTCAGCATCCCCTCTCCCCACAAACCCCCTACAGCCTCCCACCCCACACACCCCCTGCAGCTCCTCCTACAGCGCCCCCCAGTACGGCCCCTCCTGTAGAGCCCCCCATACACCCCTCTCTCCCCTACCCCCCCAGCACAGCCCCCCCTGCACGCTGGGGTGCTGGCGGGGCAGGGCCACCTCTCACTCCCCCGATGTCGGTGCTGTCCCAGGGAGCGGTTGTACTTGTCACCCACTTTCTGCAGGGGCGATACCCCGTACCTTGGGGGGGCCTGACCCCAGCTGGATGCCCCGTGCCCACCAAAGCCTTCAGTCACCCCCTCCTCAGTGGGAGAGGGGAGAGAAAATACAACGAAAGGCTCCTGGGTCGAGATAAGGACAGAACACACACCCCAATTACAGTCACGGGCAAAACAGACTTCACTTGGGGAAAAATTAATGTGTTACCAATCAAATCAGAGGAGGATAACGAGAAATAAAACCTAAATCCCAAAACACCCTCCCCCCCACCTCTCCCTTCTTCCCAGGCTCAACTTCACTCCCCATTTCTCCACCTCCTCCGCCAGCGCAGGGGGATCAGGAATGGGGGTTGTGGTGGGTTCATCACACGTTGTCTCTGCTGCTCCTTCCTCCTCACGCTCTCCCCTGCTCCAGCGTGGGGTCCCTCCCATGGGAGACAGTCCTCCACGAGCCGCTCCAGCGTGGGGTCCTGTCTCGACAGGGTCACAGCATCCTTTGGGCAGCCCCCAGCTCCACCGTGGACCTCCACGGGCTGAAGGACACCGCCGGCCTCACCACGGGCTTCACCAGGGGCTGCAGGGGAATCTCTGCTCTGGTGCCTGGAGCACCTCCTCCTCCTCCTCCTCCTCCTTCTTCTCTGACCTTGGTGTCTGCAGAGCTGTTGCTCTCACACATTCTCACTCCTCTCTCCGGCTGCTGTTGCACAGCGGTTTTTTCCCTTTCCTAAACATATTATCCCAGAATGGCTACCACTGTCACTGATGGGCTCAGCCTTGGCCAGCAGTGGGTCCTCCTTGGAACCGGCTGGCATTGGCTCTGTCGGACACGGGGGAAGCTCCCGGCATCTTCTGACAGAAGCCCCACTGCAGCCCCCTGCCACCAAAACCTGGCCACCCAACCCAATGCACGCCTGCACCCCCACCCTGCCCAGGGGACCTGGAGGAGCCGCTTCCCGACTGCAGAGCCCAGCGTGTGTCCCCAGCGTGCTGTGGCTGTCACCGCGGCCGTCCTTGGCGCATGTGGTTTTGCAGTGTGCCCCGACTGCCCCCTCCCCTGCTGCCATTTCCCAGCCCCAACCTCCCGCAGGGCAGCCTGGGGGGGTCCCGGCAGCCCTCACCCCCAGGGTGCTTGGGGGCGTGTTACGAACAGGGTTGGGGCTCCCAAACCCCCCCAGTGATGTCTGCGGGCGCTGACGGGCGATGTCCTGGCTCGGTGCGTGGTTCCCGTGGCCTCCCCGGCAGCACCTGGCTGCAGGCGAGGGGGTCCCCAGGCTGAGGGAGACCCCGGTTCTGCCTTCGTCACCGTGCCGGCGGCTGCACCCGCACAGCCGGGTGGGCGAGGGGCTGAGGCAGCCCCCAGGCCACGCAGGACCAGCACCCATGGCACCGCTGTGCATGGGGTGGGGGGGCCCAGGGTGCTTTAGCCCCCGCCATGTCCCACCCAGCGCAGAGCCGGGGGCTGCAGCGCCCATCCTGCAGCGTCGGTCTGTCTCCCCTCCCGGCGGTGGCACCCTCACCATTGCCCCGGCATAGGGGGCTTCGTGCCCCCCTCCCCAGGCAGTGGCTGATGACATGGGGGGCAGCGGGGGGGGAGCTGCAGGTGGACCCCTCTGCGGGCACTGCCTGGCTGGGGGGGCTAAAGGGGCTGCCGGGGGCAGTGGGCATGGAAGGGGGGGTGACAGCACAGCCTCCTGCCCCCTTGGGTGTCAGGGGAAGAGGGAAGGGGGGGGGCCAGGCAGGGCGGAGAGTCCCAGGATCCCAGGATTAAGCTGGGAGGGGGGGGTCCCAAGGCCAGGATGGGAGGGGGATAACCCAGAGCTGGGCTGTGGGGGGGGTCCTGGGGCCAGGCTGGGAAAAGGGAGGTCCCAGTACCATGATGGGAGGGGGCTCCTGGGGCCAGGGTGGGAGGGGGATCCCAGGACCAGGACTGCGGGGGGGGGCTGGGTGCCTGGGACGGGGCTGGGGGGGCGGGCGATCCCCAGAATGGGGGGGAAAAGACTCGGGGAGGGGTTCCCGGGGGGGGGATAAGGCTTGGGGGGGGGTCCCGGGAGGGGTGCGGGCGATGGGGCGGGGCGGGGCGGTCCCGCCCCGCCCCGCCCCATCGCCCGCACCCCTCCCGGGACCCCCCCCTCCCGCCCCGGGGGCCCGGTGGCCACATGACCGGGCGGGGGGGGGCCGGGCCGGGTTCTCACCGCCTACAAATGCGGCTCCCCCCGGAGCGGGGCCATCACCGCCGCCTCCCGCCGCCCCCCCAGCATGGCCGCGCCGCGCTGGCTCCTCCTGGCGCTGCTGCTGCTCCTCCTCTGGCTCGCCCTGGTCGCCGCCGGTGAGTGCTGGGACCCCCGAGTTGAGAGGGGGGGACGCACACACATACAACACCACCACCCACCCCCCCTTCCGACTCCCCCCCGCCATCCCTCGGTCCGGCATCGCTCGGTGCAGCGGGGAGGATGGAGGGGACGGTGACCGGGTGACCGTGGTCGGAGCGGGGCTCATGGCAGGGGGGGCTTGGCACCCCCTGCCCGTGCCGGCTGAGGAGCTGGGGGGGGGTGTGAGGGGAGGACAAAGCGCTTTTCATGGTGCCAACAAACCCCCCCACTATCCCTCCGGGCGGCCGAGCGGAACAACAGCCGGGCGAGGGCCGGGAGCCGTCGCTGCCACCGGCTGCCGGGGCACGACCCGCCTGGTGCCGCGGGTGACAGCCCAGGGCATGGCTGGCGGCGGGAGCCACGGCCCTGCCACGCTGCCCACGGCGGGGCTCGGACCCCTTGCCCGGCTGCGAGCCCCGTCCCAGCTCGCCACACGTGTGACTGGTGGTGCTGGGACCGGAGCATCTCTGCCAGCGGAGCAGCGGGGAGCCGGCTGCAGGGCGAGGGCTGGGGGTCTGGGTGGGCGCTGCCCCGCCGCTGGCGCAGGAGGGTGGCTCTGGGCAGGGTCGGGGGCCAAAGCCCGAGGTTGGGCTGCTCCGTGTCCCGCGCTGAGGCCGGCGGCAGCGGCCGCACGAGGTGGTGGCCATGCTCGGCGCAGGTGGCCTGGCCGCCTCGGCGCAGGAAGCACTCGGCCGGCGAATGGCTCCTGCTGGGGGCAATTCAGGAAACGGGCAGGGCCCTGCCTGCCGCGGGCAAGCGCCACAGCATCCCCGTCCCACAGGCAGGGTGGGGGGACACGGCTAACGCTCTTCCTGCCGTCCCCAGGGCCGCTGGGCCAGGCGCCGGACGGGAAGGATGCGGAGGATGGTCTCATCCGAACCCTGGTGAGGCCGCGGGGTGCGCGGCGCGGGGCCGGGCACCGGCCAGGGGGTGCACGGAGGTACCGGCGACCCCGGCCCCGGCTCTCCCACAAGGGCCCCATGCCCTTCTGAGGCAGGTGAGGAGCAGCGGGAGGTGAGGGGGACAAGGGGACACGTGTGACGCTGCCGGGAGGGGACTCACGCGTACCTGGGTTTGCTCTCATTGCAGGGTTGCCACCAGCCCTCCAGGGACGCGGCTCCCATCGCCCGCTCTGTGTCCTAGCCTGCTCCGCTCGACTGCCGGCCCCGAGCACAGGGTGCCACCTCTGAGCCCTCGGCTGGCGTCACCTCCTCCCTGCGGCCGTCCCTGGTGGCCCTGGCTCCGTGTCTGGTGCCGTGGGTGCCTCCTGCCTCCCCCCCCAGCCTCCTGGGGTGGCCGGGAGCAGGTCGCCCGTGCAGCCCGTGGTGGGACCGGGGGCTGCCGTGACACCCCTGTCCCAGTGGACACGGGGCTGCCCTGGGCATCGGCTCGCTGGGACCCCCGGGCTCTGCGCAAAGCACTTTGTCAGGCGGAGGAGCTTCTCCGCAGGGGTCTGTGAGCTCCCTCGGGGCTCCTGCCCCATCCCTCCCTGTGGCCCACACGCTGGGGCGAGCACGTAGCTTGTCCTGGGGGGTCTATTTATTCCCATGGTGCTAATCCCACCCCCTGGGTGAGCTGCCCTCCCCTCCCTGGTGAGCGTGGGGTACCCCCCCACTGGCAGACCCACCTCCTGGGGACCCCCGAGGCGTGGGGCGCCCACCCAGGACACAGCGTGGGGCTCTGGGCCCCTCTGCCCCGCTCCACTCTATGGGGCACTGGGAGCATGGGGGGGCACTGGGGTGTCTGTGTCAAACACTGACTATGCCAAAGGGGGGACCCTTGCTCTGAGTGCTGCCGGGTCCCGTTGACCACGTGTCTCATGTCTGTAAAGATTTATTCCGTGTAAATACATCTTTATAATAAAGAGTTACGATGACAGTAAGCCCGCAGTTTTGCAGGTGGGGGCAGGGGTTGCTCGCCTGCCGGGGGGAGGGCTCCCAGGGACCCTCCGCTCCCTCCTGGCACTGCCTGGCGGGGGTTGGGGGCTGAGGCAGCCCCTTCCCCAGCCCGCTGCTGGCAGAGAAGGCGCCCAGCGAAGAGAGAAACCAGCTGCGGGGCTGGGAAGTTGGGGAGGAGGGTGGGAAAACAGGTCAGTGTCCCGCAGGCTTGCAGAGGGGCTTGGTGATGGAGGCGGGATGCGGAAGGGCGCAGGGATGCTGGTCCAGGCCAAGACGGTGTGGGGTGCGTGGCTGGGGGTGGGAGACCCTGGGGCTGTGGAGCAAAGCCCCTGGCTGCAAATGGTGCCCCGAGACCCCCCCGGCCTTTATCCTCTTCTGGGGTTTATTTGTCTGCTCACCTCGGTTCCCTCCGCGGTGGGCATCAGCTGCGCGAGGCAGGGCTGAGCGGCAATAGTCACTTCAAAAGCGGGGAGCGGGGCGGGGGACAGGCTCTGCCACCGTGGGACATGGCGCGTCCCGTCCTGCTCACTGTCCCCCAGGCACCGGCGGTGCCCGGGTCTGGGGGACCCAAGCGGCTCGTGAGCCGAAGCCTTTGCTGGGATAACAGCTTTTGTGAGGCGGTTTCCCCAGGGAGGTGCGGGTGTTCCTGCCCAGCTCCCGCCGTGCTGCCCTCGCCGTGCTCAGCAGAGCCGCGGGAGCTGGGCGAAGCCGAGGGTGCAGCACCCGTGTGCGGCAGCGCCATGCCGGGGCGGGGGGGGTTTGGGCCCGGCCTGGCCCCAGCACGGGGGAGGATGAGGCCGGTGGGACAGGCAGGGACCGTGCGGCAGCCGCTGGAGCTGTCTCTGCCCGTGCCGAGCACCTCGCCAGGTGCTCCAGCCCTGGGTGAACGGCCGGCGGCTGCCCCAGTGCTGCGGGGTGGTGGCCCAGTCCTGGGCATGGGTGTCTCACTGGCCCCCTTTGACTCTGCTGCCTCCAGGCAGCCCCAGCAGCTGCCAGATCCCCCCTTTCCCCAGCCTGACCCCCACAGCCCAGGAGCAGCTATGGGTGCCTGGTACATGGCATCTCCATCCCTGGCATCCCTCACCCTGGTGTCCTCATCCTTGGTGTCGCCATCTCTGGTGTCTACGGCCCTGGTGTCCCTGTGCCTGGTATTCCTGTCCCTGGCATCTCCATCCCTGGTCTCCTTATCCCTGATGTCCCTAGCATCCCCATCCTGGTGTCCCAGTCTGTGCTGTCCCCATCCTGGTGTCCCTGCCTGTCGTATCCCCATCCCTGGTGTCCCTGTCCCTGGTGTCTCTATCCTCATGTCCCCGTCCCCACGGGGCTCTGTGGGAGCAGGACCCATGGCAGGGGGGCAGTGGGGCCGGGGCTCAGCGGACTGAGGGTCCCTGTAGGACCTTGCATGTGGTGGGTGGGGGCTGAGCCCTCCCTGGGACAGGACCTCCCCCAGCCCCAGCCGGGACCCCCAGGCGTGGCAGTGCCCGTGCGGGGCCCCCAAACCCCATATTGTCTGCAGGAGGCCTCCCGCGAGCGACGTCCCCGGGCAGAGGCAGCTCAGCCCCGGCACCGTGGGGGCTGCGGGCAGGGGAGGGTGGCAGCCATGGGGGGCACGGGTCGGGGGGTAGGGGGTGGCAGCTCCGGCCGGGAGGGGGTTAATGGGGCCGCCGAGGAGCGGAAAGGCTGCAGCTGCGGGGCTGGGAGCAGAGCCTGGGGGAAGCGGGGCTGGGCCCAGCTGGCCTCCATTAGCTCATCCTGCGGGACCGGGAGGGATGTGCTGCCCGGCCACGCGCCAGCGCGCTCCCCCCACGCTCCCCCCACGCCGCCCACCCACGCCCGCCGTGGGGCCGGCCGCCCCCAAGCCTCCGGGGACCCGCCGTGGCGTGGGGTGGGCAGCGAGGGCTGCCCGGTCCCGTCCCGGGCCCTGCGCCGCCGCCGTTTCCAGCCCCATGAGCCTGCGGGGCCGCGGCGGCGCTGCCACCGGTGCCGTGACGGGGCCCAGACGCGGTGCCCTGGCCACAGCCCCCCCCGGCTGACCCCAGCTCCTGCTCTGGCTGGGTCGGGGGGTGGTGGTGAGGGTACCATCCCTCCATTGCCACCGTACGGTGCTGCTGCTACTGGTTTGAACTGGGAGGGCTCTTCCCCTGCACCCCAAACCACCCCCCCGCCGCCCCCGGCCGCAGGCACCAGCTCCCTGCCCATGAGCTCTGGCGGGGGGCGCCGGGGCAGCACAGGCAGAGACCCCCCCGCAGGCTGTGCCAGGCGAGGCAGCAGTGCCCCAGGGCCCTGCGCGCGGGGGCTTGGGCTGCGGCCAGGGGCTGCACAGCTGAGCCCTGACCCCGGCCCCCCCGCGCCGGCCTGGAAGGAGGAGGCTGGGGAGGACCCCCCGGTTGGGCCGTGGCCAGCCCGTGCCGGAGGAAAAGGCTCCTGGGCCGGGAAACCTAAGGAATCTCTGGCTTTTCCTGGCCTGGCCGGCTGCCCGCAGGCAGGTGGGAGGCTGCCGGGCTCCGCCACGTTCCCTGTGCACGGTACGTGTCATGGCAGCTCCCCGGCACGCTGCCGGAGCCTTGGCACCGCGGCGCGGAGCTGTGGCAGGGACGGGGACGGGCAGGGGGAGGCACAGCTGGAGCAGCATCTCCAGCGCAGCGGCTGCCGCGAGAGCTGCCGGGGGGTTTGAAGCCGGAGGGCTGCAGCGTCCCCGGAGCCAGGGGCAGATGGGGAGTGCGTACCGGCAACCCCCACCCCGCGCTGCTGTCGCCGGGTGCGTGTGTGCAGGCACTGGCCTCGGCGTGGCGAGGACGGGGTGCTCTGCTGGGTCCCGGCCCGCTGAGCGGGGAAACCCTCCGGATGCTGGGAGAGGGATGGGAATGGGCTGAGCAATCGCTGGAGCCCTCCAGTCCTTGGGGAGCTCCGGCTGCACCCAGAGGGACAGGCAGGGCTCACGCCCCGCCTGCGATGGACGCCCCAGGTGGACATGGGACACCGGCTGTGCCGAAATCACAGGCTGAGCCCGACCGCTTGTGTCAGACTCACCGCTGGGATGCTACCAGCTCTGCCCGTCCCACCATCAGCCCGTGGTGGCCAGTGGGCACACGTGAGCCCCCCACCTCCAAGCAGGGTGCAGAGCAGGGCACCAACCGCCTCCAGGGTGCCCCGAAGATCCCTGTGCCCCGTGCCGAGCCTGGAGGATGGTCTCGCCCAGCCTTCGGCCCCATCCCTGGGGAGCAGCAGGGCTTCGTGCTCAGCTCCGGCATTTCCGCCGGCAGTGGCAGGAATGTGGTGGCCGGGGAAACAATGCCGGCACCTTGCACCGGTCCCCTCCGTGACAGGGCCGGGAGCAGCTGCCCGGGCACGGCCCTGCTCTCAAGGAGCTGTCAGGAAGCAGATGGAGATGACACCGGCGGCCGTTTCCTGCGGCAGGACGCGCTGGCTTTCTCCACCGTGGCTCCACTTGCCAAGCTAGCGGGACCCGGGGGCCACGGGCATCGCTGCTCGGGCCTGCAAAAGCCCTGTGCCACGCGCTGGCACCAGCCCCCTGCGGCTCCCGCTCACCCCAGGCCCTGCTCCGTGCCGACCCCTCCGGCTGCACCGTCCCCTGTGCCAGGCCTGTCCGCCCAACAGGCAACCGGTGCTGGGCTGCAGGTTGCCCGCGTGTCAGGAGCCTGCAAGCTGCTACCCAGGAGCAGGAGCTGAGCCAGCAAGAACCAGGGGAAGGGGAACCTCTGCCGCTGTCCCCAGCTCTGCCCGGCCACCGCCGGGGTGGGAGAGCCCAGGGGAGGACTCGGCTGCCTTTGGAGCCCCTCGGTGCGAGGCTCCAGCCGTGGGCAAGGGGACGGGGACGGGGGGGACGGTTGAGCTGAGCTGCGGCTCTGCGTCACGGGATGCCGCAGCCCAGCAGGAGCCACCCCTGCGCCGCGCGGGACGCAGCTACGTGAGGGATGGCAGGCTCGGTGCGAGCACCCAGCGCAGCCCCGCAAAACCTTGCACAACGGAGGTTTATTTGGAACGAACAGTTTCCCAATAAATTACGTAATTTAAAAATTTTAAAGAAAGAAAAAAAAAAAAAAGGTCGCAAGGTGGGGGAGCCCCCAGCAGCTCAGCCGGTGCACGGGGACCACGGAGCCACACGGACGCCTGGGGGCTGAGCACCGGCGGGGGCTCCGGCACTGCAGCCCCCCCTGCCCACAGCTCTGCCCCCCTCAGCCGAGGCCACGCAGCCCCCGGCCGAGCGGGCAGGACTCTGCTTAGTGTTCCAGCGGGACAGGCCTCTCCTGCACCCATCAGTTGCCAGCCCCACGGCTGTCCCCTCCCCTGCTGTGTGACCCTGGCACTACAGCCCCCCCCAGCACAACACCCCCACATCCCTGCCTGGATTTCTGGCTCCTTTCCCCCCCTCACTTTCTCCCCACAGCTCGTACCCTCCGGCAGCAGCCCGGGGAGGAGGGGAAGGACAGCATCCAACAGCCCCCCCGTCACCCAGCCCCCGTCCTACCCCCACGGCTCTGCAAGCGGGGCTGGGACAGGAGCCGCGTCCTGCTCCCTGCCACGCACAGGGACAGCCCTGCAGCTCCCCACCCTGCCCGACGCAGGCCCCTGCGAGTCACCCACCACCCCCCGGCCCAGAAGGAAGAGCAAGGCTGGGGGGACAGGGGCAGAAGGCTGGGCGTGCAGGGAGAGACCGGTGTGCCCGAGCCTTGTACTCCAGGAGCAAGGGGAGAGGATGAGGCCCTGCTGCAGGGAAGAGGCCCAACGTCCAGATAACCTTCCTGGGACAGCCACGGTCCAGCTTTCACAGCACAGTGACAGGCCACCAGGGTTGGCTTGGTCTGTTGCGTGGCAGAGGGTGACAGATGGCCAACAGTACAGTCAGTGCACACCAGCACACGCACCTGCAGGGACACAGCCATGCCACCAGCCAGCCGTGACACAGCCCTCCAAGAGCACCAGCAGTCTCCACCCTTCCCCACAATGGCTCCAGGGAGACGGGGGTGAAAAGGAGTGAGAAGCGTGACTTGGGGAACTGGTGACACTGTCACGGGACGATGGGTCGCTGGCACAGTGCTTGGGTATCAACGGATCCACCCAGCTCCCGGGGAGAAAGCAGGAGGCTGCCGTCGTGGATGGCAGTGCAATGAGTGTGCAGGTTCTCTGCAGCGTAGGGTAGAGCGGTGGGAAGGAGAGGGGAACACGTCCCTTCCTACTGTAAACACGGCACTTGGAGAAGCTCAGAGCCTTTTAGCCTTCTGGAGCTGTCAGAAGCCCGGCCTCAGCGCAAGGCTGGTGGCACGGGCCTCAGCTTTGGCACACGGGCAGGAGTCACTCCTCATCCCCGGCGAGCAGGAAGCTGTAGAGGAAGTTGGTGGCACGCTGGCGGTCCTGCTGAGTCTGCTTTGCCATCAGATTGGGTGGAGGGCGCAGGAGGAGGCTGGAGAACAGGGCGGCTGTACATGTAGGCAAAATTCGTTACTGGTCAGGAACAGAGACGTTGAAAGTGGCCAGGAAAGGGTTATGTTTCAGTGAGGGCAGCAGGAGCAGGGGGACGAAACGGCACACTTACCGATCATGGCGACACTGACGTTGTTGACTTCTGAGTACTTGAGCAGCTCTCGGAGGAACGACATTAGGTACCGAAACACGCTGCGATGGCAACGAGGCAGCTGGAAAATCACCTGCAAAGAAAGGAGAGACAGGAATCTCTCCTGGCTCCCACCGCTGCAGCCTGGGCATGCTGGGACACTCCAGACACGAGATGGGCGGCCGTCCCCCTTCCGCTGCCTTGAGGCCGCTGCAGGCCCAGTGGCACAAGCCCCAGGCCCAGAAAGCAAGCAACTACTAGCTGTAGCCTGGTGCTGACGGCACTCATGGGCTTTGGCACCTGGTAACACTGCCTCCAGCATAACTGCGTCACCAGGCAAAAACTACCACGGCCCTGGGGCTGCTTCCCACTCGCTACCAGTCGGATCCCAGCTCTCATGCTCCTGGCTGCACAGCAGCAGCATGAGGACAAGAGGTTTCCCGATGTTAGTACTGAAAACGCCCCAAAACGTCACCTTCTGCCCAAGGAGACGCTTGGCCTTGCTTGCTGCCCCACCAGCTTTTTTTAAGAGCCACTCAGCCCTAGTCCTCACAGGAAGCACGGGAACCGCGGCTCTGAGCAGGTGCTTGAGCCCCCGAGACCAGCGGAGGCTAACCCCCATGTGCTCAGGGTGACACAGGGCAAGCTCGGGGGCTCTTTGGAAGCCACCAGGACTGCTGGGGAACACTGCAGTGCCAGCCTTGGGGCAGGAAAGCATTGCCAGAGCACCCAGGTCACCCTGCCCCCTGCAAAGACTCTCCAAGGGCCAGCTCCCAAAGCCCCTCGCCAGCTCATGGGAAGGGAGCGGGACCCAGCAAGGCCCTGAACCACGGCAGAGGTGGCAGTGGCGGGGAGAGCCGTCCTGAGCTGGCAGCAAGCGGAGCCAGAGGCAGCACCGCACCTGCTGGCACAGCCGGCTGCTGTGCGACCAGTCGAGGCATCGCTGGTACAGCTCGTAGCAGATGACGGGCTCCGGCAGGGCCTCCAGGAAGATGAGGAGTGCTTCAGCCACGGAGTGGTTACTTCCCGCTGGAGCAGTGGGAATCAAGGGCCATGCCGAGCAGCTGGACCACCTCCCTCCCCAGCCTGCTCCCTGCCTCTCCTCCTCCTCCCTGCTTCCTCCTTGCAGGTCTTGCAAGTTCTCTGCCTTCCCAACCACCACTTGACACCAAAGCACTCCTCCTCCTCCTCCCCATCCACGGAAAACGCTGTTCCATCCACCCTGCACTGCGTTTGCCCACCGTGTAGCCTGACAGAAGCCCCTTCTCCAGCTCGTGCTCCCCAGTGTCCACCCTCCTCAGCTCCTGCGCCGGGCACAGCCTTGCAGAAGCTTCCAGAGCTCTGGCCCTGTGGCTGCTTTAGCCAGCAGACCTTCAGCTTCAAGAGAGCTGTCCTGGTTTGAGCGACGCAGGACTAACTTCTCTTCTAATGCCTGGGAAAACTGCACTTCTAGAAGACTCTAGTGGCTGGCAGTGCATGGCTTCTGCTGATGGAATGAGCTGGGTATAGTTCTTGTCTAGTTTATATCGGTGTTGGGATCAATACTGGCTCTTTTGTATTATTAATGCTAATTATTTAGTCTTATTCTATTCAATCTGTTTACATTTCAACCCTTGGGTTTTCTTGTTTTTCCCCGATTCCCCTTCCCGGGTGGGGAGGGGTTGTCAGGTGATGGAATAATTGTCTAAATCACAATAAGTTGTTGTGGGTTCCTCAAACCATAACAAGAGGTTATCTCTGGGGGACAGAGGGGAGCCAACCCCCCAGCAGGGACCCTGCCAGCTACCGGTCGCAGACAAGCTCTCCAGAGAGGGAGCTCTCCCAGCAGAGCCGAGATCCAGCAGGCTCCTGGGAAAGGCAGGCGCAGCAAGGATACGGATTTTCTCGGGGATACTGGTGTCCAGGCAGTCAATGATCTGCTCCAACTCTTCTTGCATGCCTGGAGTCTGGAACAGGTCCTCCTGCCAAAAACAGCACAGGGATGGACAAAGTCACCGTCCTCGCAAAGGCTGAGGCACATAGCGACAGCAGGTGGAAGCTGGTACCCCCAGCCAGTGCCTCAAGCCCAGGAGAAAAGCCCTGCCCCATAAATACCAAACTGGAGTTATCTCCAGGTGCTAGCAATGAATCAGGTCACCAGGCTCCTCAGAGCTCCCCGGCATGGCAGGGGCCCTCTCCCTCACCTGGTGGCAGGCGTGCTTGAACAAGTGGTCCACCAAGAGCCAGATCTCCTTCGGCACCTGCAGCGGCACCCCACTCGCATCCTCGTTGTCCAGGGAGCCCATCTGCAGAACGGATTTCTCCTGGTGGCAAAGAGCACACAACGTTTCAGGGAAACCTCACTCCCTCTGGAAGGGCGTTGGTAAAGAAAGCCTGGAGAGGGGACGAAGCAGGACCCAGAGCTCACCTGGCCCTTACCTTCTTTTACAGCCCAGAGCCATCACTCTGTAGGTCCCAGCTCCGCTCCCTCCCGCTGCCCCACACAACACCCTGCCTGGTCCACCACGAAACTGCAGCAGAGTCTCAGCCACGCTCAGAGGACTCGCCCCGGCCACACCAGCTCCCCCAGGATGGGTCTCTCGCTGGCAGAGCCAGCCTGTCCAAACCACAGCTCCCACCCCGCACCCTGCGGCTGACACCGGGGGATGGAGCCTGACGAGTCCTTCTGCTGCAGTGGCTTCCACATTTCAGGTCCAACCCGGACACCGTGCCCCGCTCACCCAGCTGATCTCCCGACTCCCGCGTGCTCTGACCGCGTCTGCTCTCCGGGCTCTGAAACAGGCCAGTTCTCTAGTTTCTTTCCTCATTTTCCTAAGGAGCGGGCTCTGCTCAACACAGACTATCCTGACACCACCGTCACGTTTTCCCACTTACTCATGCAAAGCAGCTGATGAGCTCAACTGCTCAGAAGTCTCCATCACACCAATCTTGAAGGGGATCAATGTATTTTGCTTGATTTTACTCTCACTCTACGATGGCTCATGTTCCTGTGTGCTCCCACGGAGGAAGCCATGCACAGCTCCCCTCAAGCACCTTCAGCAGAAGCGCCCCGAAGAGACGGGCACAAAAGCAGGAGCACAACCCAAGGACACCGGCGGAGAGGAGCCCCACAAGCCAAACGCAAAGCGCTTCATTTCAGCTGTCAGCTTACGTGACAACTGCGATCGCCGTCCCTCTGCAGCACACACAACCGCTCACAGCCAGCTGGGGCAGGGTTCGGCGTCCCCCAGAGACACCTCAGGTTGGCACGAGCCCCGCCGGCACGGGCAATAGCCACACTTGCCACAGCACGGCACCGCTTTGTTTTGCCTCGCACACCGCTAGATTTTACCCAGCCAGCAGAGGCTGGTGGTGGGCACACGTCTGCCTCGCTCACCCGAGCGCACAGAGCAGGGTCGGAAGCGGCACGTTAGGCAAGCGCATTACAGCTTTCCTCTAAACGGGAAGAGGCGAGAGCTGCGGGCCCTCCGAGAGCTTAGGGCTCTTCGACAGAAAATCCCCACGCCAGGGCGTCGCAGCAGCGGCGCCGAGTGCCAGAGCAGCACCCGGTTCTGCCAGCTGCCCTTGGCACGACGCGGGGAGCTGCGGAGACCCCCGGGGCAGGAGACCCCGGCTGCTTAGAGCAGAGAAGGCTCAGGGCTCCTCAGGGCGGCGGCGGCAGAGGAGGAGGAGGAGGAGGAGCTGGGTTCTCGGTTTTCCTTGAGCATTGGCCAGGCCCCGAGCGCCCTCTCCTGCCGCCTGCGAGGAAGAGGAGGCAGGTTTGCGTCCTCTCCCCGGGAAGGAAGATGTTCTGCAAAAGGCTGTTCCCAGGAGGCCGGCACCAAACTCCTCCCTTCCCCGCTGCCAGGAAGCAGTCTGGAAGCTTCATCTGGTTCAACACCCGAGTTCAGCCCCCTCTTGGGGAGGCGACATCCACTCCATCTCCTGTTTTACCCTGTCACTGCGCTGCCAGCCTGGAGAGGGACAAGTGACCCAGCGCAGGAAGGCTCGGAGCTCGAACAAGTTACCAAACGCCCGAGCCAGCGCAGGGAGAGCGGGAGCAACACCAGCACACCCCCCTGCACCTTCCACTTGCTCTCTGAGCGGCAGATTTGACTCGCTCAGCCCCAGCGCCGAGCACAAGTGCAAAGCAAAGCTGGGATCCCGCTCAGGCATCGGGGGCGATGGGGGCGGCAGCCCAAGCTCTGCTGCTCGAGGAAGCAGAGAAACATCTGCCTCCTATGTGAGGCCTCCGTAAGGACACGCCAAGATGGAAAGAGCAAAATACTTCAGTTTTTGAATTCAGCTGGCTCCCCACAGGTCTGAAGAGGGTGCTGTGGTGAACCCCACCTTGTGCGCACAGTTAGGGCTAATTCAGGTATGTCAAAGGTAGCCAATCTTTTCTGGAAACGTCTATCACTGCTGCCAGGATGAGGACAGTATTTTTTTCCCCCCCCAAAGCAAATTTGGTGAGCTTTAAGCAGCTCAGTTGGGCTGGCCCCATCTCGGCTACGGGGTCACTTTGTGCTTCTACGTGTTCTCATCCAGCCCGCAGCTGCGCTAAGAGGCTTTGCTGGAAGGAGCGCTCCCTCTGCTCCCACCTCCCCTCCCTCCTCCCCAGCGAACGGGGGAAAACTCTCACTCTTTACAAACAAGGCATTGGTAAGCAGACTTCCCAGCCATTGCGTGCGTTACCTTTTCTAAGAAGCTGTCTTCTCCCTGAGAGCAGTGGGAAAGAGAGAAGAGGAAAAAGCATCATTAAGAGAGGGAACGTACTCTCAGATTAAGCAGAAACCTCATTTGCATTACAAGAACCCACTGAATGCCAGGTCCTTCACACATTTTGCTGACATGGCCAAAGTTAAACCTGCAGCGAGAGATTTGCCTGCCAATTAGCAAAAATCCTGCTCACATGATGCACAACCTTGTCAGGATTTCTCCAAACTCCTCACAGGGGCCTTGCAGCAGCCCTGCTCGCTACTAGTGAGCAGTCGGGCCACAGGCAGATGAGAGGTAAACGCCAGGAAAAAGTTCCCCTTCTTGAATCTTCCCGGTCAGAAATAAATATCCCCGTATTATTTCAGCCATCTTCCCTTGTGACCAGGCCAGAGATAAAACATTCACTAGGCTAAATCTGTATTTCTGAGTGTGTGGCAGCTGTGGAGCTAACAGGCCCCCTAAGCAGCTTTGTGTATAGTCAGGGAAATGAGTGTTTGCGCTCAAAACCCCAGGCTGCTCGTCTGTCTCAACCTAATAGCATTAGCACAGTGCGAGGAGGAGCACGCCAAAGCCCCCTCCAGGCTGCACGGCCAATCCCTCCGGTGATCCTGGAACACAGCATCCGTTCACCAGCGCAGTGCGGGCTGGCAGTGTGCGACACTGGTTAGCGGAGTCCGCAGGAGGACACAGAAGCAGGTTGCCCAAGCTGAGTTTTGGCGGATCGACCTTTCAGGGTGGGAGCAACCTAAATGCTTTCAAGGGCTGAGCTGGAAACGTAGCCGCAGCCGGCACGGCACAGGGCATGCCTGGGAGGAAGCAGCACCTCAGTCTCTCCCGCCATTTCTGCAGCGCCTGCTTCCTTTGGAAGCTCAGAGTTTTAACACAGCCACGACAGACCGGCCTCTTGCAGGGAACAGCTTGCTCCAAACACGAGCTGGCGCAGCTCCTTCTTCCAAGGCACAGGGGGAGGGACCGCAGTCACAGGCTTGGGACGGCACATAGCCACGCTGCACGGGAGAGGCTCATTTCGTAATTCAGTGAGTCATCCCAACGGTCTCACTACCACCTACCTGACTGCCTGCCCCGCTGTTCACCTCCCTTCCCGTAGCGTTCGGCATGACTAGCTCCGTGAGACTAACCTGCTCCCGACAAAGATTCTTCAAGAGGCTTTTTAAAGCCCACAGTAGGATCCCAAGAAAAAACAGGATGAGACACTAATACTGAAATCCCAAAGGCGAGATGCTCAAGTGTCAGCAGCTTCTCCCAGGATAACTAGGAGAGGCGTTTCCAAAGCTCCCACCTACACTTTGCCATTCTGCTTCAAACCGCCTCTCACACCCTTATTCACCTGCACTCTCCCGATCTCCCTCTGCTGAGGGCAACAGAGAGCTGGGAAAAATGCTCGGTGCAGCAAATGACAAGCCCTAACGCTACAGAAGTGCAGGAGGGAAAACGTTTCTTAACACACAAGCACACTGCTTTCCTTGCACACAGTCTAAACATCAGCCAAATACACGTAACTGGACCAAACCGCTCCGGCTGCAGAGCGGTGAGCACCAGCACCGCTCGCCCTGGCAGAAGGTGCTCAGCTTGTCCTGTCTCCAGGAATTTCTCAACTCACAGGTACGATCAAAACCAAAGACCTAAAATAGCTCCAACATGACAGTAGCTTTACAATCCAAGTGACTAAGTTTTGCTTTGGGACGTTACACATCGTATTCCTTGAGCTTGCTTAACATGTTCCGATTGAAGCACTGCAGTCACACTGACCTCGCCGACACAAGAGGCTGTTGCTTTGCTGCGGATGCTGGGACAGGATGCTCTTCGCTGCGTGTTTTGCTTCCTGTACTTCTGTATGTTTCACTGAATAACAGAAGGAGGAAACCTACAGGTAAAGGAAGCAGAGAAAGCCTCAAAGTACTCTTAGAAAAGTAATAGTGTGTGTCCGTGAGGGCAGAAGCTAAGAGTCTAGGCCCGAGTTCCTACCTACCAACACGAAGTCAGCGCTGAGCACTGAGCGGATAAAAGCAGGTGGAAAAGCCGCCGAGACCGATGAAACGCTCCAGACCAAGTTCAACTCATTTCTAGAACAAGACTGACTTTCAGTCGAATCCTGAAAAGTATGAGGAGCCTGAGGCCTGCATTAGCTGCTTGAATCGAGGGGGCAAACACTGTATCTTGCCACCTGGATTCTGCTTAGCCTGATCTTGCGATTACCGAAATTCTGGTGTAATAACGGCCTTGCTGTATGTTGGCCCTGTGAGAAAAGTAGACACCTACAACAAAAGGTGGGAACCGAAAGAGGTTCAAGAGCACGGTGCAACTGCTAAAGGGAAGAGAAAGAAGCGTAAGCAGATGGGAGTGGAAGCTGCCAAACCTACAGATGTGAAGAAGCAGCAGCTCACTGGACAAAAAAGACGCATGTGAGGATGAGACTGCAAGATATGAGAAGAGAGGGAAGGTATCACCTGTCAGTGAGACTAAAAGAACAGGGCTAATTTTTCAAATGAACAACAAAGACTGGTTTTCCTGGCTGAAAAAGAACGGGTAACAGACTAAAACTCAGGAACTGCGAAACCTCACTGAAGCAAGGCCAGGAAAGGCCGTCAGAAGAGAGGAATGAATGCAGGCCGAAAACAGGAATTAACATCCCCCAAATGGGGCCGAACGTGAGAAACAGCCATGAGATACCAAAAGACAAAAGGCGACCAGGGCACGATTGCCCCCCTCACACGCACACAAGTGGCTTCCGAAGGATGACTACTGATGCTAGGGGCCGGTGAAGCTTGCGGAGAGGAACAGTTATCTCTGCATGGCTGGAGAGCTCGCTCACTGCGGTCGGTGTGAGAGGAACCGGCCACAGAGGCTGCGAGACCGGCCATTTGCTGAGCCGTGCCCAGCACTAAACCTGACAGCATCAAAGTCCTTTCTTCAGTCCTCCTGCTTGTCCCTTCCCCTCAGCAGGGCCAACGCCACAAGCATCCAGAGGAAAAGGCTCCTGGAGCCCTCGTCACTGCAGAAGCAGCCCAGGGACCTCGGAGGAGAGCATTTCAGTCATCCCTCTTACAACACACCAGTGCCACCCAGCTGAGCCTGCCAGCACCAACATGACAGTAACACAAAACACAAGGTGCTGGGATCACTTTTTTGTCCCACCAAGCAATATTTAGAACCTACTCAGAAATAGGGGATCAAGCACAGGCTGTCAAAATCCACTGGAGGTGGGTGGAGGGAAATAACAGAGCACCTCAAGCTCTGGAAAAAGTAAATCAGCTCAGAGCCAGCACAGCTGACCCGAGCTGAAGGCATTACTCCTAGAAGTAAACAGAAGGCAATAGGCTCTCTCCCTGTTAAGAGAGATGCTCCAGGATGCTGCTACTCACCAGGTCAATGAGTTTCGTGACTGGAACTTCTCGGATCGGTCGTCTCATTCGGCATAAGGCCTCCAGGGAGGTGCCAAAGCAGCTGGGCAGGTAGGTCCCACTGATGGTAAGGAAATAGTCCTTCCCTCGGTCCAAGTGAAGGACAAGAATATCCTCAATTTTATCCTCGCCAGAGTTCAGAAGGGTTACCGAGTCCTTACTGACATACACGTCCAGGGAGATGTCTGTGCTCTCATCTGCAACAGAGAGGAGCTCTCAAGAACACACAGACACTCTCCAAAAGGAATGACGAGGACAAACATACAGTGGCAGAGACAAAGGATACAAAACTGAGAAGACAAACAGACAAGGATGATGGCAAGAAAGGCGAGACACAGGAGAAGTGGGAAGGACCGAATGGAGATGGGGTGGCTGTCCGCACCGGTACACCCTCTAGAAACCGCGGTAAAACTCACCTGGCTCCAAGTAACCTTCACAAGGCTCGGCCCGAAGCCATGGCTTACAGTAGTGGATGTCGTTGAGCTTTGGGATGAAGGAGAAGTGACAGGTGACCTGCCCGTTATTGGTGATCTGGAACTTCTGCTTCTGTAGCTGACGGAACTTCACATTCTCAAACTCAAACTGCAGAGCAAAGAGAAGACACAAATCGTATCAGTGGCGAGGACGGGACACAGAGCGAGGCATCCAGACTCCGGAGGGGCAACCCATGGCTGGGAATCACCCACACAATGCAGAACTCCTAACAGAAGACCTGCCAAGCAGCCAAGACAATCCGATTCCTGATTATAAGATAAGGTTCATTTTTCTATAATCCAGTTTACTGAATCAAAGTCTCTAAAAGTAGTTCTAGCACTTCTAAGGCTGCTGTGTTTGGGAAGCGGACAGGGATTCAGGTTTTATCCTCACTTCTCTCCTGCTTAGCTCCAGCGAAGGAAGAAAGTCATTCTCCATTCTGTCCATTAGACGAACGATGTCTTCAAACGACTTCCGATACTTCTGCTCATCCACAACCTTTACCTGTGGAAGATCAGAAAACACTCAGCAAAGTTTCTGACCAGCTTCACAGGAACTCTTTTGATCACAAGGAAACTGCAGAAGTGAATTATTTCTCTAACTACTTGCTACATGCAGCTGAGAGGCTAAGAGAAGTTGCACGCATGGGTGCACCTCCAAGCTGCATATGCAACTTTAGGCATCTTTTACCCCTACAGCTGTTACTAGGGTCTTTCTGGCCACCGATCACACTACTGGGAGATTACTGGGGGCGATCTCTCTGGGACAGCACTGGCATCCTGCAGCATTACTTGTGATTCTCCAGAGGAAGAGGAGAAAGGCCCTTCTTTAAGGAGACTTGAGCTACTAGGGAGCAGGAAGTAGCAAAAATGGCCATGGACTGTCTTTACTCAGTAAGCTATGAAACCCAAACCTGCTGCCAGGCACCCACCATCAAAGAAATGCAGAGGTGAACCAGTGGCACACCCTCTTAAACATCAGAGGCAGCGCTGCAACAGCAGGCACAACTATTTACGGGTATCTGCTGTGTCTCCTTGCGAAGGAGAGAAGAGTAACTCACCCGTTCTAGTACTAGAGATCATGGCTTATACCCCAGAAGCTAAGCAGCATCATTACAGCAGTCGATGGGAATGCTTTTCTCTTTCCTACATGAGCACACCTGCTCGGGTAAACTCCAGCGAACACCTGCATTACTGTGGCATAACACCGTCCCGGTGCCACCCAGCTGAGCTGCGTCGCACGTGAAGACCACGGCTGCCGAGCCGTTTGCTGAGCAGAGGCTGGCACGGCTGCCTACAGCCGCACACCTACACAGGGGACGCACCTGATTTTTATTTACTCTGTCCTCTTGCAACAGCATTAGCAGAGGTGCCTCGACTATGTAACCGCCTCCCGAAGGAATGCGTGACAATATTGGGATCCTACCCTAGCATATAAAAAAAGTTACCCCGATGCGGAAAAGCGCGCTGACTGGTTTGTGGTCACTAGTCTTCAGCTCCATATGACTGCAATATCGGAGCTGATTTATGTTCCCTCCTCTCCAAAGGATTCGATCACACCATGCTGGCACACGACACTTTCCACTACAAAGAAAAACAGGTTACCAGGGAAAACCAACAATCCTAATAAACCATCCAAGCTGTTCCTCTTCCCAGCCAGGCCGCTCCCTCCACCCCCACCGTCAGTGCCTGCATCAGCAGCGATGGGATGAGCTCCTGTCACTTCCCTCATCTTCAATACTATCTTATTTCTTCCCCTTTCCCTATGCAAGAGCTGAAATTCTCATCCTTTCCAGCATCAGGAAACAAAAACTCAAACAAGACCGTTTCCACAGCCTGAAGCCATGTGTACCGTGACCCAAGCCACACTAGTTTCTTTTGCTGCCAGATCTTTCTGCCCACTACAATCTGATCCATCGGCTATTGTTTCACTACGGAAAGTCTACTCAGCTATTACTATTATGTTAGGAAGACTGAATCCTGGGTTACCCTTCTCCAGATTAACTACTGCGCTGATTCATAAACACGGGCAGAGTAAAATCCAGTCGCTATATGGTTTGAAACTCCTTCTTGGGAGTTTCTCCATTTAGAAGCAGCTTCTGCAGCAGATGCACAAACGTCTGTGGGAGGCACCAAGCAGAGAGCAGCAGGCAGGAACCACTGCTGCTATCGCAGCGCAGCCATCCCAGCAGGCGTGCAAGTCAGGGGACAGGATGACTCAGAGACAGCGTTTCCTTATCTCTTCAATTCCTTTCATACTGTTTGTCTGTCCCTGGTAGCAGAAGAAACCCTCCAGTGCAGGGCCACCTGCGCGGTCACGCCGTGCCCGCGCCCAGCTACTGGAGTCAGCAGCGACTGAGGTTTAAGGCCTGCGCCTGGCCAACGTACGCAGGGTCTGCTTATTTCAGAAAGCAGGGGAAACGAAGGAGTACAAACTTTCTGTGCACTCCAGCCATCACCATAACACTGAGAGGTATTTGCAGCTCTAGGAAGCAGGAAATCAAGTTTTGTGAGAAAATGCTTTTTATGTCATGGGCAAACATGTCCATAGGCAGCCGATTTACCTGGAGTCCCAGCGATCTGTTTTAGAGTCATATTTATATGTGGGGATGAATTTAATCTCTCCCTCGGTAAAATCTGCAAATGCTTTCTTGTGAGTGCGCTGAATGTTCAGCTAAAGCAGAAAAAGACGACTTTAAATAAACAAAACCGAAACCAACAAACCACCCCAAACACCCCCCACACGCCAGTGTCAGAAGCAGCTCCCCAGGCAGAGCAATGGCAACCTGTGGCCGTGGGATTCACCAGCCACCCCCCAAACCGCCTCTCACACCTTATACCCTCAACAAGGGTAAAACTTCAACGTATCAGTGCAATGTTTTCTGAACACACTGAATACAAATGGGCGTAGCGCTGCTTACCAGACCATGCAGACTGCACAGAACAATAGTTAAGGGAAATATTAATTGCTCCACTTGTGCTAAATGCCTTCATTAGTTTTCAGGCTTAAGCATCACCATCATTAATATTTCACTGCCAATCATTTTAGCAAAAGCCTCCAGGAGTGCGCTTGGCTGACAACCTGACACTACTTTCCTGTTCTCATTTAGTCTTCTGAAAAATTTCCTAGTCGTTTTCCTCACCAAAAATCTCAGCTACAGTTGTTTTCTGCATGAAGCTCCGCAGCATGGCGGAAATGAGCTACAGAACAGAATCAATCAGATTTACTGTTAAATTGTGTGTCAGAGATGATATTACACTATTTCTGTTCATGTTTCACAGGTACAATCCTTCATCTTAAAGGCACGTCTGGTGCTGTCTCGGTTTTCAGTGTGCTGCGAAGAAGCGCTGAGCGGGGCAGACTACAGCACCGAATTTAGGTCAAACCGGCTGAGCAGAGAGGCTCGGCTACAGGCGCTGCTCTCCGAATCAATACCTCTTCCAGAACACTGATTACAGCAGCTTTTGTGGCCGTTACAAATTCCTGTCTTCTAGCTTGTAAGTAAGAGAGAACTCTTCCAAGGAGACGCAAAGAGACTTCTACGGTAGTTGAGTCACCCGGTAACCCCGGTACCACGCACAATCGAGTTTTGTTTAGGGGGCTGATGGCACCAGGCCACCCAGAGCTCTGTCGAGGGTCTAGCGTCTATGTCACAGGGCATCTGCCAGCTCCTCCCAAACACACGCACGTCTCAAACCAAGACGTCCCCACAAGCACGGAGCAAACATAAGCGGAGTTCACTGACCTGGTCGTATGTCAGCAGCTTCTGAAGCTCGTTCTTACTGATAAGACTTTTCACTTCACTGGCATCAGGGAGACAAAGCCTGTAGTTCAAGTCTCCCAGCCAGATGACAACGCTGAAAACGAAGACAAACATGGAAGAGAAGAGGCAGGAGTTAGTACTGCAGGCTGCACAGGGAGGAAGGGGCAGAGAATAGATGGTTGGCTGCTGGTGATTAAGGTTGAGACACGTGGAAGACAAAAGGAGACGTGACAGATCAAATCTGACAGCAGAAATTTCTAGTGGCAGCAGATACTACAGTACTAAGTCCATCTCCTTTGGAATCCCACATGGGATCGGAGACTTCATTTAATGGGAGAGACTTGGGTTTGCCTCAGTCCGAAAAAAGCCTGAGACCACCACCGACTCTCTAACAAGGTGAAACCAGTGTATCTCACCAAGCTCTACAACCTCTCAACCTCCACAAACCCCACCTGTATTCTGGCCCCTGTGTACGGCAGAGGGCAATGACGGAGCAGGCCAAGCAGAGCCTGCTTGTCAACCAGTTCGGCAGGCTGACACGCACGTACCTGCCTGCTCATACCTCGTGTCATACCGTGGTTTTACCGGTTTGTTTTCCACTGCCTTTCTTTCAGCCAGATCAGGCCACTGCTGTATCATCTACCCAGCAAAGGCTGCCTGATGCAGAATTGGCAAAAGCAGAGTTAGGTTCCCGTTGAGTTTGTGACCTGTCCTGTCTCACCCGTCAGCCCCACCTCACTGGCACCTGCTCTTACTCTGCTCCTCTCGGGGCTTTCAAACAGACCCACAGCCTTCTCATTACAGCAGCCAAAGAAACACTTCTGGTATTCACTCTTTACTCCACAAAGGTTCCATTTAAAGATTAAAATCTAACCCCCTCTCTAGTATCAAAGCTCTTCCTGTTTATAGTCAAACCCAAAATTTCCATTAGTGGATTATCGAGGATAATCTAATATTTAAAGTTTTTGCTGTACTAATCTACTCTACATTTTATTTTCAGTTTTTAAATAGTTTAAATATTAACGACAGAAGAACTAATGAATCATATCAGGTTATAAAAAACTTAATTTATATTCTTTGTTGCACATGTTTGAGTTTGATTTGCGTTATTCAGCACCACTGCTACCTCATTAAAAATATTAATAGTTAAGAAAAAAATAAAGTATTGCCTGCGTATCATCCAATTCATTTAAAAAGAAACTGAAACAGCAATCGTAAGCATTTGCTACTCAAAAAAGCCTGAACAGCACAGCCTCTGCCCATCCTGCTACCCTTTTTCTTCCCCTCCTCATACTCCCATTTCCCATCACAAAAAACCCCGCGGTTACTTCGGTTACTTCAAGCCGTGTCACGTTCAGCCATTGCCTCGGGCGTGGTGCCTGCTGAAATGAGGTATCACACACAACACCCAGGGAACGGGCCGTCAGGGACAGGCTGCACAAGTCACCGCAGTGAGAAGGTGACCACGTAGTTTGGCTGCAGGAGCTCCAGCACACCACAGGCCTTGACATTTTGGGTTATATTGTTAAGCCAGAAGATGTACCTGCACAAAATCTCCTGTTGCTGTGATTCTGACTTGATTTGGATTATTCAACACCATTTCAAAAGCGGAAACAGCAAATTAAACTTACTCATGTTTCATGATGTTGAGCAGAGGTAGACTATCATCGGGGGTTACAAAACTCATCCGAGCACAGATATCCTTATAATCCTGATTTCGCCGCTCGAAGTCCTCCACGTGAGCAGCGAGGTGGGAATTGACAATGCAGAAGGTCGTGTTGTGGAACACGAACCTCACCGCCACACCGCCCTTGTTGCCCTGGGGAGAGCAGGTATCGGCGCTCGTTAGAGAAGGCAGCAGATGAGGCGCCAGGAGGAGTCGGGGATGGCACAGATAGGTGAGAAAAACCAGACTGTGCCCTTTCTTGCATGGATACATGGAAGGAACAAATTGGCCTCGGTGACTCACCATCTTTCCCATGATTCCCGTGCCCACAGACTCCGTCATGATGTCTCTGATATTGCTCAGCTGATCCTTCTTAGCAAATATGAGCAACATCATCCCAACCAGACGGACCATTTGCACCTGCAAAAATAAAAGAGAACATGAGTCCCAGACAGGCAGTGGAAAGGCAGTTCCGATTTGCCTGCTCCACCTAATGTTCTGCTTCTCTGGCTCTCCCCATTCCTCATCGTGTTTCGTACTCAATCCCTGCTTGCAACACCACCCAACGGGCCTCCTGTCCCAGAGCAGGGTTCTGGAGGACAATCTATCATCCCCCAACAGCCATCAGCCGTGCTGAGCTCACTACGCTCCCCACTGGTGCTTCCCTGCAAACAGGGCTGTCTTGCGAGGCGACAGAAACTTCATAAACACGTAGCAGATCTGTTCGTGAAGCCTCAGCCCTAACCACCAGAGGAAGACACTGGGTGCTGTAATTAGACATGTCGCAGGGAGCCGCTGGCTGTGGCTGCTGCTGAGGGCTGCGGGGCCGGCTGGGAGTCGGTGCTCACCTTTGTTTACTTGGAACTACAGCGGAGCCAGTGACACCTGCTAGAGAGGAACGGACAGAAATGTTCTTATTTCCCGAGGCAAACATGCCTGACACACAGGGTATCAAAAGACAGCCATCTCCGAGCTATACGAACTGTTTGCTTTTCAGAAAGCACTCGTTCTATAACGCAAAGAGTGTCTTTCTGGAGCTAAGAGGGTCTCCTCTACTGCAGAGCTCAACCCACCAGTGTTAACAGCGTGCTGATGGTCCGCCGCCGGTTCTCACACATGCTAAGCCAGTGCACTGCCCAGTCCGTGACCTCCCTGCGCCTTCAGAACAGTGGGGTCACAACTCTGAAAGCCAGCAACAAGGCCTAATCTTCTTCAGCACAGTCTACACACTCACTTTAGAGGCATAAAAACATTAAGATGTCTTGGGATTAAGCCTACATAGTGGGGGGACAAGCTGAAACAAGAGAATTCAAGTGGAAGAGCCCAAGTACTCAGCCCTCTCTGCAGGAGTGGAATTTGCATGCAACCTAGAGTCTTATCTACGGTTTCATCATTTCCCCCTGCCTGCAGCCATGTCCTCAACTCTCCCTTTCACAAGGGTGGGAGAAATTTGCCTAAAACTCAAGTAAAGCAAAGGGACGGCAACATGAGCCTCTCCGCAGTTCAGGTCATGATCCCTGGCTCCCTCCGGATGAATCTCAGTGCAGCACTGTACGCTGGTTTCCTGGAACTGATCACCTGGAACACATGCCACTGACCTCAACTCAAAGCAAGCAGGACAGGGCTGTGACAGTAACACAAGAGGAAGAGGAAACTAGTTGAGGTATTTAGGGCTGGTACGTACAGCAGAGATGAAAAGCAACGGCTTGCTCTAAACCAGCCAGAATAAAGTCCTGCTGCCACAAGTGAAACAATTCCATCCCAAGGCAGCAGCCTCAGGAAGATTTCACCTCTTAAATTGTCCGTTCCTTCGAGGAAAAGCTATTTGTTTAATTTACCATCTCAAGACACACCTTGCTTCTATATTACGAGGGTGAGAAGGTAACACAGATGAAGAATTTGAATCCGCTGCTGTGATCCTATTGAGTATACCACTTCCCTGACACCTACCTCTTATTTTATGAAGTTATTTTGATCCCCATCTGTACAAATTTCTGTTTTAAAGTACAATATCCCCCTACAGCTGCAGGGCAGAAATACTCTCCAGATTTAATTTGGCATACTTGACACAAGCACAGGGACACACGTGCCAAGTATAACACATCCCGGGTTTCTCCAATCACCGCTCTTTGGTTGGGTGAGGAAAGGGGAAGCCCATTTCTGTTTCCCTTCTAATCACGCCAACTCCATGACAAAACCCCGCAACACCAAACAGAACTCACTTTCTTGTATTTAGCCTGAGGGTGCAGGGACTTCTCCACAGCAGACAGCCATTCTTGCTCCTTTGCAGAATCAAGGTAGAAGAAAGCCTCTGTGCTGAGGTCCAGCTCCTGGAACCTAAAAATACAAGCCAACTTAGCACATCCCCCCTTCTCCTACCGATCACCCTCTTTCTGCAGGAAGGTCCATTGTGAAACTTCTAGAAACGTCTCTTCTTGTAAGAGAAGCTCCTTATTCCCACTTGCTAAATAAAGCAGCAGAATTTCACCCCAGTGCTGCAAGAGCCTGCTGCAATACGCTCCAGCAGCCATCTCTCTGAGAAGTATTACTCTAGGCGGAGGACAACCAGAGAGCTCCGTGGATGCTTGGAGGCAAATCTCTTTTGTTACATCATGCCAGCCTCATTTAACCCGATGCTCTGCCTCATCCAAATGGCCCTTTCCCCTCAGGCAGCTCTTCTGAGACAGAGCTCAGCTTTGTGGAACCTCTGAGAACACGACAGGAACTTAAAATAAACAGAGCCCACCAGTATCCAAGCAGGAGCAACAAGACACCCAGCACCGTAAGTGGAAATGAGATCCCTGCTACTCACCCGATGCAATAGAAGTCTGGAGGCTCTGCGTCGCACACCAGCCAGGGCTCCAAGCTGCTGTCTGGAGACTGCCCGTTCACATTCCAAGTTCCCACAAAAAATCTACAACACAAAAGCAGCTGAACTGTTAGAAAACACAGGAACAACCGCATCAGCCCAGTCTCTCCAGTGCACGCCCAGCAGCATTCAGGCTGGGAGCAGACACAACACGTGAGCTGGCCATGCGTAGCGCCATGCCAACTATGGGGTAACTGGAAATTCTTCTGGGCTTGGCTCATTTTCAGCGACACTCATCTCGGGGATTTTGCAGAACGCTACAAAACTAAGGACATTTCACCAGGGTCAGCAAACATCTGGCTCTTTTAACATCACGTCATGTGGGCCAACACTGAGACAATGTGGTGGGACGGCTGCCTTTATCCTCTTTCTGCCTGACCGCTTCAGTCTCACTTGAGGGTCAAGAGATTTGACGCACACAGGGGAAAAAATGCAAAAGGAGTAGCTGCGCTGCAGGGACTTATTGACTTCCAGTCTGCACCGAAGCTGGTTTAGCCACCCCAGCTGGCCACATGCCAGCAGCTGCCAGCACTCAAACCTGGGCCAGGTTCACAGAAGAGATTAAACGGGTTTGTCTCCATGCACACTGCTCCTCAGTGACAGCGCTAACCTGAAGTTGTGGAGGTTGACGTATGCCTTCTCTCTCTTGGCAAGCAGATGTTTGATGAGGCCTTCTCTTTGTCCCGACTGGGTGCTGGGAAAAAACATTTTGCGCATGGTGTTGGTCACTTTTGGCTGGTCTCTTGACGCACCTTCTCTCTCTCGGTGAAATCTAAGAAGGAAGCAAGAGCAGAATTAAAACTGGTTCTGCTGTCTAGGAAGAGAAGGAAAAAAGGGAACAGACTCGCCACGTTACTTACTGCCTATTTTGAGGCACAGGAGGAGGTGGGGGTTCCCGGCGAGATCCCGTTTGGTGGTTTTGCATGTTTCTTTTCTCTTCTAGGCTCAGAGCGTTGAAGTCATCCTCAAACTCCAGAGCTCCTATAACAAACAAAACAAGCACAACGCCCTGAGAAATGATTTAAAACCCCTCAGATCAAGAAGGAAAAAATATAACTCCACAGAAAGTGAAAAAGCAATATTTGAACTCCGATGACGGCAGGAATGAGAGAAAGGGGTACTAACCACGAGTCAAGGCAGCAGGGAGCTTAACGTATGCAAAGCAAGGCACCGGGCAGAAGACAGCACTCAAGAAGGAATGAATGGTCCAGGGCAACAGAATCCAAGGACCAAGATGTTTATTTCGTGCAGGGTAACGTGAAGTGAGGGAATGGGGCAGAGGCCAGAGTACCGGGTGCAGGGTCAGACACAGCTCCCTGCCCCTCGCTGCCCCGTTACTCTACAGACCACAGAGCACACAAAGGTGACAGTCAGTGCTGTACCCGAAGAAGAGGCCTGCGATAGACCTGGGAGGTTCTTCTCCACCTGATGCCAGCTGGCCGAGTCCTTAGGGTTGGGAAGGGAAGCTTTCAGGTGGGCTGGAAAAAAAACAAATCAGCCCTGTCAGAAACTGCTGGCGGTTGGAGGATTTCACAAACACAACCACAGCTCTGCCTACCTTCCTGTATGCTCTGCACTTCTGAAAGGAATCGTAAGCAACGCTCCTCATCAGGGATTTCAAAGAGCCGCTCTGCTGTCTCGTCACCTTGTATCCGGACCTTGCAGCCTGCTTCGGGCATAAACACACTCACAGAGTCAGTCAAGGCCGGTTCACAGACATCATGCCCTGAGAGTGACCAGCATTTCTAGGTACCCTTTGAGCTCATCAATGAAAGCCACCTTCCAGCTATTGCTCCTGATGGAAGCCTGGACCTAAGCTGGTTCCCTGTGCTTCTGAGATCCCCCCCACCCCACCTCCCTCAGAGCATCATCAGTCATGTTTTCCTGGGTTTAGGAATACTCGTCCTTGCTGTGATCTCGGAGAAAAGAGCTCTAAAAGTAGTAAGAAAAATTTCTTGAAAGGGAAAGCAGGATCAGTGACTAGAGAGTGTGTTGTGAGCACCAAAAAAGGCAGAGAGTAACCTAGGCTCAAGTGCAGGTCAAAGACGCGGAAGGGAGACGAGAATAGTTCAGAATGCAGTGCAGGGCCTCCAGAAAAGATTTAAGAAGTTAAAGCTTGACCAATTGCCAGTGCTTCAACCTGGGCATTGACGACCGCTTCTGTCACAACTGACTGACCACAAGAGCCAGACAACAGCATTAGAGGAAATACAATCCCTGCTCAGTCAAGAGACAGACACAAAGTAGGGTGGAAGATTATGAAGTGGCAGGTAAAATATGCATGTGTCAGTGCCCAACAGACAGCCCGGCTCCCGAAAGGGGCTTTAGCCATGCCACTGCAGTTATAAAACTTACTGTTTGTAGCTATGTCAATCAGTAGAGTTTCTTCTGCCTCTGGAAAAAGAGAAAAAACAGGATCAAGAGAGTTCACACCGAATGCTGCAGTAATCGAGTACTCAGAAAAGCATGCTGCCTGCTCCTAGCCACAAAAGAGTCCTAACACAGGAACAAACAGCTTTAATTTACATCTGTACTGTTAATAATGGCTCTGGCAGAATGATCGTATCTGGACAGTCATTTCCCACAAAGTATCACAGGGGAGATTCCAAATATTCAGAGCTCTTGCACACCTGGATGGTTTGTTCCACATCAGTGTAGCTCCTTTGGGGAAGCCCAACCTGACAATGAACTTCAGAGCTTGTCTATGCAGCAAAAATGATGGGCAGAACCACAGTGAATTACAGAGAAGGGTACAGACCAATCCAGGAAAAGCTGCTTTTAGTCCTGAACAAGGCTTTGCCCCAGGGACGCACAGCGCTACCCAAGTTCTTCCAAGACAAGGCCTAAAGCTCTTTCCCATTCCATGGGTGGCTCTTTGACACTTGACAGTTTGCCTGACCTTACCCAAGTTTTGATCTAAACACACAGGAATCAGATTAAAGCTCCCAACTCTTGCCATTATGGAGTAGACCAACAGACAGACATCAGCAGACCCCACATTCCAGCCGCTGCAGAGAAGTGCTGAACGTGTTGGCTCTGTACGATGCCAAGCCCAGCACTCATCTGAACCAGCCAATTTCCTCACAACTCTATGCTGACATGGAAAGACTCCCCACTCGGATGAGGAAGAAGCAGGATCCCACGAACCACAAGTTTTAGTTTCACGGGGAAGGATTCAATCTATACGGGCGCCCAAGGAGGCAGGTCAAGAAATGCCGCTAAATTTGGGGTTTGCCAATAAACAGCAGTGGATTCCTGCCACCACAAGAGAGCCCGCTCCAGGAGAGTCAGTACCTTGTACGCATTTAAAGCGGCTGTTGATAGGAATATAATCCGGATTGGAGTTTTCTTTCTCCTGTGAATGGATAACTATCCTAGAGACAGAAAAAAGGCTTGTAAAAACACAGAAGAAACAACTCCCTCCTCATAAACAGACAAACGTTGACATAGTCACAAGGCCTGTAATTACAGAGGAACGCACTGTTTGATTTCTATTGCTGTACTACCAGGACAGGAGACGAGAAAGGGAAAAACCGCTCAGAGCCACGCAGGCTGCGGGTGCAAACGCAGGAGAAAGTACGCGCCGTTCAACTTTCACTGCTACGTTTAACTTTCACTGCTACGGGGCAGATTGGGCGTTAGGGCGACAGCGGCTTCGGCTCCTCGGGGAAACCCGGAGCGGGAACGCGCAGCCAGAAAACTCGTTTCTCCTCTCCTTGGCTGCGGGACACCGTCTCCCACGCCGGAGGGAGAGCGCTGGGGGAAGAGGCGGCTGCCAGCACCCGCCTTGTCCCCGTCCCCTCTCCGAACACAGCGGCTCAACAGCTTTTAAGTTTCCCGAGGCAGCCACAGAGGCCGGGAAGGGCTCATTTCTCTTCCACCACCGAGGCCCCGGGAACGGCTCGTCTCTCTTCCACCCCCGCCGACGGCCCGGGTCGCCTTGGCGACCCGGGCCGTCGGCGGGGGTGGAAGAGAGACGAGCCGTTCCAAGGCCCCCGCTGCCCCCAAGCCCCCATAGCACGCCACCGGCCCGGGAGGCGAGGCCTCCACCGGGCCCACAACCGGAGCCGGGCCGGGCCCTCCCATTAAGGCAACCCAGCCCCGAGCTACCCCCAGCTCCCCCGCCACGGCCAGACACGGCCCTCAGCCCCCGCCGTGCTCACCCGTAACGGCCGCTCCGCCGGCCCAGGCTGAGCACACACGGCTCCCGCCGCCCGCCCCGCACCTCCGTGCCGGCAACGCTCTGCGCCGTAGTTAAGGTAAACCGCTGACTGCCTTCCTCCTCCTCCTCCTCCTCCTCCCCCCCACCGGTCCCTCCCGCCCCTCCCCGGCCCCGGGCGGCTCCCGGTGGATACGAGGAGGCCGCAGGCCGCGGCGGGCGGCTCCATGACGGCGCCTCGGTCTCCCGGCGACTTGGCGCCGATGCACCCGGCGCGGGGCAGAGAGGCGCCGGCCGCCACCCACGCTGCCCCCTGCCGGCTGGAGGACTAACGTCCCCCCCCACCCCGCCTAGGTAACGGAGGGGGCGTGCCGCAGGCGGGGCTGTACGGAGAGGAGGGGGCGCTCCGGGGGTGCACCGGAGGGGTCCGCCGAGCTCTAGGTAGGGCTCCTCCCCCGCGGTGCGGCGGTCCCGGTTACCCGTGGCGGGGGGGGGGGCCTGGCGCTGGTCCCCTGTGTCCTTCCCCGCTGCCACGGGCGAGGCGGGGCCAGGCTACCAGCGCTCGCCTGGCTCCGCCCTCCTCCGGCGTTGATTGGCTGCGAGCCCCTTATTTGCATCTGCGCAAGGCATGATGGGAAAGGCCGGCGTTTGGAGTGCCGCCGGCAGCGCCACGGGCCCGCCCGCTCCTGGGCGCTGATTGGATGCGGGGTTCTCTCGTTTGCATGCGCGCGGTGCAGGACGGGAAGGGCCGTGTAGTTTGAAGCGCGCGGCGGCGGGAGCTATGGCGGAGCCGGGCGGGGAGGAGGAGCAGGAGCGGTACCGGCGGTGAGCGGCCTGTGCGGGGATGGGGAGAATCATAGAATGGGCAGGGTTGGAAGGGACCTTAAAGATCACCTAGTTCCAACCCTTCTGCTCTGGGGAGGGATGCGTCCTACTACATCAGGTTGCTCAGAGCCCCGTCCAGCCTGGCCTTGAACGGCTCCAGGGATGGGGCTTCCCCAGCCTCCCTGGGCAACCTGTTCCAGTGTCTCAGCACCCTCATGGAGAGAAACTTCTTCCTAAATGGATCCATCTCTAGTTTTGATCTATTCCCCCTAGTCCTACCATTACCCGACATCCTAAAAAGTCCCTCCCCAGCTCTCTTGTAGGCCCCCTTAAGATACTGGTAGGCCACTAGAAGGTCTCCTCGGAGCCTTCTTTTCTCCAGGCTGAACAAGCCCAACTCTCTCAGTCTGTCCTCACAGGAGAGGTGCTCCAGCCCTCGGATCATCCTCGTGGCCCTTCTCTGGACACGTTCCAGCACGTCCATCTCTCTCTTGTAATAGGGGCTCCAGAACTGGACGCAGTACTCCAGATGGGGTCTCACGAGAGTGGAGTAGAGGGGGAGAATCACCTCCCTCGACCTGCTGGCCACGCTTCTCCTGATGCAGCGCAGGATATGATAGGCTTTGTGGGCTGCTAGTGCACACTGTCCTTGGACTCAAGTCCTTTTCTTCAGGGCTGCTCTCAAGCCAGTCACTGCCCAGCCCATATCAGTGCTTGGGATTTCCCTGACCCAGATGGAGGACCTTGCACTTGGTCTTGTTGAACTTCACGAGGTTGGCATGGGCCCATCTCTCCAGCCTGTCCAGGTCCCTCTGGATGGCATCCCTTCCCTCCAGCGTGTCAGCCGCCCCACACAGCTTGGTGTTGTTGGCAAACTTGCTGAGGGTGCACTCAATGCCACAGGCATAGGCAGGGGTGGCGAGCTGAGGGGGGACCGGGCGGACCAGGTGAGGGCAGTCTCAGTGCTGACGGTGGCTCTCGTAGGCTGGTGGGCAATGCCAAGGTGGCAGCAGGCAAGAAGGAGGAGGAGCGGTACTGGCGGTGTGCAGTGGGGTGGCCTGTGCGGGGACGGGAGTGACGGGGATGGGGGGGTGATGCAGTGAAATGCCAAAGTTAAGACTCAATAGCCTCGGTGACTATTAAGCAGATATTCTTTATTGCAGCACCGGGTGCACAGGGGATTGGTCCACCTAATTTGGACGCCAACTGATTTAGATGTACAGTTTAAATACATTCTATGTATACATATTCACTAGTTTTCCAAGAAATTATTACCTATTTGTTATCTCCTGCATGCACACTAGAGTCTCTCAGTGGTCTTCAGAGACATCTGGTGGTCATTTACTTCCTCCACTCCTCTTCATCGTCGTGACCTTCTGGGTGAACTGCAGGCCTCTACTCTATTCCTTTATTCTTGCTGGCGCATCAGAAGTGTTAGCTTTGACTAGTCTCTGCATTCCTCAGTAATCCTGGGCCCCTTGTTTTGAGAGATAAGCGTCTACTACAAGGTTATATTGTCCTAAAGCATCCTTTCTTAAAAAATAGGATATAAGTTCTGACATTTAATACTACAATTGTTGCATCTGCTCTTTGTACAGCCTTAAGGCGTCCAGTCTCCTAAATTAAGCTCCTACTCTAATTTACAGTTCCAATATATTAAGCCCCTACTTCAATTAGTTTACAGCTTTAATATATCCAACCCTACTTCAGGGGGGACAGGGATGAGGGGGGCGGCGGGCTGAGGGCGGGCCAGGGTGGTGGGGGGACCGGGTGTGGGCAGTCTCATTGCTGACGGTGGTTCTCGTAGGCTGGTGGGCGATGCCAAGGCGGCGGCGGGTGACGGGGATCTGGAGGAGGCCCTGCGGCTGTTCCGGCTGGCCGCTGCCATCCGCCCCAGCGAGAAGCTGCAGGGCCGCATCCAGCGGGTGGTGGAGGCGCTGGCGGCAGTGGCGGTGGCAGAGGACGAGGAGGACGAGGAAGGCTTCGTGGATGTCTGCGGCAGCGGCCTGCTGCTCTACGGGGAGGTACACGAGAAGCTCTTCCAGCACCAGCGGGAAGGCGTCGCCTTCCTGTACCGCCTGCACCGGGAGGGCAGGCCTGGCGGCATCCTGGCCGACGACATGGGCTTGGGCAAGACCGTGCAGGTCATTGCCTTCCTCTCGGGCATGTTTGACAGCGAGCTCCTGCGGCATGTCCTGCTGGTGGTGCCCACCACCCTGGTCAGCACCTGGCTGGCCGAGTTCGCTCGCTGGACCCCCGGCGTGCGCGTCAAGGAGTTCTATGGCAGCAGCAAGACGGAGCGCACCAGGAACCTGGAGAAGGTCCGGAGGAAGAACGGCGTCGTCATCACGACCTACCAGATGCTCATTAACAACTGGAAGCAGCTTGCCAGCAGCAACGAGCAGGAGTTTGTCTGGGACTACATCATTCTTGACGAAGCGCATAAAATCAAGTGCCCCTCTACCAAAACGACCAAGAGTGTATATACGATTCCTGCAAAGCATCGCCTCCTCCTCACGGGCACCCCAGTGCAGAACAACCTGCGGGAAATGTGGTCCTTGTTTGACTTTGCCTGCCAGGGCGCTCTCCTGGGAACGGCCAAAACTTTTAGAATGGAATATGAGAATCCTATTACTAGGGCAAGGGAGAAGGATGCAACTCTAGGCGAGAAAGCACTGGGGCTAAAGATATCCGAGAATCTAATGACAATTATAAAGCCGTACTTCCTCAGAAGAACCAAAGAAGATATCAAAAACAAGCCTGACAAACCAGATGCTCCTCTTCCTGAGGATCCAAGTGAGAATTGTGCTCCTGCCATGCCATGTCTCACTAGGAAAAATGACTTTGTTGTGTGGGTGTACTTGGCGCCAGTGCAGGAAGAAATCTACAGGAACTTTCTCTCTCTGGATCATGTGAAAGAAGTGCTGCTGACAACCCGATCGCCTCTGGCTGAGCTGACTGTCTTGAAGAAGCTGTGTGACCACCCCAGGATTCTGTCTGCAAGAGCATGTGTCCAGCTGGGCTTGGAAGAACAGGAGTACTCTGAGGAGGATCACGGGAGTGAAGCAGGTACGCTTTCAGGCGCTAGTAAAATAGACCATCTCTCTGATAAGACTCTGATTCAGGAGTCTGGAAAAATGCTGTTCCTTGTAGGACTTCTAGAAAGACTGCGAGAGGAGGGACACCAAACCCTGGTATTCTCACAGTCGAGGAAGATGTTGGATATCATAGAGCACGTCTTGTCTTGCAGACAATTCAAGATCATGCGTATTGACGGGACGGTAACCCACCTAACAGAACGGGAGAAGCGCGTGAACGCCTTTCAGAGGAACAAGCACTACTCTGTCTTCCTGCTCACTACGCAAGTTGGTGGCGTTGGTTTGACCTTAACAGCAGCTAGCCGAGTGGTGATCTTTGACCCCAGCTGGAATCCAGCTACAGATGCTCAGGCTGTAGACAGAGCTTATAGAATCGGGCAAAAAGAGAACGTAGTAATTTATAGACTGATTACCTGCGGTACAGTGGAAGAGAAAATATACAGGAGACAAGTATTTAAGGATTCATTAATAAGACAGACTACCGGTGACAAGAAGAACCCGTTTAGATATTTCTCCAAACAGGAACTAAGGGAGCTCTTCACATTAGAAGATACTCGAACATCTGCAACTCAGATCCAGCTGCAGTCTTTGCACGCCACCCAAAGAAAGACTGACCTGCAGCTGGACGAACACATCGCCTATTTGCACTCTCTGGAAATGTTTGGCATTTCTGATCATGACTTGATGTATACGAGGGAAATAGCTCATGAGGAGCAGGCGGAGAGTCAAGAGGCCCAGCAGTACATCCAGCAGAGGGTACGGAAAGCCCACGAGCTGGTTCAGTTAGAGTCGCAGCTCAGAGACCAGAGGATGGCGGGGATCAGAAATGCTTGTGAAGAGACGTGGCAAAGACCACCCGAATTGGTTCCCCAGCCAAAGAAGTTGTCTCCAGGGCTGAACAACATGGATCGCTTTGTGTCACCACCAGTAGCTGATAAACGTGAAAATACCCAAGTTATTGACCTCACAGAGGACCAGAAGGTCCAGGTTCTTAATGTCAGCTCCAAAATGACAAGTCTGACTATCGGTGACTTGGACAAAGAGGAACTGGCACAAGAGGTCTCCAGTATGGATACAGAGCTGCTCAATACCAGCAAGACAGTGAAACAATCAGATACAGAAGAATCTGAGCAAAATCTTGAATCAAGCATTATACCATCATCACCTGGACTTTATCCACTTGGTAAAGAGAGTGAAAGTCTCGAACAGAAACAGTGTTCCCATGTAAGTTCAGATAGCTTGACTGAGGCAGGGAATGGCCTGTCTGGGCATCGTCAGCATTCCTTTAATGAGTCTGGTATCGATGATGATTCCAAAAGGTTAAGAGATGCAGAAATGTCAGATCAGGTACTTGACCCACATACTGCCTTGGGGACAGATAATGACGTTCCTGAGCTAGCTTTGGCTGCCACGGTGCCAAATTTATCAAACATTACACCAGAAATCCATGGTAGGCTCCAGAAATCTCACGTGTTGGAAGCCAGCTTGGAGGATATGTCTGTGCCTTCTCTCCAGGATCAAGTTGACTTCAATCTGGTCCTGGAAGAGTCTGAAGAAGGATGGCAGGATGCCTCAAATGGGGAAAGATCACCGGAGCACCCAGAAAAGGAGGGCTTCCAGCTAGAAGCAGAAAGCTTTTGTAAGTCTCCAACAAAAAAATCTCCAACTAAACCTTGTCTAAGCGAGCACAGTAACTGTGGAAAACCCTGTCACACAGCTGAAGAAGAGCCATGTAACTCCCTGCAAGAGAGTGAAGCATCAGAGGAAAGCAGTGGTGTCTTTGATTTTGGTAGAAAGAAAAACGTAAGAAGGATAGTTTCAGACAGTGAGGATGAAGACCATTCCATCATGATTTTGGAGGAAAACCAGTCTGAAAAAAGGCCCTCTTCCCTAAACAGCCCTCTGCATCAATTTCTGGAAGGATTTAGCGCATCCACTCCTAAATGTGAGAGAAGTGTAGCAACAACCATCTTTTCTCCCCAACTAACTAACACTAGTAACAGGTCTACTGCTTCCAGGCGATCTCTAATCAACAAGGTTGTAGACGAGGTTGAGGATATTGGAGAAATCATGGGAAGCACTGGTGATGATGAAGATGATGATGACAGCAATGAGGAACAGGATGACCTTGTGGAAGAAGAAGCTGAGGAGTGCAGCGGGGAGTCTGCTGAGCCTGAAGAAGAACCTGCTGGAGAAACACTTGATACAGATGAAGAATCCTTCCATCTGGAGAGTATGGCCTCTGAGCAGTCGGAAGCAGATGAGACAGGAGGAATCCAGTGGTGATGCTGAGCTTCCATCAGGTGAGCAAATAAGACTACTTCACCCAGGAAGGCGCCTCTGAAAAAGAGGTTGGTCAGAGTTCCTCTGCTGCTGTAAGCGATTACAATACGTTGGTGGGCAGAGGGAAGAAACTTAAGGATGATGGAAAGCTACAGGAGGCGTTGAACTGTTTCCTGCAAGCTCTTGACATAAAACATGGAGATCCTGAAGTCATGCTTATGACTTTAAACTTATATAGAGAGCTAGCCCAGAAATGAAATATGTGTACCTTTATTAAGAGCAGTCTTACTTTTTCTCATTAAATGTTTGTCTGAACTACATCACTGTAACTTTTTGACCTAGCTTAAGGCTGACGGATACAATATACACTTCTTTCAGGGTGACTGAGCAAATTCAGCATCTCCTCCTGCGTGAGGGAACAGTCTGAGAATCTAGTTGTCAGGTGGTGGGGAAGGGACCTCACTGTGGACTCAGTTCACAAAGATGGAAACAGTTCATGCTGCTGTTTGATTTGTTAATAAAAAAAGTTGTGTTTATGTCTAACCCCCTCTCCAAGCTTGCAGCCCTGGCTTCATCTTTCTGCTCTTTGGATCCTGTGGCTGCCTCTCCCCTGAGAGGACGCTGAGGGTGCGCTTCCAGGGCAGCTTCACGCAGTCTAAGCTCAAGCTGCTGTAGTTCCTCCCTCCTTGCCTTGAAATAAGCTGATGTGGCTCCTGAATGTCACCCACCCTTTGGGTGAGCCGCAGGTGGGTGCAAAGGAGAGAGCAGAACTACTGCAACCTGGTTTTAAGTTGGTCTGAGAGCGCATTTGCTGTGGAGAAGGGGAGCTCCTCCAAGCAATGGAGGCCAGCTCACCATCTGCCCGGGGCCGGGTCCAACACGGAGCGCGGTACTGCAGAAACCCTTCTGCTCCAGCCCCTGCCAGATGGGGGTTGCTGCAGAAGGGGTGTGCAGGTGTGGGGCTGTGGAGGAGCGTAACAGCAATTAGACCTTGACTGTGTCAAGGGGCTGAACACCTCAAACTTTTTGATATCACTGGAGGAATCAAGGGCTTCAAAGGAGTCTCTAACCTGACTTTGTGGCCGCTCCCCCTTTATTTCCAGTAGGTTGACCCCAGCTGGATGCCCGGTGCCCACCAAAGCTGCTCGATCACTCCCCTGCTCAGCTGGAGAAGGGAGAGAAAATACAACAAAAGGCTCCAGATTTGAGATAAGGATGGAGCGATCACTCAGCAGTTACAGTCATGGTCAAAACAGACTTGAGGCTTGGGGAAAAATTAATTTAATTTATTACCAATCAAATCAGAGGAGGATAATGAGAAATAAAACCTAAATCTTAAAACACCTTCCCCCCACTCCTCCTTTCTTCCTGGGCTCAACTTCACTCCCAATTTTCCTTACCTCCTCCCCCCAAGCCAGCGCAGGGGGATCAGGAATGGGGGTTGTGGTGGGTTCATCACACGTTGTCTCTGCTGCTCCTTCCCCCTCACACTCTCCCCTGCTCCAGCATGAGGTCCCTCCCACGGGAGACAGTCCTCCACGAGCCGCTCCAGCGTGGGTCCCTTACACAGGGTACAGTCCTTCAGGAACAGGCTGCTCCAGCGTGGGGGCTCACAGGTCCTGCCAGCAAACCTGCTGCAGCGCGGGCTCCTTTCTCCATGGGGCCACAGGTCCTGCCAGGAGCCTGCTCCGGCATGGGCTCTCCATGGGGTCACAGCCTCCTTTGGGCACCCACCTGCTTGGGCGTGGGGTCCTCCATGGGCTGGAGGTGGGTATCTGCTCCACCGTGGACCTCCATGGGCTGCAGAGGAATCTCTGCCCTGGTGCCTGGAACACCTCCTCACCCTCCTCTTCAGTGACCTTGGTGCCTGCAGAGTTGTTGCTCTCACACACTCTCACTCCTCTCTCCGGTTACAGTTTCTGCAGCAGTTTTTTTTACCCCCCCTTCTTAAATATATTATCACAGAGGCACTGTCACTGATGGGCTCAGCCTTGGCCAGCGGCGGGTCCCTCTTGGAGCCAGCTAGCATTGGCTCTGTCAGACACAGGGGAAGGTTCTAGCAGTTTCTCACAGACACCACCCCTGCCCCCAACGCCCCCGTTACCCCTATCTTGCCACACAAGCCCAACACAGTAGGACAGTCAAAGCCTGTTCTTGCACAAAGGCAGCAGGAGGGGGAAATATTGGTTTTAAAGCTTTGAGCTGCTTTTTGTCTGGTAAGGAAGTCCTCCTACCCTCATCCCACATACAGTTCAGCTGCCATGGATTAAATATATCTCTCTGGTACTGCAGGCACAATGAAGCTGTGAAGGGGGTTCATAGTTCAGAACCATGCAAGCTTAAAATTGGAAGAACCTTGTCCTGGCTTTAGCAATGCTCTGCTTATCTGCCATGCCCCTCTGCCATCACGCTGAGATGAACCTGGCCTGGGGTTCTCACCACTATGACCGTCTTCTGTACGGTCTTTCCTTGTGACAATACAGCGGTGAATTTTGATGCTTCCTCATGCCACGTGCATGTTTAGTGCCTAGCAAGTTTGCCTTCTGTATTACAGCACGATAGCAAGGGGTACTTTCACACCTTGCTGAGTTTTGCCACTTTTGGAGAGGGAACTAGTCTGTTGAATTTGAATCCCTTGTACTAAGGAGACTCGACAAACACAAACAACAATCCTGTTGGTACAGGAGATGTGCCAATGTGCTAATAGGTAGAACAAAGCTCTGGTAGCCTGGAAACAAGTGGTTTATTAATAGAGCATCCCTTAAATGAGGCCACATCTGCTCTCATACTGCAGAAAGGCCTGTCTGCCTTTCGTAACAAAATATTAATGAACTAGAGCTTTGCAATCATTCATTGGCATCTCTGAGCTTTCCATTCTCTTAACAAAACAAACACCCCAAAAAGGGAGGGAGGAGAAAGACCTGCCCTGGTTTCAGTCTCACCTCTTCCTTGTCTGTCATCTTGGGACAGGCCTTTTGTTCTCTTTGATGGTTTCTCCCCATCTCTGAGCCCTCTGGCACCGCACGCTGCTCGCCTGCAAACAAAGCCAGTGTCTGTTGCTAGAGATGTGCCTTGTTTAGGTGCTGTCTTTCAGCAGGAAGGGGATCACTGCGCTGGGATATTTATTGCTAAGATCCAAGAGGCAGGAGACATACTGGGCTGTCTCATTCGCATCAATCACGCTGTCCTTCAGGCGGCCTTACCAGAAGGATGAGGCACAGCCTGCTAGGCTCGAGACATGTACCGCACGTAGCAGCAGGGGAACGCAGGAAGCAACAAGCAAGCATTTAGTGGCTTTTCTCTTACTCAAGCTTAAGTTACACAACTTCTTACTGCAGCTCCAAGTGGATGAGAAGTACCTTTAGGGATGGGTAACTTCGTATTCAGGACTCCTTCCCCCAGCTCCCCTTCCCCAGCACTGCCCACCAGGGTGCCTCCAGCCCCGGCCTGACCCTCACCTCTACTGGGAAACTGCGAGAACGAGCCGCCTGCCCAGGGCAGTGACCACGAGCTCTAGCTGTGGCATCACCCACCCTCCACCAAAGGGACCGTCCTCCCATTCCCAGTCTGAGCTCTGGAGCAGAAACTGCAACATGGGAGCTGTCTGCATCCTCACTGGCAAGGACGGGGATAAAGAGCAAGGCCCTGGGGAACCCTCTTTCCCTTTCTGCATCATTTACGTTTGCAGATAAATCCTAAGCAAGGGCCTGGCCTGCCAGGCACAGCAGATTTCAACAACTGCAAAAAGCTCTTATTTCACCTTTTCCAGGGAACGCTTTACCTCTCTAGGCAGGGCCCTGTTCTCTGCCAGCTGCAATCTGTGCATCCTGCCACGACGGCAGGGGCAGCCGGCTGCCTCCAAGCATGCCGCTGGTTATGACCGACTTGGCTCCAAGGTCAAGGTGTCTGGGAAGCTCTCGGGATTCAAGCAGTCAACAAGGTAATGGTCATTCATCTTTTATTTTCTGCCTTCCACCATGATAATGTGGTAGCCGAACTTTGTTTTGACAGGAGGGTCTGTATACACTGGCTTGTCCATGCTGCTCACGGGCAAGGCAAACGCCGCTTCCTGGAAAGGTCCCACCATGGAGCCTCTGGTCATCCAGCCCAGGTCTCCCTGGAAGAAGGAACCATCAGGATTAAACTTTGAGAATCTCCCTGCAACAGTGGCTTCATTGGCAGGGAGGGTGGAGAGGATCGCCCCAGGACCCCCCACTGACTGTCCCCGGCACCCACTCAGCATCCTAAGCAGAGCTGAGGCTCTGCTGCAAATAAGTACTTACAGCTGAGCCCCTGGCACCTGCCTGTGCCTCTGCCCAGCAGTTAAGGCTGCCCCAGACCAGTGTTTGCCCACCCCACTGGGAATGCTGTGGGTGCTGTGCCCAAAGCTATTGAAACAAGGTTTTTGAAGGCACCCGGGAAGGAATCCCCAGCAGCAGTCTCCACCAGCACACTGTGATGGCCAGCACGACACCAGGTTCCCCCGAAGGCCACTATCCCCTGCCCAGCCACGCTCCCCTCCCCTGAGGACACAGCACCTACCCCTTGCCGGGCCTTGTCCTCGCTGTACTGCGAGGCGACCTCGCTGAAGCGCAGGCCGGACTTCAGCTTCTCCATGGCCTCCATGGCTTTGCCGTGCTTCTCGCACAGGATGTGCCGGACCTGGAGGGACGGTGGAGCGGGGCCACGGCTGTGGTGGGTCGGGGGAGGAGCGGGGAGAACCCCCCGGCTGCCCCGGGGGGGAATCTGCCCGGCTCCGGGGGTCCCTGCCCGGCACGAGGGGGTCCCTGCCCGGCCGCCCCCCAGACTCACCTTCACGGCGTTGCCGCCTCCCTTCGGGCCCTGGGCTTTGCCCTCGCTGCTGCCGCCGCTGCCGCTGCCTGTGAACGCAGCGCCCTTAGACCGGCCCGACCCTCGCCGCCCGCGGGAGCCCGGCCGTTCCCCCCCGGCCCCGCTCACCCTTGCCCGCCTTGCCGCCGCCTTTCGCTTTGGGAGCCATCTTGCCGCCGTCAGCGCGCCGAGGCCCCCAGGCTGCCCGCGGCGCGCCGGGCTGGAGCTGTCCCCGCCGCCGCCCCTCCGCCCGGCGCCCCGCGGCCGCCCCAGCCCCGGCCCAGCCCCAGGACCCCGCCGGGCCCGGCTGCGTGCGGGACTCCCGTAGGCCGGGCCGTGCGGCCGCCCCGCGCTGTCCCCAGCATCCCCCCAGCTGCCAGGGCTCTCCCCAGCGCCCACCCAGCACCCTGGGCTGTCCTGGCACCCACAGCCGTCCCCAGCACCCGCCCTGGGCTGTGCCTGCCGCCCACCCTGCTCGCCCCCAGATGGGTGCCCAGCCACCCGGCACTGACTGTCCCCAACGCCCACCCTGGGCTGTCCCCAGTGTCCACCCAGCACCGGGGCTGGCCCCAGCACTTACCCAGGGCTGTCCCCGACACACAAGGCTGCCCCTGGCGCCCATCCCACCTGCCCCCAGGACCCCAAGTCTGTCCCCAGCCCCCCACGCTATCCCCAGCCCCTATCCCAGGCCATCCCCGACTCCCTGCAGCGTCCCTGCGCTCACCCAGAGCCACTGGGGACACACGAGTGCCTGGCAGACGCCATCAGAGGCTCTGGCAATGGGGCTGCGTGGGCCCCACGCTTGCCAGCGTCCCCTTGAGCCACCCAAGGGGCATCAGGAGGTGCCTATCCCCCCCCATCTCCCCCCAGCACCCTTCCCCAGGGCTCCGGCCCCCCTCAGCAGCCACAAGAACCAGCACGCACAGGCAGCCGTCAGCAGGGAGCAGTTTACCAAGCTGGCGAGATTAAAAAGTACAACATTCAGAAGCCCGCACCACGGCGGGACCAGGGGATGCCGCCGGCCGGGCTCTCCCCAGGCACCGCAAGCTGCTCTTCCCGCAGTGAAGCAGCCGCAGAAACGGTTCTGCATCCCCAGCCGGAGGGAGGAGGAAGCAAGTGGCCAGGGACGAGCTCTCGGCCTGGAGCTGGCCGGCTCCGCTGGCAAGAGCCCGTTCCTCCGGACAGGGAAATGAGGATCTGTGCCATGGCCTGACCTCAGCTCCGCAGCTGGGATTCACCCCGGGCCTCCCACACATTTCTTATCTGGTAGCGGACGCCGCTTTCGCTGCCAGCGGTGCCGGGTTTTTGCAGGGGTGTCTCCACCCCATGCTCGTCCCCAGCCCACTCTGCCGGCTGCCGTCCCCCCAGCCGCTAACGCTCCCACCGTCTCCGCCACCACCGGTTTCCTGAGCAGTCATGTGCAAAATGTACCCGTCCCCAGAGCTTCCCTCTCCTGTCCCCGGGGCCCCATCCCCGCCACACCAGCACCCTGCCGCCGGGCGCGGGAGCAGGGGGAGGGCTGGGTGCTGCGGGATGGAGAAGGAGCACGGAAATCTGTTAGAGCTTTTTTTTTTTTTTTTTTTCCTGAGTTTCTCAGCCTGGATCTTAATTACAGGCTTAAATCTGCAACCCCGGGAGAGGGAAGGGAGCAATGTGCAAGTAAACGGGAGGGAGGGGAGGGGGAACAAACCGCAAGGAGGGCACAGCCTCTTTCAGGGTGAAATCCAGCACGAGTGTGTGGATGGGGAGGTGTCCGCGGAGGGCTGTGCTCCCGGGCGCCCAGGCTGTGTGCTTGGGGAGGGGGCAGAGACCCCCCTGAGCAGCCCTGGCCCCTGGAAGGGCACCTGTAGCGCTGCCGTGGTGCCTCCCTCTCCCCACTGCTGCCCGCATCCAGCCACATCGCTCTCCCCCACGCACAGGAGGGCTGGGCACGCCGCAGCTTGCAGAAATAGATCAAGAAATAAAGCGGAAACTTTCCTAAACACCCTGTTTCTTTGACAGCCACAGCCCGGCCCTTTCTCTCTCGCTACGGGCGTGCAGCCGCGCTCCTGCTCAGAGCTGGGGCTGGCATTTCCTCTCGGTCCTGCCCTCCTCCCTGTCCCAGCCCCGCTGCCCCTCAGGTGGCCGCTGTCACTGGCAGCTGGGGCTCCCATGCTGGAGCCAAGCCAGGAAGCAGCAGCTGGGGACGAGGGGGACAAATCCCACCCTGCGCCTTCCGTTGCACCCCGGGCAAGGGCCAGCACCGCAGCCGGTGACGTGCAACCCATCCCTTTGGCAGAGCTGGGCAACGCAGCCGTGCCAGCACCGCATCCCCCTGCGCCGCCGCGGCACGTGCCACCTCCTCGCAGCACCGGCACGGGCAGCCTCGCAGGCACACACCACCTGGGCTCTGCCGTGTGGCGCGGTTCCAGGCCGCGGGACACTCCGGGGTGCACAGTCTGGCTGGCTAGGGGACCCGTGTGTGCCAGGGGGACGGTGGCACTGCCAACAGCACTCTCTGGGCAGCGGTGGGGTGCAGTCCCTGCACTGCCAGTGGCTCTGGCACGCATCCTGCTCGGCCTCACACAGCTCCACTGCAGCCATCGGGCACGGGTGGAGCTGTGGGTAACCCCGGAGGGACCCCAGGAGTCACCTGGGAGGTGGCTCGGGTGACATCGGGATGGGTTTGGCCAACAGCTCGCTGGCAGCCCAGGACCTCCAGTGGCTGATGTCTGCAGGAGATGCTGCCGCAGGGTCCCTCGGTGCGATGCCAGAGGCAGAGCTGGGGAAGGGCTTCCCCGGGCAGCGCTGTCCTGCTGCAGCCCACCTGTCCCGCAGCGGCAGGGACACTCGCACCCCACGTCACCCCACATCACTCTGAGTCACCCCGAGTCGACGGAGTCGACGGCCCGGTGCAGGACCCGCTGGCGCCGGGAGGCTGGTGGGGAGCGGGGCGGCTGGCAGACCCCCGTGCGGCCGGTGCGGTGAGGCTCCCCGGGGCAGGCGGCAGAGGTGACCCCGGGGTTTGCTTTTGGACCGAGAGCTGAGGAGCTCCGAAATGCAGCATTTTGGGGGCTTTCAAGGGGCTGGGTTTTGGCTTGAGGTCGTCGCGCTGGCTGCGGACGCCGGGGTGCCTGTTCCCCGTGTGGCGGGGAGGATGCTCGGAACGACGAGGGGGAACCGCTTGTGGCTCTTCAAAAGCAACCTCAATTCCAGCCGGCCCCCTTACGTCTTCCCAAAGTACGTCTCCGTGTATCCAGCCGAACTCAAACCTGGGATCTTTGCCTGGGAAACTCAAGGTACAATGTCAAAGGAAAGAGAATAAAACATCATCACCACTGTGCATTAGAAAAGCCATTTAAAGTACCACATGCCGAAGTGACCAAACAGTTTCAAGCCAGCTCCGCTGCGGGTGCTGAGCGACGCCGGGGGCTGCAGTCCCGCTCTGCTTCCCGAGCAGGTGCCTTCGGTCCCGGGAGCTGGCTCAGCTGGGGACGGTCCCAGCCCCGGTGCTGCCTCTTCCCTCGTGGAAAGGGCCCAGCTCCGCCAGAGACACGGGGGCTTGGGCTCCAAACGCTGCCTCCCAGCTGACGGCTCTCCGAGGAAGAAACAAAAGCAGAAGAAAACCCCCGGTGGGACACGAGGACTCACCCGGGCAGCCAGGACACCCCTTCCGCAGCAACCCTCCTCTGCAGCCGTCTCCAGCCCTTCATGGCCAGAAGGGACCATGCAAGGTTAGGGCTGGCTTTTGGGGCTGTTTGCACCGTCTAGCTCGGGGGCAAACTCTGTGATGACCCTCCGAGCCAGCGGGTTCGTGGTCTTGAGCAGTTCAGCGGCAGATGGCCGGGTACCGGGGCTGGTTTTGCTGCTCTTCTTCTGGAGCAGGGCTTTAAAGTCTTCGTTTCTGCTGGAAGACTTCCCGCTGCTGCCCGCTGCTGCCGGGGACTCGCCGGTCGGGGAGCCCGAAGTCTTTACAGGCGAGTGGGAGTTGTGCCGGCTGCCAAAGGTGTCACCAGGCTCCTTCCGCCCCAAGACCTTCCTCTTGGACCTAGGCACCAGAGAGACACGCAGTGGGAGCAGCCCCGGGCGGGAGCTGCCGCCCCTCTGGATGGAGCGAGGTCCTACAGCGATGGGCACGCCGCCTGCCCGGCTGTGGCTGCGCCTGCTCCGCCAGGGCAAGACGACAACCCGTGCATGGCAGGCGATGCACCTAGCTGCTGGCAAACCCTCTCCTGGCAGCTAGGTCCAACATGCCCCGAGGCCGATGGAGCAGTGGACCAACCCCCCCGCAAGCTGGTGACCCAGCCTGGCCACGGGCTCAGGGTGCCAAACTCCGAAGCGCTTGAGGCAGCAAGAGCTGGGTTGTCCCCAAGTGTGAGCATCGGCCCTGGTGTGGAAAACTGAAGGTGTCGTGGTGGGGGGGACACTGCCCTGGGACCGTGGCACGATGCCTGTCCAGTGCCACCCACCAGCCCTACCTGTGGATCACAGTGAAGAGATCCTCTGTGGTGCGGGACGTCACGAACACATCGTCGTCCTCCTCCGCGATGGAGTCGGCCGTCTTGTCACTGGCGAAGCTCTTCTCCTCCGTGCTGGCCTCCGCCAAGCTGCCTGCATGTGGGGAGGAGAAGGCAGCTGTGAACCGCCCTGTGCGGGCATGGGGAGACCCCCTGTCCCTGGGGTGACACCCACCACAGGAGCGGGGAGCCCCTCACCTTGCTCCGAGGCAGGGTCGCCGGCTTGTCCCGTGCCCAGGCCCTCCGGGGACGGCGGGTCCTCAGCGTCGGGGTTGCAGCAGGCGGGGTCGGCGTCCAGCGTGATGATGGGGCTCGGGGTGGGCGCCTGCTCCCCCAGGCCGGCTCCCAGCTGCGCCGGGGCCGGGGCGAGCGGCAGGTAGAGAACGCTGGGTTTTTTGGGCACCGGTGGCGGCACCTTGGCTTTCCTCCGTTCCCCCTCACCGGCACCGCTCCGCTCCGGCCGTGGCTCGTCCTCCAGGCTGCCCTGCGAGAGCCGCCGGGGTCCCGCTGGCGCCAGGGACGAGGGGGGCTCCCCCAGACCCCTCCTCAGCTCCCCTTTCCGCAGCACTATGAAGCCGTCCTGTGGCAGCCCCTTCTCCTTGGTGGTGGTGCCCGGTGGGGAGGTGGGGGACAGGGGACCCTCCTCCCGCAGAGCCGGGGGCTTGGGCAGGATGCTGGGGGGCCGCTTGGCCAGCGGCGGCTTCTCTGCCACCGGCGGCTTCACCTTCCTCTCCGGCCCCAGGCAGGGACCGCGTGGCGGCTCCTCGGCATGCTCCGGGCCGTCGGCGTTGTCCTCCGGCTCCGAGCGGCTGATGGAGCGGAGGCGGACCGAGCGCAGGTCGGACTGCGTGACCACCGGCATGATGGGCGTGATGGGGCTGGTCTTCTGGGCCAGCTTGGTGCCGAAGGTGGAGTCGGAGTGGTGCCGGCTGACCTTCGTCTTCCCCTTCAGGGAGATTTTCAGCCCCGAGAGGTCGAGGTGGGCGGGCGGCGTGAGTGGCAGGTCAAAGGACAGCCTGGACTTGGGGCTCCTCTCCATGGGGGACGTGGGGGGCAGCGAGGACTTCCTCTCGGGGACCAGCGGCCTCACCCGCACCTGGTGCGGGGAGTGCCCGAGGATGGCGGAGGTGGGGACGGTGGGGGTCGGGGTCTCTGACTGGCTGGAGTACCCGCTGGATGGGGACATCAGCCCCGTGGGCCGGCCTGGGGAGGAGGTCTTGAGGTCCGCTTCGGCAGAGAGCTGGGAGGGTGTCGTGGCCCTGGAGATGGAGGGGGAGGCGAGGGACTCGGAGCTGCCCCGTGCCTTGGCGCACTCGATGGCCGTGGTCCCTGTGGCCGTGCTTGAGCTGGAGAGGGACCGGTAGGGATCACCAGCCTTCCAGTCCGCCAGATGCCACTGGTGGGGGGCAGCTGTGCCGTCGGGCTCCCTCCCCATGCGCCCCTGGGGGTCGGAGTGCACCAGCCGGTGGCCCTGCGGCTCCGTTGGGATGCACAGGCTCTTGGGCCGGTGGTCCTTGGGCAGCACCAAGCCAGGCCCCGCAGCATCATCCTGCCCCTCCTTAATGAGAGAGACGCTGCGTGTGGGCGGCGAGGGCTTCTTCTTCGCCTTCTTGAGGGAGATGCTCTTGGAGCGCCGCCGCCGCTGGCCCTCCTGCTCCAGCCCCAGGGAGACGTTGTCGGTGCTGGTGCTGCCCTCGGAGCTGGCGCTGGGGTAGCCCAGGGTGTAGTTGGCGCTGCCCCGCCGGGTCTCGGCGTACGCGATGTCCACGGAGCAGAGGGAGCCCGAGTCAGTGGGTACCGACAGCGACCGCTCGCGGAACCGGCACCCTGCCCGCTCCACCTCCAGCCGCGATGGCTCCACCGCCGGCTCCGGCTCCTCTTGGCTTCCTGGCAAGAGGTTCACCTTGGCTTCTCGGCCCTCGCACCTCTGGCCACCCCCAGAGCTGGGGGGGGACTCGGGCACCACGCTGGAGAAGGAGCCGGGCCCGTTGCTGCCCATGTGCTCCTCCGTGGCGATGAAGAAGGAGGCGGCGGCGGGCGAGCCCGGGCTGGGCGACGGGATGGAGCCGCCTGGCGAAGTGCAGGTGGGCCCCTTGCCCTGGCCGGCGGCGGGGCTGAGGGGGCTGGCATAGCCCAGGGCGCTCCATGGCGGGGAGAAGGGGGTGCCGGGCGGCCCATTGCAGGCGCCAGTGCAGGGGGTGGCTGTGCCGTCCATGGCAGCGGCTGGAGGGCAGCAGCGGGCCCCGAGGTCGCTGAAGGTTTTCCTCAACGGGGCAGAGAGGGGCTGGCGGGGGCCGATCTCCTGGGGTGCCTTCGCCCCGCTTGCAGTCTCGGGGACGAAGCTGCAGGAGAGGGACTCGGCGATGGGCGCGTGTGTGTTCAACGTGGGGCCATTGGCGCCGCCTGCGAGGAGAGACACAGCCTGGGTGAGCATTGTCCCGCTTCGCGCTCTGCCAGTGGGTCAGCGGCATGGTCCTGCCCCGCTTGCCATGGGCCCAGGACTGGTCCCACCCTGTGGCCGATCTCTGGGGCTGCATCTCTGCCCAGGCATGAAATGTGCCCGAGCGGACAGGTCGACACCCTCTGACCAGGTGCCCTCCTACCCCCTCTATTGGCATGGCCATAACCCAGCCGCGGACAGTCCCTGGCCTGTCTTAACCCTCCAGCCTGGGATGTGTTGGCTGGGACGTGCCATGGAGAACTTGGCAGCCACGGCAGGAGTCTCTACCCACGGGGACATCGGCCCCACAGCAACCAAAGTGCTGCCTCAACGCTGCCCCGTGGTGGGGACACAGATGGGGACCAGGAAGAGCAGAGGGAGGCATCACCGCCTGGGTCGGGGAGGGACGCGACAGCTCACAGTGCCACCTCATCTCAGAACAGCCAGGATGGGGAAGGACCTGGGGACCTCGCTTGGAGCACACCCAGCAGACCAGGATGCTCAAGGCTGCAGCGGGTTGAGGTCTGACCATCTCCAAGGGAGGAACTGTGACAACCTCTTGGAGGTTTGACCACTGTCATGGGGAAAAACCTTCCTCCTACCCAGTGACAATTCCCCCGGTGCAGCTGGTGCCGTGGCTTCTCCTCCTCCTGTCCCTGCCTGCCTCCGGGAAGAGCCCGGCTCTGGATTCCCTACACCTTCCACAGGGGACAGCACGACAAGGCCCCCGATCCGGGACGGCTGCTGTCCCCATGGGGTCCAACATGGGTCCGTGGCTGTGCCAGGAGTGCTGCAGGCACCCTCGGCCACCTCAGTGCCCTCAGCTGGTCCCCAGCCCCAGCAAAGCCCCAGGCAGGGTGCGTGCCTCACGGCCCCAGCACCCGGCACCAGGTGGCCCATGGCCAGGGAGGGTGGGCACGGGGCAGGAGCTGCCAGAGCCGAGGCCGGGTGATCCCCGTCACTAGGAGAAATTTCGGTGTCCGTCTCGCCCCGTAAGCGTGCAGGACCCCAGCTTAGGGTGAAGGGGCTGTCCCCGATGCCACACCAGCTCCGGGGCCAGCCCGGTGTCATCAGTGTGCCCAGCACCCCGGTGCCCCAGGAGGGAGCACAGCCAGTGCAGTGGCCTTTATGTCCCCAAGGCCAGGGTGTCCCCAGGGAGCCCGTCTGTGCCCGGTCTGGCTGCCAGCCCCCGGGGTGGCTCTGCCCACTGTCAGGGCAGCTCCGGTGGGTGCCGGCCCTGCCCAGGCGCTGCCAGGGCACGAAAGTGGCTGCGCGGTTCTTGCCGTCACCTTGGTCTCGCAGGGACAGGTTAGGGAATCCGATAATGGTCCGTCTACGCCGCAGGGTGGACTTGGGGTTCATCGCGGTCTCTGTGTTAAACAGGGAGTGACGAGCACTCGCGTGCCTAGCAAAGTGCTGCCCTGTAGCCAAAACAAACAGGCTGTACGTGGGGGTGCCGGGAGGGGTTGCCGGGGCGGGGGCTCTGACCCCTCCATCCCCGCGTGTCCCATGGGTGCCCCCCGGCCTGGGATGGCGACTGCAGGCAGGCGCGTGGGATGGCAGGAGGGTGGTGAGCCATGCGGGGTGAGCCGTTGGGGGACATGGAGGCACGGCGGGCACTGCCGGCCGGCGGGAAGACGGAGATGCTGCCGATGGAGGTGGGATGCACGGAAAGCTGTGGGGACCGGCCCCGCTCCGGTCTGTGCTGGTGAGACCGGACCCCGCACCACTGGGCTTCATTGTTAATGGGGCCAGTGATGCTGAACCACACCGGGGACATGAGGAACAGCAGGGTGGGGAGAGGGACCAGCGTGGTCCACCCATGTCTCTCCATCAGAGAGGAAAAGGGTGCAAAGACATCTCTGGCCTTCAAGAAGGTGCATCTTGCTCAGCCACCGGCCTCAGGCTCTGACCTGGGGGCAGAGCGTGGCCCTCGTGCCTGCAAGGACTGGGCAGGACCGTGCTGGTGGGACCTGCAGCCCCGTGAGGACGGACGGACGCACGGACAGACAGGCGAGACAGGCTGGCTGCATGGAGTGTGGCGAGAGCCAAGGTGACAACAAACCGGCGGGCTGGGCAGCACAGTGCGGACAAGAGAGCGGACGGTGGCGTGGCCGGCGGATCGGACACACAAAGTTGTGGATGGCTGGACAGATGGGCTGGGAATGACAGACGCCAATGTGTCCCTGCTGTCCCCTGCGCTGCCCCCGGTGCCCGCCTGGCCCGCGGGGACGCAGGCTCGCAGCCCCAGCCCCCTCCCACCATCCCGTGCCCCCACCGCAGCCGGGCGCTGGGGCGCATCCTCGCCTGCACCCTGCATCTCGCCCCGCTGCCGGGGCTGCCCCTCGCGCCTCTGCCCGCGGGGGTGCTGCCCTACCCGAGACGTTGATGGGGACAATGTTGGTTTGGACGGAGCAGGACTGGTGCCACTGTTTCTCCTCCAGGGTGGGCAGGGGGAAGGCCCTGGTCCAGGCCGGCTCCTTGTCCGGGCTGGTGGGGAGGCTCAGGGAGGTGTCGGGCGGCCGAGCGCCCAGCGCGGTCGGGCCGGTGCTCTCCTCTTCGCCTGCTCGCCGGCTCGGGGGCTGCGGGGGGAAAGGCACGTGACCCACCAAAGGGACGAGGCTGGGACACAAATGGCCCCCCCGACCCAGCTGCCTGCCCAGCCGCGCCAGCCCCTCTCCCGCGGGCGATGCCGGGGCCGCGCCACCCTGCCCCGCCGCCCCGGCACTCACCATAAGCACGAACTCAAGGCGCTTGGCCGGCGGGGGTCGGGGCGATGGCTCGGGGGGGGTGTCGGGGGGCAGGTGACCGGCGGCGCGGAAGGTCTGCCCGGTGACCCTGCTCTCGGCGTACTGCTCCTCATACTCCTCTGCAAGAGAAACAGCGCCTGGGACCCCGCTCCAGCCCCCGGCTGGGGCTGACGGCTCTGCTCCCGGGGGCAGGAGGAGCAGGAAGGCACGTGTGGCTGTCCCCGGCTGGCTGTCCCCAGGCTGGCTTACTGTCCCTGCTCAGCACAGGCAGCTCCGGAGGTGGGGAAGGGAGACCCCAAGCCCAAGGAGGAATGCCGGGGCTGGGGGGGTGTGAGGCAGCGCTGAGACCCCAGCAGCCCACCCCGCTGCTCCCAGGGGCTATATGGGGACGCGGTGGGTCCCACGGGGAAGCAGAGCCCAGCCAGGGACAGCCAGGAGGGAACTCAGTGTCTCCCCATCCTGTAATTGTTGAGCTAATTAATGCTGGTCGTTATGGCCTGGCGGAAACCAGGTCTGCTCAGGCTGACTTAATGAGATTACAAGCCGGGGGAAGGCCGGGCTGCTGATCTAATCGATGCCTGCAAAGCATCCCAGCCCAGCCCGTGTGACGGCTTGGGTAAGGAATTGGAAGGAAACAAAATCAACAGCCGCACTGATCTGGTTAGCCAGCAGGTTCTTGCCCTCGGCCCTTGCAGGTTCCTGCTCTCGGCCCCGGCTGCTTTGCCGCTTGCAGCAGCGACTGGGGAGCAGAGATCAGAGCGGGGCTGCTGGAGGCTGCGACCCCCCGGGGACCCGACCGCTACAGCTCGGTGAGGTCTGAGGAGCGGCTCGGCCATGGGCACGTGGGAGACGACCTCGCTGTTTGCATGGCGGTCATGTACCCGGGGCAGCACCCATCCCTGCCACCCTCCCCCGGCCCCCCTTGTCCCGCTACCTTGCAGCAAGCTCTGGAGGTTGAGCTGGGCCTCCTGGTGCAGCTGCTCCATGCCCGGCGGGCGCCCGGCCGCCAGGAAGACGTTCACCGGCTGCTGCCATGACAGCTTGGTGTGGGCGGCTTTCTTGCTCTCGAGGTCCAGGTTAGAGGTGGCTGCGGGCAGGAGGGAGCAGAGTGAGACGAAGGCGGGTGGGCGGCTGCCCTGACAGCGCTGCCAGGGGCTCCCAGCCGACGCCGCGCCGGCACAGCGCGCTCATCCTGTCCTCGGTCTCCCTAGGAACGCGGGGACTGGGATGTGGCTGTCCTACCCCAGCAAAGCCACCCCGGCAGGCTGCTGCCAGCGGGGACCGGACCCCATCTCCGCCACCGCTGCTGCTCTGGGGGCTGGGCACAGCCCCCGCGGGCTGCCAGGATAAGCCACACAGGGAGCAGGGTGAAAGTGGGGAAGGAAGCGAGCCCTGTTGCCCCGGGTGACTGCTCGGCTGCTCCTGGGCGCAGGAAACGCCGCACGCTCCGGTGAAGCAACCTCCTGGCTGCAGAAGAGCAGAAGTTGCAACCGAAAAGGAGGAGCGAGGGGACACAGCGTCTTTCACCACACTGGTTTCGCCCTGCTCGGCGAGGTTAACGCGCCCTGCCCCGGCGGTGGACGCCCTGCAACGGTCTCCGGGGAAGGAAACTTCTGCGGCGATGGGCCAGGCTCTTGCCCAGACCCTCTGGAACACCCACACGGGTGGAAAAGTCCCCAGGAGAAGGCTTTGGGCTCGCTGGGGAGCTGGCCGTGTTGGGAGCGGAGCGGAGCCCCGGCAAATTGGGTTTGTCATGGGAACCCCTGCAGCCCCGGCACCTCCGCCCCGGAGCAGCGCTGGCCCCAGCGGATGTGGGTTTCCGACCCAGCGCGGTTTTGTGCCAGAGCCAAGGGAGTGCCGCCGCCGGCACCCTGCCTGCCGAGCACATCCCGCCCCGGCCCGGGCAGCGAGGGCAGGGAGCGGGTTTGTGAGCTTTAAACAGGGGGCTCGTGGATGACCAGGGTGTCATCCCTGGGGATTTAGGGCTAATCCTTCTCCAGCCACCCCTGGGGTGGGCAGAGGGATGGCTGCTGTCGGCATCGGGTGCTGCGCAAGGTCCTGTGCCTGGTGTCACCCACCGGCCTGGGTGTCACCCCCCGGGACCAGGGTCTGACATCCCTTCGCCCCGTCCAGGGGCTGGGACTCTCCCACTCAGCAGCCGGCACCGCTCCACCCGCCAGGCTGGGGGATGCACAGCCCCGGTTTCACTCCCATTTTCTGGTGGCGCTGGGGGTGCAGGCCAGCGTGCCCGCCCCCGTCCCCATCGCTCGAGGCACTCCTATTACCAGCGTGACAAACACTTCCCCTCTGCCGCGCGCGGGGTGCCCGTCCCAGCGAGCACGCCACCGCCCCAGCTGCCAAAACACAGCCGTCCTGGCCACGGCACCCTGCCTCGTGCCAGCCCCGCTCGCCTGGGGGAAGGGTAATGGCCCAAAAATGGGGCCGGGCTCCCTGGAACCCCTGCACAAGCCACGTCCCCCTCTTCCTGCAGTCAGCCGTGCCCCAGCTCACCCGGCACCGCATCCCGAGCATCTCCCCTGCTGCCCCCGGGTGCCACCCTGTCCCCGGGTGCCACCCTTCCCCCCAGCTCCAGCGGATGGAGCGCAGAGCCTGCACAACGCCCAGCACCCGAAAGCAAGGTGCCACGTCCCTAGCCTAGTTACTTTTATAATTTGTGTTACCATAACGACGTGCCTTAACACCAGGCTTTTTTTCCTTCTTTTTTTTTTTTTTTTTTTTTCCCCCTCCTTTAAATAATTTGACTCGTTTCCATATCAACCAAGAGGTGTTGGGGCGTGTGTGTGTGTGTGTGTGTGTGTGTGTACACCACGCTGAGGCTTCGCCCGGCAGCAGAGCCCCATCCCGGAGGGCAGTGCCACGCAGCGGGGATGAAGTTCTCCCTGCTGCGGGTGAACGCGGCCCCCTTTCCTCACACCGGGACGCAGCTTTCCCTCCGCTCACCTCCCAGTTTGGCGCGTCGGTGCCCAGAGGGGCTGGGGGTCCTGGCAGAAGGAGCCCCGTGCCCTGGCCTCTGTCGTGCCCCGTGGATGGGAGCTGGGAGGGCGGCTGGGCACAGGGCCGGGTCGGGGCATCTCCCCAAAAACCTGACCTATGGGGAGGCAGGAAGGGAGCCGGGGGCACAGGAGGGCAGGGACCAGACGCTCACCTCTGCAGACCCCAGCCCCCCAGCCCGCTCTCTGTGGCGAGGTGGGGGATCCGCTGCTGCCCCCTCCACTTCTGAGCGCACCCCAGGGGCTGGCCCCGCACCCCGGCTCGCTGCACCCCTCTGCCCGGCTCGCACCGACCCAGCCTTCGGCCTCGGCGGGTGCCGATGCTCCTCGCCTTCTGCCCATGTGTTCCTGGCAGCCACCCCACCACCCCCGCAGACCCCGCAGCAGCTACGCAGTGTCCCCCCGACACTCAGGGACACCCCCGAAGCGCAGCCCCCCGCTGCCCTTGCACCTCCCCGAGCCACCCGTCGCCACCACGCTGCCAGGGCGGCCCCCCCGCCCTCCGCGCAGCACGGGAGCTTACCTCCGCAGCCTCGGCACCCCCGGGCTCCCCCTGGGCACCCCCCCACGCACCCACCCTGCGCTCTCCAGCCACGTGGGCAAACCGCAGCACTGAAACCCGGGGCCGCCCATGGGCGAAGCGGAAGCGTGCCCAGGCAGCGGGTGAGGGGGGGCAACACCCTGCCCTGCCCGGGTGGGCTGTGGGCAGGGGGAGAGGGCAGCACGGCCAGCCATGCTGGGGCGGGCTGGGGGGGTCCCTGCCCTCCAGGGCTTTCCAGCCTTGGCAGACACACACTCATTTGGGGACGCAAGCGAGCCGAGGCGCCGAGGCGCCGGTGGGAGCTGGATTCATCTTCCCAGCAGAAGCAGCAGCTGAGCAGGAGACGGGGTGGGAGAGGGCGGAGAAGCCAAGCACCCCTTGGGCACCCGAACCCCTGCCCCGAGGGGCTGCGTGGTGCGGCACTGCCCTGGGTGCAGGAGCGAGCGTATCACCCTCAGGTCTTGGCTTTTGCTCCTCGGGAGCCGTTGCTTGGGGGGTTTTTGGGCTCGGTGCAGGAGCTGGTTTGGGATGTCCGTGCAAGCTGTGGCTGCCACACACATCTGCGGGGCTCGGGATGCCCCAGCCAAGCCGGAGCGCCTGGCAGAGGGACACAGGGGCCAGCGGGAACAGAGCAGCCGGAGCAGAGCCTGCTGCCCTTGGCGGTGACCCTCCTGCCAGGCTTATCACTGACAGGCTCAAAATACAAAATGCCTCTGAGGGGCCCCCAGCCCGTGGCAAATGCCTGCAGGAGGCAAAGAGCGTCCTGGGAGAGCAGAGCTGGGGGTTCCCGTGCACCCCCAGCACTCTTGACCTGAGCCTGGCCAGCCTCGCTGCTGGGGGGAAACTGAGGCACGGCTGGGGGGGAGGCTCCCCCCGCATGCAGCCGGCGTCAGTCCCCCCTCCCCGCCCTGGGGCTCGCGGAGGGGAGCGGGCAGCAGCCCCCGCTCTGCCCGCAGACAGGCGCAGGCACAGGCAGAGGTGTTAACGACAGGCGGCCGGAGGCCAGGGCTGCCCCGGCCTGTCCCCATGTCTCCCAGGGGTCCGTCCCCTCTCAGAGCTGCAGGCTGGCAGCAGCGAGCTCTGCCCCTCGCCCTGGGGCCGGGAGCTGGCGGGCAGGGCCACGACAGCGTCCCGCCGGGACGGTCCCCACGGGGCTGCCCCAGGCAGGGGTGCGAGCCAGCCCCACCAGCCGCAGCGGGTGCTGCTCCCTCTGCAAGCGCCTGCAGAGTCTTCCCGAGCGCGAGCGAGCGCTCAGGCCGGGACACCGCGGCCGCCGGGCGTGTGTAAGGACCGGGGCTGAAGCCAAGGGGAGTTTGCTCCAAGGGCAGCCGAGCTTCACTCTCCCCTGGGAGACGAGCGTCCCTGCAGCACCCCCAGCCGCAGAGCAGAGATACGTGCCCTCCGCCAGCATCTCCCCGAGTCACCCCCCCTCCACGCCAGCATCCCTATTTACCTACTGCCCAGGCATCCCGAATCCACAGGGAGATATTTGACAGAGCCATTGGGAGTTGTTTCAATTCAGGCCGAAGCTCCCGTGAGACGACGCCTCCTGCTCGAACTCGCCGCCAAACTTTTCCTTCTCAAGCTCGCTCCAAGCTCGCAGGAGGCGCCGGCAATGCAGACGGTGCCGCTCGGCCCCTCGCTGCCGATGCAGAGGTACCACAGGAGTGATGTAACGGCAGCAGCAGGCGATGCACCATTAGCAGAGCAGCCATGGCAACGGGTATCGGCACAGCGGCAAGCCAGCCGCCGCCGCCGGTCCTAGCACACAGGAGGATGAGGACTGCGAACTTGGAGGCTGAGACTGATCCCAACCGCAACCCAAACCCCGCCGGCGGGAGCCAATGCGCCGCAGTGCCGGCAACATACGCTGCCGGCTTCGAGCAAGCGCCCCGGCCCACCGCCGGCACCGCGACTGCTCGCTCCCGGCGCGTGCGGCTTGATGACATTCCCTGTGGTACGGAGCCAAAGCGCACGCTGCTCTGCGCCGCGCGGAGAGGAAGAGAAAAGAGCGAACAGCAGGAGCTGGCAGGGGCCGCAGAAAGTGCCTCCTGTCCCAAGCTCACCCCCCGCTGGACTCGGACCCGCCGGTCCAGCCGCCCCACCAGGACGCGGAGCAACATCCACGCGTGTGGCATCTCCGGGGCTGGATGCACGCCCAGGTCCGAACGACATCCCAAAGCGACATCCCACTAAACACCCACCAACCCCATGGCCGGAGGCAGCGTCGCTCGCTGGGCAGACCTGCCCATCTTGCTGCAAGCGCTCTCCCATGATGAGCCCTTGCGGGGACGGCCGACGTACCGTGTCCTGTCCAAATCCAGACCCTCGCCGGGACAGTGTCCCTCTGTCACACGTCTTGTGGGCACACCTCCAAGCCCACAGCAAGGCTGGGCCATCCATGCAGTCAACCGACTTTTGTACCGAGAGGAGAAAACGGCACCGCAGAAGTTGCTGGCAGGGGTGGTGGGTTTGGCGGCTGTGGGGGTCTGCCAGCGCGTGGGGAAAAGGTTGGATTATGTGAGAGGTTTCTGTCAAAACCACCAGCAGCAAAACAGTCAATAACGTCACTGTCCATCAGTAGGGCTCAGAATTAACAGTGTGCTCGGGTACTCTGCCTGCCTGGCCCCGTGATGAGATCCAGCAAAACAGATAAAAGCCGTCTTTCTCCAGGTGGATCCCAAGCGATCCATCACCTTTGCCTCATGCCTTGTGTAGGGCAGGGGTGGAGGGGACGCATGTGCTCCCCACACACAGTGCCAGCCGTCACCCCATACAGAGGGGCTGGGGGAGCCTCCTGCGGTGGGGTGCCCTGCCGCGGTGGCAGCAGGGTGACAGAGGGACAACTGACACCAGTTGAAGTCCCCACGAGCTGTGGCACTGCTGCCTTGGTGACTGCCCTTGAGCCCGGCAGGCGCAAAGGCCGGGCGACAGGGCAAAAGCCGCTCCGGGTACATTTAGCTGCGGCAACGTGAGCCAGGCCCCCGTCAGGGAGTTTTGGCAGGCGGGGAGGCGCGTGTGCTGCGGGGAGGACTTGGCCGGCGAGGCCGGCACAGGAGGAGCCCCCGCGCCATCCGCCCGTGCTGCGGGAATGGGAAGTGCCCGCGGCCGCGCTCGCAGCGGGGCTTGGCGTGGTACCGCAGCCCACCAAGATGAACTCACGCCGCTCCCCGCCGAGGGGCCGACAGCCACCGCTCCTGAGGATGGAGCAGCAGCCCCGGGGCTGGCGGGGCCGCGGGTGCTCTCATCACCCTGCCTGTGCCACCCTGGAGCCTGGCCAGACCCTGCAGACAGCCACCAGCCACGGGTGGCAGGATCAGACCCCCGGGAGCCCTTCTCCCAGCCCCGCTGTGGCTATCTAGCAGCCTGGTATCACAACCCTCACTCTCCCGTGTTTCCCAGCCAAAAAAACAAGCATGAGCCTTTCTCGAGAACTCCAGGAAATTGGCACGGCAACCTGCCAGCCCCAGCCCCAGCCAGCCCTCGGCACCCCGGCACAGCACCACCGCACACCGCAGCCGAGGGCGACCCCAGGCACTGGGTGGCCGAGGCCAGCTGCCCGCTGGCTTTGCCCCGGTGACGTCCCCAGCCTGGCCGGGAGGGTTGGGCGGCACATGGATGCCCGGGGCAGCGCTCGCAGCTCTCCCCGGCACGTGGGCTGCCTGTGCCGGAGAGGCTGCAGCCCCTCGCCGGGCAGGGGTGCTTCCAGGAAAGCGCTGCTTCCCCTGTGCCCGGCTGGTTTTACACTCCGCGGAGCCGGGACAATGCGAGGAAGTCGCCTGAGAGGGGAACGCGGCCAGGCCCCAGGACAAAGGGGCCCGAGACGTGAAATCAGCCACAGCAGGAGCAACGGCGAGGGCAGCGAGAGCAGCGAGAGCCCCGGCCGATGGCGACACACGCTCCTGCGGTCCCCACTCCTGCTGCCACCAGCCAGCGAGAGCTGCCCGGAGGGCACAGCACCATGGGGCCAGGCAGGACCCGTGCAGTGGGGCTCAGCCCCAGCCTGAGGAGCGGTCGGTGGGACGCGTGGGTGGGGGGGCTCTGTGCTTCTCTCGCTTTGCCAGAGAACAAGGACAAATCCAACAGGCTGGGGAAGGGCAGCAAGGATTTAAAAGGGCAGGGGACACACCACAGTCGAGGCCAGGCTGGGAAAGGCGGGACGCGACCCGCACTGCCAGGCAGCACTGACCCCGCGGCCATTGCACGGAGACAAGACCCTCCGCGTCCCTGTGCCCCTCAGGAGGCGCCAACCCGGGGTCTCGCCCTGCAGAGCGAGGGCTCCTGCAAACTCCTCTGCCCTCGCTGCCTGCTCCTCTCGGGGGACGCTGCCCCACTGCCTGCCCCTGCCCGCGCTGCCCACCCCTGCCCGCCTTACCTGCCCGGTGCCAGGGCGCCAGCAGCCACTCCACCTTGGCCATGGCTGCGGGTGCTCACTCCTGCCGCCCGGGAGCCCTTGCTTCAAAACCAGGCCGGGAGAAGTGAGTTTCCACCGCCTTCCCCGTCCGCTGCCGGCTCCAGCCCGCGGGGAGAGGAAGCGACCAGGAACTGGCTGTTTGAGTCAGCGCCACAGCCCATTGTCCCGGTCCCGGCCCCTCTTCCTTCCCTGCCACCGGCCCCGGGGAGGGATGGCGGAGGGGCTGCGGTGTTGCACAGCCCATCCTCTGGCCACCCACCCCACCGGCCGCTCGCCCGGGAGTCCGGCAACAGCGGCGGGTCGGGGTGGAGGGGCTCGTCCCACTCTCCGTACATCCCTGCTGCAGTGCCCGGAGAGGGGACGGGGTCCTAGGGGCCATGGCAAGGACAGGCTGGGCTCCTCCAAGCTGAGCAGAGCCACGGAGCCCGGACGTCACCCAGCCACGGCTGGAGCAGCAACCGGCACCACCTAAAAGCCGTGGGTGACTTGGGGGGACACCAGGACAAGCTGGCTCATGCCCCAGCAGAGCACTTCTGTTCCTGCGTGTCCCAGCTGGAGCAGCCGTCGGCATCCTCACCTGGAAATCAGTGCCCGGAGCCTGCCGCTGCCTCCCGGCTGGGTTGAGCTGCCTTTTCCGCCCAGCCTCCCAACACTTTTTAGCTAAAACAAGTCGGGGGGACCCTTTCTGAATTCACCTGACTTTGCCCTGGAAGCTGCAGGAGCCCCCAGAGCTCCCTCTCACTTGGGCTCCTTCCAAAAGCCATGAGCAAAGGCTCCTCGGGGAGCACTTTCCCAGCGCCCCGAGGATGTGCAAAGCCGAGCCTGCTTTTCCCAAGGGACGGAGGCCCCTGGGAGCTGCAGCAGAGCCAGGAATGCAGCCCCGAGCCCTGGCTTACTTCGGGAAGCAGCTTTGGGGCCACTGGGGCAGGGCGGGGAGCACGTGCCTTGCCAGGGGCTGGTACCATCCACCGCCGTGCCAGGCACCCAGCGACGCAGCCGACCCAAATGACGGGGTGGGTAAAGGACAGCAGATACCAGCAGAGTTCGTTCTCCCCCCCCACAACCCAAGCAGCACTTGCACAAGGCTCCGAAAGATGAGGGGACAAGGAGATGCGCCCCAATGGCCCATGCTTTTTCCGGGATCCTGTCCCGCGGTTGTAGTGCCAGCCGAGGACAGACGCAGTAACTGGAGCGCTGCCTCCCAGCCCCACCAGACCACTGGGCACAGAGACCTGCAAACTCATCACATCAGTTCCAGCAGCGTACGAGCACGCTGCCTTCTCTGACCAGCCCTTCCAAACACCACCACGCTCACAAGCAAGCACTCCAGGCTCTGGAGCAGCCTGCTCCGCTCTTCCGATGTGTGCGGAAGGGGTGCAAGGGGATGCGAGCCCCCACCAGTGTTAGAGGAGCATCAATGATGCTGGAAGGCTGGATTTTAAGGATCGGGGATGCCAGCGTAAAGACCCCTCTGTGCTGCCCTGTGCACAGGGCAGAAAAATGATCCTGCCCGAGATGAGCCGAGGTACCTCCTGGTACCGGGGGTTGCTGCCCTCCTGTCCCAGCCTGCGGGCATCCCACCCCGCCAGCGACCCAGACCCACCGCAGGGCTGCTGCTTATCACGTTTCAGCTCCCTCCCCTCGGCAGATAAGCTCCAGCCTGGACCCAACGCCGCCTCTCCGCCAGGAAGCCTGCGTGTAGCAACTCAGGAATGCCCAAGCCATCGAGGTCCCTGCAGCCCCAAGCCTAAATGGCCTGGGAGCATCCAAGTATTCACCCCAGCTCCATGCCCAAGACGAGTTTCCATCTGTCCAGTGCTAAATCCCGTCCCTCCCGGCTGCCAGCAGCCAGGCACAGCTCTGCCGTCTCCCCAGGGGAGGCCAGGCACCGGGAGGAAGATGTGCTGGAGATCTCCCGGCCGGCAGGGAGACGCACCCTGCGCCCGAGGACAGAGATGAACCAGCTTCGTGCAGGGTCTGGCCTCGCAACCCCCCCTCGGGCCCTTCCCGGCAGCGCAGGGAAGTGGATCGGCAGCTCCCAAGAATCCCTTTGATGATGCAGAAGTGCGATTAGCTCCCGTCCCACTCCCAGCTGCACCGGACAGTCGCTCGAGTGGGAGAGGCAAGCGGGAGCAGCCCAGCAGCCCGTGGCCCCTCTGAGCCCCACCGTCCAGCGCCCGCCCCCGGCCTGTGCCCTGCGGGATGGGAGCCGAGGGCCATGTGCTGGGTACCGACCGGCACAGCATCCTTCGTCCCTCAGGACCCGCCGGATCAGCGTCCCTCCTCATCCCCCATGCAACCCGAAGCGCTTTTGCCCTGTTCCAGTCCTTTGCAACCATCGCTACAACGGCAGCTGCAAAATTAGACAGAGATAGGCTGTACTTCCACCCCCTCTGCCCGCTAATTATTAAGCTGTGACAGTCACTTGGGCTGTGACAATCACTCCCCATTTTCTTGCAGCTTCTAAGCAATTTTTCTGAGGTCTCTCCTAGGACTGGCAGCTCCCTGCTGCTGCCTGCACTGCTGTGGCCCGGCTCTCCAGCCAGTGGCCAGGCAAAGGGCAGCAGGAGCCAGGGCCAGCAGAGCCCGGCAGGCTGGGCTCCGGGGCACGTCGGGGAACAGAGCTGAGACAGGTCCCCGAGCCAGCAGCCGTGGCAGCCCCCAACCTCCCGGGTCTTCTGGCATTTCCAGGAGCTGGGCTGGGCTGGGGAGGGGAGCCGCAGTCCCGGGAGTCTGGAAAGGGTTGCTGAACTGCCTGGGCCAGCCCGGTGGGAGCAACCGGACAGGTCTTGCTTGTTCGATCCAGCTTTTTAGAGGGCACCTGTGCTCGGCTGCCCGCTCCCGGCTCTGGGGGAGCCCTCTGCTCACCCTGCTCCCCCCACGCGCCTCCTCCAGATTTACAGGGCTTTCTACCTTCCCTAGTACTTTGTGGTTTGAGATACCCACCGCCTTTGCGATCAGTGTGAGAAGGGGGCTGGGGGTGCGGGGGCTATGGAGACACGGGTTCCATGCCTGGGCAGGACCCAGCTCGAGGACCAGCAAGTGCAAGGCCTCCCCTGTGCCCAGGCTGGCTCCCCGCTGCCTGGGGCTGGCTCCCCGCTGCCTGGGGCTGGCTCCCCGCGCCATGGGGCTGGCTCCCCGCTGCCTGGGGCTGGCTCCCCGCGCCATGGGGCTGGCTCCCTGCAGCTCGGAGCTATCTCCCTGCACCATGGGGCTGGCTCCCCGCAGCTTGGAGCTGGCTCCCTGCTGCCTAGGGATGGCTCCCCATCGTTGCAAGTGGCTCCCTGCAGCTCAGGGCTGGCTCCCCATGGTTGGAGCCAGCTCCTCACTGCTCCTCGCTGGCTCCCCGCTGCCTGGGGCTGGCTCCCTGTGGTTGGAGCCGGCTCCCTGCTACCCGGGGCTGGCTCCCCACTGCCCGGGGCTGGCTCCCTGTGGTTGGAGCCGGCTCCCTGCTACCCGGGGCTGGCTCCCCACTGCCCGGGGCTGGCTCCCCGCAGCCTGGGGTGTGGGTCGGCACCTGCTCCGCATGGCGGAGGACCACGGTGGGCCCCGCCGCGACCCCCATCCCTCGCCGTCCCTGCCAGTGCGGCCAAGCCTCAGCTGGAGGTGACCTCTCCCCGTGTCCTCCAAGCGACCCAAAGGGGCCGTGCAGCCGGGGGGAAAGGGGGGGACACCGCGGCAGAGGCCGACACCCCCCGCCCCCTCCGCCGCCGCCGCTGCAGCCGGCTCCATCCCGCCCGCGGGGCGGGGGCGGCGGGGGCGGCGGGGGCCGCGGTCCGCTCCCGCCCCGTCCCGTGCCCGGTACCTGTTGCTGAGCGCATCCTGCCCCGCCGCTGGCTGCGCGGCGCCTTCCGCTGCGCGTTGCCCATCCTCCGCCGCCTCTCGCCCGGCCCAGGTGGTCAGATCGCCGCCGCCCCCGGGCCGCTCCCCGCCGGCTCCATGCCTCCCCCGCCGCCGGGCCCGCCGCGCCGCGCCGCCCCGCCGCGCCGAGCGGGGAGGAGCCGCCGGGCCGGGCCGGGCCGAGCCCCGCCGGGCCGCATCGCATCGCACCGCACCGCGCCGCGCCGGGCGGGCCCCCCGCCGCCGCCGCCGCATCGGCCGCCGGCCCGGCCGCCCCCTCGGAGCCCGCCCGCCGCCGCGCCGGGGCCGCCGAGCGGCGCCCAATGGCGGCTGCTGCGGGGGGCGGACGGGGGCCGCGGGGCCCGGCGGGCGGGGGGCGGCGGGGCCGGGCTGCGCCCCGGGGGTGATGGGGCTGGGGAAGGGGCGCGGGGCACCAGGGCCGAGCACCCCCCCGGGGGTGATGGGACTGGGGAAGGTGGGGGGGAACGCCAGGGCTGAGCATCCCCCCCGGGTGATGGGGTTGGGGTGTCCTGGGGCCGGGCAGCCCCCCAGGGTGATGGGGATGGGGAAGGGTCAGGGGAGCACCAGGGCCAAGCATCCCCCCGGGATGATGGGGATGGGTGGGGGGTCCTGGGGCTGGGAAGGAGTCCTGGGGCGGGGCAGCCCGTGTTGGGTGTTGGGGCTGTGTGGAGGGGTGCCAGGGCCGGGCAGCCCCCATGGGGTGCTGGAGATGGGGATAGGTGGGGGGTTCTGGGGCTGGGCAGCCCCCACGGGGTGACTGGGCTGCAGATGGAGGGGGGGACACACCAGGACAGGGCGGCACGCCGGGGTGTTGGAGCTGGGTGGGGTGTCTTAGGTTCTAGGTCTGGGCAACCCCTGTGAGATGCTGGGCCTGGGTGTGGGGGACTGGGCAGCCGCCACGGGGTGATGGGGCTGGGGCTGGGTGGGGGACCCGAGGGTGGCGCAGTGGGAGGGTGTGGGGTGAACTCTCGGGGCTGGCAGCCCGTGGGGAAAGCCTGAGTGAGAACCATGGGAGCCTGCAAGAGCCAGGCCTGCAGGTGATGGGGTCTCTGGTAGGAGAAACTGGGGGGTCTCTGGCTGACAGCACCTCCAGGGGCCCATCCCTGTCCCCAAGCATCCCGGGCAGTGCCGCATCTGCACAAGGCTGAGTTGCACTCGGGGACCCTCCCATGAGAGGGCTGCACACCTGGATCAACTATTGCCCTTAGGCTCCTTCTCCCCCCAGCCCAAACCTCACCGTAGCCCTCTGATGGGATAAAACCCACTCCCAGGTCGGGGGAAACTTGCTCAACGTGCCCCAGCCTCCAGCAAGGGAGCTGCCCTTTGCCCCCAGGAGCCGGAGGTGCTCGGTGATGGCTCAGCTCCGTCCCTTACACGCCAAAGAACCTCAGCATCCGCGTAGTGACAGAAAGGACCAGAAAGCGCTGGGAGGTTGTTATGGAAACAGCCACAAATTGGATCAGTACTTGGCGCAAGGAGCGGTTTGTGTGACTGATGTGGGAGCAGGTGGGTGTGACAGCCGCAGCGGTGCGGGGGCCCTGCGGTGGCACCCCCAGCCCCCACGGCCCCGTGCCGTGTCCCCATGCAGTGGCAGGGCTGTGGCAGCGCCTCGGCTCGTGGGGACAGCCCGCCATGGGGCTGCGGCAGGGGCTGCGGGCAGCGCCGACGTACTCCCACCTCGCCCCAGCCTCCGCGCGCTCTCCGGGAAGAAGGACCGAGGTGGGCCTGGGGCGGTTTGCAGAAATGCCATTGAGAAAATGTTTTCCCCCGTTCCTCCAAGCCCCCAGCCAAGGCAAGGCCTGCGGTGTTGAGCGAGGCTGCAGTGGCACCTCTGCAACCAGCCCCACTGTGGGTTGTGGGGCCCATGATTCGGCAGCACGGCTGTCTGTCTGCACCCTGTCCCAGGGAGCCGAGGAAGCAACTCATCACTCCCAGCTACTCCTCATCTCTTGTGGCGCAGCCCTAGACCCGGCGTCCTCCTCCGAGCCCCGTGGGTGTGTGCAGCCCGCCTGCGCTTTCCCGACTGCGCGCTTTTTCCAGCCCAAGCGAGCTCCCCGTGCCCATGGCGTGGAGCCGGGGAAAAACCCATGCCGGCGGCTCCATCCGGCCCTGAGCAGTGAGCGGCTCAGCTCTCCATTTCCAAAGTAGCCCCTCTCCTGGCAGAGAAAGCAGCTTCCTTGAAGAAGCCATAAACACTCGCTAAGTGGACGAGCTGATTATTTTCTGGCCAAGAGACCACGTTAAAAAATAATAACCAGCAAAGCAGATGAGCTCATTGGAGAACAACGGCTCGGGGCCAGGCCAAGGCCGGTGGAGCGGGGCCAGGGCTGCGCAGCCCCGCACAGGCTCTGCGGAGAGCACGCAGCACCGCCTGCTCCCAGGGCTGCATCCGACCCCGAGGGGTCCCATATCCCAGCAGAGCGGGTGCCGGACCCTGAGGGGTCCCACATCCCAGCGCAGTGGGTGCCAGGTGGGTGCCGGCCGAGCGGGACGGCAGACGCGGGACGTGGAGCCCCATGCCCAGCACCCCCTCCGCTCGCCCCGCTGAAGGTGACCCCCTGCCTGCCCGCCCTGGCCCGGCCCTGGCAGGGAATCCGCCTGCAGCCACCGAAAAGCTGGGCTGAAACTGCCGTGCCACCTCGTGTCCCCTCCGGGTTCTGCATTCCTGGGATTCCTCCCATGCAGCAACATATTTCCTTGCTCCGTGTCCCGGGAGCTGTACCGGGGACTAACCCATCCTCCCTGGGACGGGGTATTGCCCCACTGCCCTCCCTGCTCCCGGTTTGCCTGCGGCCGGAGGCACCGGCAGCCTGGCTCCCCCGAGCAGCTGCGTCCCCAGCAGCCTGCTGGAGCCCCTCGTTACGCCGTGCACGGGGTGGGCATACTGGGGGAGCCAACGCTGCACCATGCCAACCCCGCACGCCCAGAGCTCAGCATCGCAGTGCCCAGCTGGCTTATGGCCATAACACAGCCAGGCTCTTCTCCAGGCTCAGGACCACTGCTCTGCGCCCCCCAGCAGCTCAGGGGAGGCCGGGCACAGCAACGGGGTCCTCTGATGGCCACCATGCCACCAGCACAGGACAAGCTGCAAGGGGACACGGGGACCCTGGCCCTGATCACCCCAACAACCTGCACCCACACCCCCAGCCACCCAGAGCTCCCTCTGGCTCGGGAAACCCAAACGCACCCCAAAACGGCTGTGCCAGAGAACCAGCGCAGAGCCAGACTGCCACCGCGTGCCACGATGCCATCACCAGTTTGCGCCATTTATGAGCCCATCACGGGACACCCAGGGCACAAGCCATGGTCCCACATCCCACTGGCATCTCCCCTCACACGGCCACCAGGTCCCCCAGCACCCCTGCCCACGGCGGCAGGAGGCGGGCAGCAGTGCAGGGCCACGCTGGGCACCTTCCTCCTGACGGGGGTCCCGAGCGGGTGGGGAGAAAGAGGAGGGGCAGATCCAGCCCTAGGGCTGGGCACGGGCACTGCCAGGGAGGGGAGGGCACTGCATCCCCCCACGGGCTTCTGCCCGCTGTCACCGCGGCGTGTCCCGGCGCTGCAAGCCCTCGCACGACAGGCGTTGAGGCCCCATCCCACCATGCCCATCGCTCAGCCTGTGAGGGCGGGAGCCAGAAGGAGCCCAGCAGGCGGCTCTGCCAGCCCCGGCCGTGCGGGCAAGCCCCAGGGGTGCCACTGCCAGCACCCACCTTTGGAGACGGCCACCCGTCCCCTGCCGCACGCCCACCGCGCTCCCTGCCCTCATCCTGCGGCGCTGCCACCCCCTCCCCGGAGCAGGGCAGGGAGTCCGGCGGGTGGGGAGGAGGATAAAACTTCTACGTACCCAGCTCTGCCTCCTCCTCTTCCTCTCCTTCGGCTGCCCCGAACCCCCATGGCCGCTCACGGGGTGAGCTGACGGCTGCCCTGGCTGGGAGTGGGGGAATGGCCACGGCGCCAACTCTGCCGCTCGCTCGCTCGCTCGCGCTAACTCGATCCAGGTTTGCCGGGAGAAAGGCTGGATGGAAACGCTTCTCCCACCCCAGCCCAGGCCCTTCTTAAAGATATAGCTACACGTCCCCGCTGCGGGTGCCGGAGCCATGGAGACGCAGCGAGGCCAGAGCGTCCTGCCAGCCCGTCCCACACGGCACGGCTGCCGGCTGGCGTCCCTCCGGCAGCTCCCGGGAGCCGCAACAGGGGGGAGAGCAGTGGGACCCCTGGAGAGGAGATGCCACCCCGCCACCCGCGCTGTCGGGCCATGCCAGCCCGTGTGGCTGCCGTGGGCAGCGCCAGCCTCCCCTCTCCCGTAATTAAGAGGGATCAGGCAGCTGGGCTTTGTTCCGTCCCGGAGCGGCTCGAGCTGCCCCCCTCGCCTGTCTGCGGGGAGGGGACGGCCCCACAGCGCGCCCCACGCCTGCAGCAGGAGCACCGGGCTCGGGCACGCTCCCGGGGGGCTTGGGGAAAGGCTTTGGGAGCCCCTCGCCAAAGCACGGGTGGCACAGGCCGACGGGCACCACGCAACCCACCAACCCGCCTCTTGCTGCCAGCCCAGCGCTGCTGGGTCTGCACCGGGCGTCCCTCAGCCACGGCCCTGCACCGCGGCTGGAGAACTCCCGGGGGAGCAGGGCGACGCGTGGGGCAGGCCAGGCACCCTGCCAGCCTGCACTTACCTCTCGCTACGCCTGGGGCCAGCAGGCAGCTTTTGCCAGCCCAAACCCCCCCTAGCCTTTTCCCTGACTTCTCCCCGCTCAGCGCCCTGCACCGGGCACCCTCAGGCTTTCCACGGGCTTAAGCACGGAATGAGCCATTCCCATGCACATCCACAGCCTGTCCCAGACAAACCAGGAAAAAAAGGGCTTGCAAAGCCACAGGGATGCACGGCCACGCGGGGCCGGCATGGGCTGTGGCAGGGAAGGCACCGGTGCCGGCAGCAACCCTCTGACAGCGCTCGTCCCACGGCACCGGCTGCCAGCTCAGGTGTGCGTTAGCCTCGCTTCACGCTCCCGCTGCCCGTTCCGCTTGCTGCAGCAGAAACTCCCCGTTAGCCTTTTGCTGCCGCTTCAGGAAATGATCTGGCGGCTTCTGCCTGTCTGCCAGTGCCGGCAAACAACCCCATGAAGTGTGGCCGCGTCCCTCAGGCGGTGATGTGGGCACGTTTGGAAAGGCTGTGCGTGCCCATCACGTGGTGCGCGAGCGGATCTGCCGTGCCCGAGATGCCGCCGGGCTGCCGGGGAGAGAGCGGAGGGCGAGGATGCCGGGGACGAGCCTGGCGCAGCTGAAACGCGTCGCACGCAGGGATGGAGTGCCCGGGTGCAGCGAAGCTGGGGTGCCAGCGGCGCTGCGCGGAGCAGGAGCCAACGTGCTCCTGCCACCCCCCCGCGCGTGGGTCACGCTCGCGGTACGAGATGGATGTGCCACCTCCAGAGCAGACGGTGCAGGCAGGACTGGAGGATTCTAAGGAGCAAACGCAGCTCCTCCCCAGCGCCACACATGCTTTCCTACGGCCAGACATCGCCCCCGACCCCGGGCCTGGGGCAGAGCCTGCTGAGCAGCTCCCGGGTGAATGCAGGCTGTCGCCCCCCTCCCATTAGCAACATCCCAGCGGCTCTGGAGGTGCTCAGAGACCCTCCCTCTGCTCCGGCTCTCTCGGGTACCCGCTGGTCAGCAGGGCTGTCTCCCAGCGTGGGGTGCAATGGGATGAACTGGAGCATCTCAGCCTCCCGGCAGCCTGTTGCCAAAGCCATCGGCCCCAGGGCTCACTGGGGAGCAGCCCGAAGAAGCCCAAAGCCAGACCCACAGCCACCCCGGAGGCTGGCTGCACCCCATGGCCTTGGGGGCGGCAGCCATCCAGGCCCCCCCTTGGCTGGGCTCCCGAGCGGGCAGGAAGGGAGCCGGTCCCACAGAGGCGGCCCCTCGCAGGTGGCCCCGCAGCCCACGCACAGCCTGACAGCCGGGACCACCCGGGAGCTGCCGGCTGCTGGCCACAGCCGTGGGGAGGGGGAATGCGCGGGGGGGCCGGCCGGAGCCAGGGAGCCTCTCGGTGCACCCGCAGGGATGCGCCCGCAAGCTGGATCTGCACAGAGAGCTCTGCTCCCTCTGCTCCGCAGGATGCGGCCGTGCCAGAGCCCCCTGGATGGCGATGGGCGAGCCCTGCCCGGCAGGGGGACACCAGCCGGGACTGGGAAGGAGCCCCGGCACCCGCGCTGCGGGCAGGGAAGAGGCCTGGGCAGCCCCCGCTCTGCCGACAGGCTGGGGCCGGCAGCCACGGGCGCAGCAAGCACCCTGCGAGGGATGGCAAAGGACGGAGCAGGGACCCTGCCCCGCGTGGGGTTTGTCTCAGCGCTGACCCCACAGCAGCACAGACCCCTCAGTTCCACTGTGCACGGAGCAAGCGCCTCGGGACCACCCACCAGCATCTCTCCAGGCACCGCATCCCCTCACAGTGCCCGGGCACTCTGGGGCTGACAACTGCCGGCGCCGGCTGTGAGCTACAGGAACCCCTTTCCATTGGGATGTCAGAGACCACGAGAGCCACGGACCGGCTGAGGCTCCACCAAGAGCAGCCGGCGTGGAGCACGGGCGGCACAGAGCCCGACACCCACAGCATGCCCAGGAGCCCCTCGCCCCTGCGACAGGCACAGGCGTGCACGCTCAGACACGTATGGACACGTAAGCGCATGCGTGAGGATGGTGTTTGCCCTGTGACCTGCTGTCCCCGTCCTCCTGCCTGGCCACGGGGACACTGAGGCGGGATCCAAGCTCAGGCTGGCGCCGTGCTGCTCAGCATGGATACGGCCGGGGACTCAAGGTGCCGGGAAGGGAGGAAAATCGCAGCTAACAGCCATCGCCTGCTTAACTCGGGGAATGAGCTTCTCCCCCCCGGCTGCTTCGATCTGCCGTCATTAGATTAACTGGAGGGGCTAACGACCTGCTCCTGATCTCCACACTGCCCACCACGCTCAGCCTCCCCCCGCCGCCCGGCAGCTCCACTAAGGCTCCGGGAGCTGGGACCAGCTGCCAGCCACGCTCCGTGCCAGCCTGGAGTCTGCGCCAGGGGTCTGGGCTCCAGCGGAAGGGGGTCCATCACCCCGGCGTGCCGGCGGGTACTCACCCAGAGCCGCACCAGCCCGCTCCCCCGCCAGCGGCATCCCAGTGCCCACGGCGGGCGGCCGTATTCGCTGCCAGGCACGAGCGCAGGAGGAGGGTGGCGGAGCCCACTGGCACGGCCGAGCAGAAGAGGAGCCGATTCTCCCTGCCAGCATCCTCAGCCCCTCCAGCGCCACGCCAGCTCTGCTCAATCCAGGCTTTGTGCTGCCGGCGAACAGTCCCCGTGCGTGCGCAGCAGCCAGCGTGCTGCCCGGCCCCGTGCCAGCGGCCGCAGGGTGCCGTGTATGGCCAGCGGGCACAGTGCTGGGCACCAGGTACCTGGGGAGCACACAGTTCATGAGCCCCCAAGGGACTGATGGGTCCCCGAGCAACCAGGAAAGGCCCCTGCGTCCCCCCCATGCCCATCAGGAGTGAGGCAGAGGGTGGCCAGCATGCACAAAGTTGGCATGTGAGAGCCATCGGTGGCATTTGGGCCATGCTGGGCAGTGCCAGGCACAGCCACAGCGCCCCGTGGGTGGCAGCGAGGCCACAGGACATGACTCGGGGGGGGTGCATGGGGCACCCCGCTGCACAGGGGTGTCAGGGTGGGGGGGCCATTGCCCTGCCTGGAGACACAACCTGCAGCCCTGGCACCCACAGCGGCACGCAGGGAGGCTGGCAGCCGGGCTGGGGGGCTGAGCGGCAGTGGCTGGGCGGTGGGGACACTGGGACACGAGGGGCTGTGCGGGAGGATGCTGGTCGCTGGGGTGCTGCGGGTTTGGGGGCAGGACTTGTTGCTGGCAGCTAGCATCGGCATCCCCTCCCCACGCTGTGGCTGCGCCCGGGAGGTGGCCGAGGGCACGGGCAGGTGGGCAACACGTGCAGGTGCCAAAGCGTTGCCAGCCGGGTGCCCCACTTGCTTTGCCGGCCCCGCTGTGCCATAGCCCCGATGCCACAGTGCTGCCAGCACTCCTGAAATCCCCGCTCGTTGGGAGCCCGGGCTTGGGCTCGGGACATGGGGCAGGGCTATGGGGTGCTCTGAACACCCCAGCTCGTGTCCCTGTGCCCCACAGCGGGTTGTGACAGGGCAGTCCACACACTGGCCCCATATATTTCACCCCTGGGAAGAGGGGTAGGAGCCCTGGCCATGCCCGCTGGCCGCGTCCCAGTCCCGGTTGGCAAAGGGGACCCCGGCCCTGGGGTGAGCGACTCCTGCCTTTCATTTGTTTCTGCCTCAAGACGACCTTTGCCGCGCCGAGGAGCCGCTCCATGTGCTGCGTGGAGCTGGCCCATCAGGTTTGCACAGCATCTGGCACTGGCAAAGTAGGAAAGTCCCACGAACGGCAGGCGCTGGGGGGACGAGCCGCTGATCCACAGCAGTGCGGGTCCTTGTGGCATCCCCCTGGGTCCAGCGCCTGGCACCACCGAGGCAGGACAGAGCCCTCCAGCCTGGCCCAGGGCGTCACCTCCTCTCCAAAGCCCAGCCCCAGCAGCTGCTGGTGCTTTACAGAGCAACCGGCTGAAGGAGGGAGCAGGAGGCCCTCCTGCGAGTCCGGGTGCTCCTTCGGGCGCTGTCAGAAATGCCGGCAGTGAAATGACCCCCCACTGCTCCTCGCTGCCCGGACAACCCGCACGCAGGCCCCGGGGAGCAGTCCCGCTGCACCCTCACTCCTCCTCCTCCCCCAAGTGACAAGGAGATCCATCCCTGCAGCTGGAAAAGGGGTTGCTGAAGTGAGCTCCAACTCTTGCTTCCACACGGAGGTGAATGCGTCCTTCAAACTGCTTCAAGATGATGCAAGCTTCTTTGGAGACTCGCAGTTGAAGCCAACCCGTGTTCCTGCGCACCGTAACGGCTGCCGCGTTCACAGCCGGGGTGATGCCGTAAGTGCGTCCTCAGAGGAACCGCTCTGCTGCAGAGAGACTGGTGCTACAGGAGTCTCTTCTAAGCTCACGCCGCAGGGCACGGCCCAGGCAGGAGGAAACACGGACACCAGGGATGTGCGAGGCCACAAGGGGACAGTGGCGGCCACCTTCCCTGCTGCCCCGGTGCACTTCTTGCTGGGCGACGGGGGTCCCGAGGACCTGCTTGTCCCCAAGGGACCTGCTGCCCCTGAGGGCCACAGCCCGGCTCCTGAGGACAGACACCAGCCAGACCGGCTCCCACCCAAATCCTTTCAAAATGCTGCCCGAGGGTGGAAACGTCTCCTGTCGGAAGCGGGATTTGGGTCCGTCTAAGGAGGAATCCCAGCCCCAGCAAAACCCCCGCAGGGAGGGAGAGAGGTCGCAGCAACGACCCGGCGATGCCACCCTCAGCGCCAGCTCCCAAGATGTCCCGAGCATGTCCCCTGAGCAGGGACCGCACCCCCCGGGGCAGGGTGTGCAACCGCGGAGGGTGGCAAATCCCAGCCGGGGCCGCTCTCTCCTTGCAGCACCGCCGGCGGCGAGGGGCAGCTGCCGCGGGCCAGGGATGGCGGCTCCTCCGAGCCACCGCGCTGCCCTCTCACATTCTCAGAGAGCGGCTACCGGCCCGCCGCTGCAGACAGCCATCAGCCGAAGCGGGCCCGGGTGGGAGACGTGCGTTACGCGTCTATCCGCCTTCTCGCCCAGCCGCTCCCGCAGACGGTTCCTGTTAAGAGGGAGGGTGCGGCTCCTGCTCCCCCTCCTCTGGCAGCCGAACCTCTCCATCCCGGCCTCGCTCAGCCTCCCGCCCGCGCCGAGGCAGCCTTTGGGGGAGCTGAGATCACCGCTGGGGTAGCGAAAAGCAGGCAGGGAAAATATCTTGGAGGTCCGGGAGGGTTCTGGGAGCCGCTCTGCCGCGCAGAGGAGGCTGCGGCGGGTTGTGGCCAGGCTGAGCAGCACCAGGCTCCCGGGGCAGGGACCTCCCCAGACTGCTTCAGCATTGCCATGGGTCACCCTGCGCTTGTCACAGCCTGTCCTGATGGCCAGGGAGATCGGAGCTGCCCCGTGGCAAGTGCCCCTTCCCGTCAGCGGCGCACATCTCACCCCAAACCAGCCCTTCTCGTCCCCTGGGACTGGGGTGTCTCCCTCCCGTGGCTCGGAAGCCCTGCACCGCTCCCGGCATCTTTGCTCCATATTGGAGGGCCCTGACCCCACGGAGAGGAGCTGGCAAGGGCAGCTGTGGGGCTGGGGGGAGCGGGGCTCAGCTATCCGGCCCCCAAATCAGAGCCATCCCCGGGGCTCAGGTCACGGCTGCAGCCCCTGTCCCCAGCAGCGGCTCTGCCCAGGGCCAAGGGACAGCCCGGCCACTCCAGCCTGGCACGACACTCAAGCAAGTCAGCAAGGGGTTTTTTCTTTCTTCCTTTCTTTTTTTTTTAAAACCAGTGACAGGATCTGGGGGAAAACGCCTGTGCCAGCCCTTACCCCCTGGCGAGGAGGGAGCTGGGCGGCGTGCACGGGGCTGGCTCTGCCTCTCTCGGCTTGTTTTGCGATGAAGGCTGGGAGGTCAGGGCACGGCGAACGGCAAGAGCCGTAAACAGCTGCTCCTGCCAGCACAGCCCAGCCTTTCTTCCAGAGAACCGTCCCCGCAGCTCTTCGGGGACCGTGGTCTAAATAGCTCCCGGCGCCGGGCCCCCCGCCTCTTCTTTGCTGAGATTTATTTCTAGAGCCGCCGGGTCCCGCGGGGAGGGCGCTGAGCCGGGAGCGCTGGCTCGTGTCACCCAGCCGGTGCCCATGGAGCTGGGTCCCGGTCGGGGATCAGCACGAGAGCTGGCAAGCCCGAGCACCGGGGGCTCTCCTGGGCTGCACAGCAGCCCCCACCTTCAGTGCCAAGCGCTGGCAGGAGGGATGGGTCCAGTCCCACCCCTCCGAGATGTGGCCGTGCCAAGGGCAGTGGGACAGGGAGCCTGGTCCCCGCTCTGCCATCGGCCGCGGTGGGACCCCTGTGCCCAGCGCCAGCATCCTCGCCTCCCCGTGCCGGGGGGCAGCAGTGGAGCCGCTGGGGGTGGGTGGGATGCGCCCGGCTCCCCGGGGACAGGCGCCCACCCTCCCCGCTCTCACGCCACCGCCGATGAATAAGAGCAGAGGAATCCGACAGCCCTTGGCTGCCGTCTCGTGCTGGAAACAGCCGCGCTGCCTCGCCGGATGGAGCGCTCCCCCGGCCCTTCGCCGTGCGATTCCTCCCTCTGGCAGCAACCAGCATCTCCCCCTCCTGATGAGGAAGACAAGGCGTCTCCCACCAGCTCACAGCCTCCAGACAGACAGACGGACACGTCCTGCTGCACAGTGGTGGCCCAAGCTCCCCAGCCACGGGGCTTCCCTTCCGGCGAGGAGACCCACAGCTTTCGGATGCTTTTAACCTGCCTGGGAGGAACCAAAGCCCAGCAAAGGCTCCTGACCCGCCTGAGGATGCCCACACCCGGGAGCTGAAGTGGTGAGAGGACCGTCCCTGGGGAGGGCAAACCACCACATGCCGACCTGAGCTGGTGATGGCAGTGGGCAGGTGCCGCGGCCGGCAACGCGCAGGGCCAGCGCTGGCTCCAGCCCTGCCGAGGGACGGCACCGCTCGCCCCCAGGGCCTGCGCCATCACTGCCCCTACCAGTGGCCAGGCCGGCTGCGACGCATCACCTGGACCCTGCTGGCTCCGTGAAGGCTACACCAGGGCGCCTGTGGTTCTGGGTGATGTTCCCCTGCACCTCCCGGGCACAAGATGGGGTTTTATTCCAGTTTAAGAGGAGGAATGTGATTTTTGCCATTGGATCAAGAAATGGAAATGAGGAGAAAAAGAACCCCAAGCCCCATGCAGGCTGTTGTTAAGCATTTGCTCCTCACTCAAGGGACTCAGCACGGTGCCGCAGCCGGGTACAAAGCGTTCTCACGCAGCCTCGGGCTGTCTCTGCTCTCCCCACAGCGACGGGGGCCGGGGGCTCGCAAGGAGCTCCCGTCCCCCAGGGACATGAACTGTTCTCCCGCGACTGGCTGGTGCTGGAGCTCTTAGAAAAACAAACAGCAACAGAAACAGCAATCGGAATTTTGTTCTGCCCCCAAGTAAAGAGTTCAGTAAAGCCGGGGACTCCACACCCCGCTGGCTGCAGGGGCCGCGGTGGTGGATGGATGAGGAGCTGGCAGGAGGGTGGGTGGGTTGTGCTCCCCTTGGGGTGCGGAGAGAAATGCAAACCCCCCCGCAAGTCTCTGTGCCCCAGAGCAGGGGTGAAGGGGAGCCGTGGTGGGCACGGCCCCGCTCGCTTCGCACTGCCCCACCTATTGCCACCAAAAAAATCAAAGCATTTTTACCACCACACACCTCCGACCCGCAGCGAGCCAGCCAGCTGAGAGAGCCATCCCTGCACATCCGCACACGTGCACAGGCACCAACATTCACTGTTCACATGCATAAGCTGATGAGGAGCTGACACCGCTTGCACCGAGCTGTGATGTTGCTCCAGGAGAAGCTCCAGGCGCCGGCACCGACGCGCAGCTGAAAACACAACCCCGGGGCCACACACCCAACCCGCCGGCAGCAGCGGCCGCCTCCTGCCCTCGCCACGCTGCAGCCGTCCCCGCGTCCCCCCGCCGTCCCCCCGCCTCCCGCAGCCGCCGCGGCAGCATGCAAGGCTCCCGCGGCCACCAGAGCGTTCCCAACCTGCCAGCCAGACGCGGGTGGCGAGGGGCCATCTGGTCACCGTCACGGCCAGCTCCCCCTCCGGGTGACACCGGTCCAGCACGTAGGGTGACGACGCTGCAGGGTTTGGCGCTGCACCGGTGCTGTGCACAGGTCAGCTGAGGTGACGGTGGGACCTCCTTGTCCCCTCATTTCTCTACCGGCCGATGCACGGGACAGCAGGAGCCTCTTCTTACCCCAGTAACTGCTTTACTCCAGCAGCGTTTGCGGAAGCAGTGCATCCCCCGGGCCAGGGCTGAGGTCCCCACTGGCTCCCCGCACCCGGGAGCGGGCTGCGAGGGGCTGGCACTCATTCCCATGGCTCCATGCAGACGCAGCAGCAGGACGGCGCTTGCCAGGGGGGTTGCAGAGAGCACGAGAGACACGCGTTTTGCCAAGGGCCTGAGAAATGCACTGCACTGCTGGGGAAAACGTGCTCGAGCAGCACTCCCCCTCCCCGCCCCACAAAGCCTTTTAAAACAAACTTTTATAAACAATTCCAAAACGGGGTTATTTTAAGCTCCTCTGAAACAGGCTGCCCACTTCTGACCCAGCAGAGAAGCCTGTGCCAAACCGAAACGCTTGAAATGGGAAGTGAAAGCGGTCCAGGCAGAAACAAACCCCACTCGCTGCCAGGAGAGGGATGAACACACAGGACGCCCAGGCTACAACTTGTCATTTGCCCAGAGTGTCACAAAACCCCGAGTGAAAGCTGCTCCGCGCTGATCTGCAGCTCCCCAGCACAGCGAGGGGACGGCCACCCCGGTCCCCTGCCCCGGGAGCGGGGCGAAGCATCCAAGGCAAGGACAGTGGCACGGAGGCGAGGACCAGCTCTCGCAGCCTGGCATCCCCGCTTTCCCGGAGAGGCTGGAACGACACGGCTCCCGGTAATCGGGGACGCAGCGTGAAACGCGTGCTTGGCCGGCCGCCTGGAAAATGCCCACTGTGTGCGGGAAAACAAAGGCCGGGCAGAGGCAGAGGCGGCTGCTGGGCTGCCCCAGCCTCACCCCGCCGCCGCAGCCCGGCCGCGCTCCCCGGCAGCCCTGACGGAACGGGCTTGGCGGTGGCACCGCCGCTCCTCAGCCGCCCTGTCCCCCGGCTCCGACAGACCTCCCCGCCGACGGAGGAGTGGGGACCTCGACAGCAGGAGCCGGTGCGGGTCAGACGCCCCGGAGAGGGGACGCGGGGCACCCGGGGAGGGGAACACCACGTCGGGGGAGCAGCGGCGGGGACCGCCCTGCACTGGGGAGGGGAGATGGGATCCCCCTCGCAGCCGGGTGACACCCCCGGGCCGCGCATCCCCCCGGGGCTGGGGGACCCCGGGACCCCCCGGGGGTGGCCGGGCGGGGGTGGCCTTACCTGGGGCGGCGGGCGCCCCGCGCAGCGGCCGGCCCCGCAGCAGCGCCTGCAGGCGGGCGGCTCGACGGTGCAGCCGCCCGGCGCGGCGACCCAAGGCCAGGAGGTGACCCTCGATGTCTCCCAGGAGGGCGAGCGAGTGGCCGCAGAGGTCGGCGAGCTGCCGGAGCAGGGTGAGAGCCGCCAGGCTGCAAACGTCCCGCAGCTCGCCCAGAGGCACCGCCGCTCGCCCGCGCCGCGCCACCACGCTCCGCTTGTAGAACGGCATGGCCCGGCCCGGCTCGGCTCGGCACGGCCCGGCTCGGCTCGGCGCGGCTCCCCCCGGCCAGCCCCGCGGCTGCGAGGGCTCTGGGGCGGCCGCGGCGCCGGGGCTCGGGGCCGGACGGTGGGAGGAGGAGGAGGAGGAGGAAGAGGAGGGAGGGGCGGCCCCGCTCGGGGATGCTCGGGCCGGCGGCGGGGCCCGGGGCCGCATCCCGGCAGCCGGGAAGGAGAGACCGGACCTGGCGCCGTGGGCTGCGGGGAGACACGGGTCCGCTCGGGGCTGTCCCCGGCGGGACCCCCCTGCGCCGGCACGGATCGGGCTGGGGGCACGGGCACCCTCTGATGCCCGCTCTTCCCTCCCGGTGCCCATTCGGGAGGGCACGGGCACCCCCCCGGTGCCAGCTCTTCCCTCCCGGTGCCGGCTTAGGAGGGCACAGGCACCCTCCCGGTGCCCGTTTGGGAAGGCACAGGCACCCCGGCTGCCAGTTTGTCCCTCTCAGTGCCCATTCGGGAGGGCACGGGCACCCCCTGGCACCTGCTGCCCCCCCATCGGCGGTTGCTCCCAGGCCAGGGTTGGCGGGGGTGCAGCCCTTCCCACGGAGCCCTGGCTTGGCTCCTCTGGGATTTTGGTGTGGGGCTTCGGGGTTGCTGCTCTGCAGGAGGAGGGCAGGAGCCCAAAGGACGCAGCAGGGAGAGCACATTAATCTTGCTTTTTTCTGGCATTCCCCTCCCGTGGATGTTCTTGGCCCCCAGCAGCTGCTCTCCTCTGCCCGCCCCCCTTCTCCCCAGCGCACACTAAAGCAAATATTTGTGCTGGCCCAGTCGCAAAAATTCCCCTGTTTGAAACTATCTGCCACCTGCCATCCCCCTGGGGTGGCACTGGGATGCCGGGGAGATGTACTGGCTGCTGGTGTCCCGAGTCCCTGCAGGAGGACCCCTGCGCTTGGGACCTCCACTTTGGGCAAGGCTTGGGCAGGGTTTGAGCTGGGCAAGGCAAAGCTGTGAGCAGAGCTGTGGGGCTGCCCCCTGCCCTGGGCGAGGGTGGGCACCTGGGACTTCACTGCAGCCTCCAAAGCCGCCTCCTTCAGGTCCTTGGACTTTTCAGCATCACTTTGCAGCCACAGCAGGTCTGTACGTCACCCTGGGGCCACGCTGATGAGTGACCCATTGCTGCGTGCCCCTGGCTGTGTCTAGCCCAAGGGACAAGCCCAGTGAGGGTCAGGGTGCCAGGCACAGGGCGATGAGTTGGGTTTTCCAGCCCTTCGGCCAGGCTGCTCGCAGCGAGGGCCTGGCTGAGCGCAGGAGCTCGGCGTCCTGGGCAGGAGCAGCGGCGAGGGCAGGAGCCCCCCCAGCACTCCAGGAGCCTTTTGCCCTTCCCTAACCAGGCTAAATTTAACATGTTCTTATTTGATCTGTTCTTCATGCCAATAGTTTTTCCTCTTCAGTAAGAAAAATGTGCACTGGCAGCATATTCTTGTGGCTGTACGGGTGTCCCCTGGAGGGGACGCAGGCCTGAAGCACAGTGCCAGGGCGGGAGGGCGGGGGAACCCTTCTGTGGCTCAGAAGAGCCCCTGGGGAGGCCAGGCTTAACCTGGAAATGCATTTACTGGTTCCTCCCTTCATCTGCCCCTGCGCTGGTAAGTGTCCTGGGCAGTGTGCGGCAGCAGAAGTTGAGAGAAGAGCAGCCGTGGTGGGTGCACCCCCAGATCCAGCTGGCCTGGCCCTCCATCCCCAGCAGCCCCGGTTGCCTGGGAAAAAGTAGGAGTGGAATTTCTACCGGGAATTTCCTGAGCTGGATGCCATTTCTCACTGCGTAGCGAACCTTGCTGGACGCCTGAGCTGTTCACGCTTCCCTTGGGCTCACGTATGCTCATTGTGCATCCAAACCCAGCTCCACAGGGCTGTTACCACCAAGTGAAGAGCACATCCCTTCCCTTCCCTTCCCTTCCCTTCCCTTCCCTTCCCTTCCCTTCCCTTCCCTTCCCTTCCCTTCCCTTCCCTTCCCTTCCCTTCCCTTCCCTTCCCTTCCCTTCCCTTCCCTTCCCTTCCCTTCCCTTCCCTTCCCTTCCCTTCCCTTCCCTTCCCTTCCCTTCCCTTCCCTTCCCTTCCCTTCCCTTCCCTTCCCTTCCCTTCCCTTCCCTTCCCCTTTTCAACTTCATTAGGTGTCCCTTAGCTCTTCTCCATGACGAGAGCTCAACAACCTCTTCTCCAGGACACTGTTGGACCTCTCCTGTGCTGCCTGGTCCCTGGGCAGGTGGGACCATGGTGGTCAGCACCTCCCCAGGTGGGGTTTGGGCAGCAGGAGGAGCTGAGGACACTGCGGGGCTCGGGTCTCTCCCAGCACACGGTGCCCCAGCACTTGACGTTGCAGCTGCATGTTCACGCTCCGCTGCCTGGATCCCCCCGCAGCCAGGTGGGTTCCTACAGCTGGCGAGGTGTCACCAGGGATCACCCCGCCACAGGAGCCACCACTGCACGCACGTCTGGCCAAGGGCACGGGGGTGACATCCTTGCAATGCCGGGGATGGGGCCCAAACCCTGGAAAACAAGAGCCTGGCCTGGCTTTCCTCTCTGGGGCACACACGTGGGTGACGGCAGTGGGGCAGGGGCTGTGGGTGTGCCGTGAGGCAGCAGAAGGCCTGCGGGATGCTCCTTTGGGGAGTCTGACTGGTTTCAGACCAGCTGGGGGGTAGCTCGGATGGCCCACAGCCGCCCGCTTGGCCCCACAGCGGGGAGCTGGGAGCTGGGGGCTGTCCCAGTCCGAGCAGGCCAGCGGGGAGCAGAGGGTGGAGCGTGGAGATGGCTTGGGATGAGCGGAGCAGCTGCCGGAGGCGGTGGGAGGGCGGTGGAGAGGGGAGGGCTGGCTGTGCCCCGCGCAGGGGTCCCCCTGCACGGACGTGGGCTGACACCTCGAACGGGAGCTCTTCCCACGCCGGGGGCGAAGCTGGAGAGGGCGAATTCCACACGTCACCGTAGTCACAGCGTCGGACCGATTCACCCCAGCCAGACGCCTGCCTCCCCACGTCCCCTCCCCGGCGCGGCCAGCCTTTGCGTGCTGCCCATGAAGCCACGCTGTAGCGCTGGGGCACCTGCCCCGCCAGCACCGTGCAGGTCCCTGCGTGGTGCACGTGGGGAAACTGAGGCACAGGGTCACATCCCACCGGGAGGTGAAGGGGTTGAAGCCACCCCGATTCTCTTGGGCTGGTCCATCCCCAATCATGAATCAGTGTCCGGGTAAGGGGAGCACCTGGAGCCCATCAGGATCGGTGGTGTGGGTCCAGGGGGAAGAGCAGGCTGTGCCGAGCGCAGGGAGCCCGCTCTGCTCGGCTCCGCTCCCTTCCCATCCCCAGCCCACCCGCCCCTCCCGGCACTGACCTCTCCCACTGCCAAAGGAGAAAGAACACACGCGGACAATGTGCCTATTTTTGTGGCTTTTCCAACAGAGATCTGCTTATTGCAAGATTTCCTGGTAGAGCAAAAGTCAGAGCAGGTTTAACTGTCCTTCCCGCCAGCTGCGGCGCAGACCCGGCCGCGACCCTGCTGGTGGCGGGGGGTGAAGGCAGAGAGCCCCACCTAAACATGAATTTATCCGATTTTCTTCTGGGTTCGAGGGAGTTTCCTCTTGCTCTGCCTCGTGATGCAGTTTGTTACGGCACCAGCGTTAGATCTGCAGTGTTTTCTTCGGCTCGTTCCCAGGTCTTGCGGCTGGCTTGCGGAGCAGGAGGATTTTAAGCCCGACAAGTGACAAGGGCTTTTCCTTTTGCTTTCTGTGTGCCGCTGGCCTCATTTCCAAGCCTTTCTCTGCACCTGGAGAGATGTGAACACCTCACCGTCGAGTGGAAGCAGAGATCCTCGGGTAATCACCTGACTCGGGGAGCCAGGGGCTTCACAAAACCATCACACAGCGCAAGAGCCGTAATAAAATCACAAAATCTGGTTGCTTAGCAACTTAAACTGGCTTTTTACTAAATGAGTGGGTTTTTCTTGTCTTCTGTCAAATCTTTAGCGTGAGAAAACCGAAATGATGCTTTAAATGTGAAGTAAGCTGAATAATGAAGTCACCACATCATTATGATGAGCGTTACATTAGGAGTGGGGCTGGCCGGGGCAGGAGGGCTGGAAACGAGCAGCCACAGCCCGGCAATAGCTCTGGAGCTGCTGGACAAGCCCCAGGGGAGAAATCCCGCCGGGAAGCGGTGCGGGAGCAGCGTGGCCCCGTGCCTGTGCCTGGTGATGTCCCCTCAGGCTCAGGGTCTTGGTCGGAGCCCTCGGCGTGGGCAGAGCCGGGAGCCCGGCGCTGCTCCAGGGGCGCAGCTCGCTGGAACGGCCGTGCGAAAGCCTGGCGCACGGAGCCGTGGGCTGGGGATCCTGTGGGAAACAGCTCACTTGGCTACTGGCCGGGAAGGAGCTTAGCCAGTTCTGCAAACACTGATTGCAACCAGATGCTGCACGGGATGCTCTTCCTGCCCCAGCTCCGCTCCGCCCCGCAGCGGAGCATCTCCCCGGAGGATGGGGACGCGGCATTCCCTGGACGTGATGCCTCGGGAGGGCTTTTCTGGGTGGCGGGGCTCCAGATGGTGGTGAGGGGGCAGGGGACGGGCACATCAGGATCCTGGAGGGGGTTAGCAGGGGGACCCGACCTTCCTCCTCCTCCCCTGCTTGTCCCGGGGCCTCCCACTGCAGCGAGCACCAGGCAGCAGCTTTCAAAGGATGAAATAGTTGCCAAAGCGCAGCGGCTCGGGCAGCTGCTGCCTTGGACCCCTTCGCAGGAGGGAGGGGGAGGCCGTCGAGGAGCATGATGGAGGAGCAGCCTCTCCCGGCCGCCCTCGCCCACGGATGATGAATGCTGAGCTGGAAGAGAGGGGACACCTTTGGCACCTGGTGCGTTTGGGATTTCCTCCGCTCTCCCGCTTGCTGGGGGCTCCTGTGAGCTGCGGGGTGGCCACCAGCCCTGGGCTGTGCTGCAGCCCCTGCGCGGTGGCCAGCCGGCGGTGCCCAGTCCTGCCCTGGCCTCGCACCCCCCCCCGGCACACGCTGCAAGGGCAACGCAGCAAATGTCTCCGCCTCGTGTCTTCTGCCTTAACATCTGGAGATATGAGTAAGGATCGTCATCACTTTACAGAATTGTCCTCCCCAGCTGCGCTTTTGGAAGCCTGTAAGCCCGGGGCAGTGACACCGCCTGGGACGGATCCCTGCGGGGCTCAGCGTCCAGCAGCCAAACTTGCATTTTTTTGGAGAACTGCTTCTTACTACACCGAGACCTCGATCCCCAGGGCAACGCTGGGCCGGAGCCCGCGGCCGGGCAGCACCTGGGGGGAGCGGGACGCGGTGGGTGCAGGCTCAGGGCCGAGGCTGCCCCGCTCCAGCCGCGCACGGCACCCCTCGCCCCGCACCCTGCCGGCTGCCCGGGTCCCTCCTGTGCCCGGTCCGCAGCCCGCGGCGGGCGTGGGGCTCCCACCGGCGCCCCGGTGCCCACTGGAGGGTGCTCTCTGCCAAGGTTTGCGCCGTAGATGCTCGGAGCAGCTCTTGGCGCAGCAGCTGGTGGGAAAAAATAAGGTGTCGGTTGGAGCGGTTTTGCTGGGATCCCTTCCCCCTTCCCCAGCGAGGAGGCAGCGCTGGACCCCACGGGGCACAGGGCAGGACCCCCCTCTCGTTTGCCCCCCCAGTGCCCCACGTCGATTTGCCCCCCCAGGCCTTTTGTGGGCTGCTCCCTGTGCCCGAGCTGCGGGCAAACACCCCCAGCCCACGCTGCCTGCCCGTGCCACTCACCGCGGCCTTGGGGCACCTGCCCGTGGGGCTGCGGCTCACCACCATCTCCTGTGGTCCCTCTGGAAAGCCCCTTTCCCGCTCCTGCTCCAAAATCCAGCATTCTGTGTCCTCCCTGCCCACCCTGCGCCTCCTCCCAGGACTTTCCAACCAGCCCACGCAATTTCATGGAGCAGCTCCGGCACGGGCTCGCGGGGGTGCAGGGGCCGTGGGTCGGGTCGGACACGGCCCCGCAGCCCAGGACACTGAGGGCAGGAGAGGGAACAGCGCCGGGGGTCAGACCCTGCCTCCATGGAATCCCCTGGATTTAGTGAGTCACACACAAGGTCTCCAGAACTTCAGCTGAGCAGCATGAAATATCCCCGCCCAGGGAAACGGACCACAGCTCCTCCCTGTCCCAGTCCTCCCACTAACAGTTAACGGGCACCAGATACTCCAAGAGCATCTCCTACAGCCAGGTCTTCCCGCTGAGGCCTTTCACTACCAAAACTGGCTGCAGCATCCCTTGTTCTTAGCTCACACATGGTCCTAATCGTTAGAGTAACCCCACTCCTCTTTAAATGCGCTCAGCTCTCCCTGGCAGGGGCAGCCGCACGCTGCAGAGCTGGGCTTTGCTCTCGCCGAGGCTGGTGTGCTGCAGCATTTGTTGAAGCGGATTTTCAGCTACAAACTCCTCACCCAGTTCCCTGGCTTAGGTTTCTCTGAGGTGCTTATGGGCTTTTCTGGATTCAATTAACTTCCCTCTGTGTCATCTGCGAACTGGGCTCTGCTTTCCAGCCCTTTCTCCTTTCCAGATCGCTGCGGAAAACATTAACATACGCAGCGATGAGATCCGTGGTGGTAGTGTTCATGAGAAACTGCAGATTAAGCTCCCTTAGTTCTCTGCCTGTGCTGGTTTTTCCCATAATGGTGTTCCTCTCCTGCCCTCTCGCCTGTCTGCAGTTGCCCAGAGCTCTGGCTGCCCAAATGAGCCGTCCCTCCCGTTGGAAGCGGGAGCAGCATCGGGATGTTTTGGAGAGACTGACGCATTTTCCTTCATGGAATCCATGTCATCCCATCTGCGCTCCGTTAGTCTATTTTTAATCACAACTCAAAAACATTTTCCAGGAACAAATACAAAGCTTGCTGGCCTGCAACTCCTCCAACCCCTGGTGACGTCCCAGGTCCAGGTACGTGATTTGCTGCCAAGTGGAGCAGGGGCTGCATTAAAGAGTTGCGTATTTTTGAAAGCAGATCAGCAATTAAAGCCTCCCCCCTTTTTATCACGTTATTACACCTTGTTGAGTCACCGTTGTGCACCTAATTGGGTTTTTTTGAGCTCGAGGCTGGTAATAACCCCCTACTGCCTCCAGCTCCCGGCAGCCCGCGTGCGGGATCCCGCAGAGGCCCCCCGTCAGCGCCCGGGCACGCTCCTGGCACCGCGTCCTTCGTCGGGGTGAAGGGCTGTGCCGAAGAGAAGCGATGTGGGCTCCATAGGTTGTTCTGAGCGCGGCTTGCTGCATCCCCTCCGGGCGTCCTTCCACGCGGGGACCAGCCCCCGCTCCTGGGCCACCCCCCAGCCCCACCTGACGGGGACAACAGCGAGGCAGGGGTGCGAGGGGGGGTCTCCTGGGGGTCTCCTCCCACGGAGGAGGCGTCTCTGCCGTACTCGGGTGTAAAGTGCCCCAGTGCTGGGGGACAAGCTGGTGCCAGGCTGCCCATGGGGGACCCGGGGGGCTCAGGGCCGGGGGGGGGCTCCCCACCGCTACTGCGCCGGGGCCACCAGCCTCTGCGCGAAGGGATGGCTGTGCCCGGGGTGCGAGGGCAGTGCTTCAGACACCTTTCTGTGCTGTGGCCACCCTTTTGGGGCAGAGGAAGCGATCTTCCTCTTCCTCGGGGCTTTTAACAGCTCAGCCCCCTGCCTCGGGCTAGTTTGTACCTGTTATAGCACAGCCCCCGTGGCATCCCGACGGGATGGTCGTGTGGCTCCAACAGGGACACAAGGAACCTCTCTCGCCCGGCTTGGACGTTGCCCTTAAGGATGAAAATCATCCTGTGCGACGTTCGGCTGTGCCTGGGCAATGTCCCACTCTTCAGCCGATCTCGCTCCGTATCAAAACGTTAATTAAAAACTTTGCAAAGCTCAACTATATTTCCTCCCTTGTATTTTGCAGCATGTTGCTATTTAATCTCTGGGGACACAGAACTCATTATTTGATGTGCTGGCAGCGATGAGTAAGTGCTTAAATAAACCAGTGCAAAATAATAATTATCTGACAAAACCCACAGGCAAAATTCAATCTACAGGGCAAAGGAACACGGTTCTTCTAATAGATGGGCTGTAGGTACTTGTGTCTGTACGGAAACGACACTTTGATACCGTGTGAGTACCTGTGGTTTTCGAATGAGCCCTAATGTAAGGGTCACCCGGGCAGCGCCTTTGTGGCTGTGTCTTGCTGCATCCTCGGCGTCACTTATCCTTTTCTTTTGCTGAAACGGAGGGCTCCGCGCAGGCTGGCAGCGCGCGGCACTCTCCACAGCGACATTTTTGTTCCTTCTCTATTTCATCCTTAAGGTAATTTACTCTCGCAAGCGAAATGAGATTTTTTTTATTTTTTTTTTTTCTGAGCCAATAGATGTTGTAAAATTTCCACCAGCTGAAAAGCCAGGGGCCGAGGCAGCCCCGAGGCGGGTGGTGGCTCGGCAGCGACGCCGGGAGAACCAGAGCAGGTCCGAACCCATGACAAGGGCCAGCACAGCGGTGGCCTGCGTGGGAGCGACGTGCCTGCTGAGCCCCGGTGTGGCACCCGCTGCCCCAGAACCAAAACAGGGGCTGGCACAGGGTCCTTGGAGAGAGAATTAGATCCCCTGGTTAGATGGTAACCAGCGCTCTGGGGAGGCTTTAGCATTTAGACAGTTAAAGCTCCCGAGGACACAGCTGGGAACACGTATTATCCATCTCGCCATTTCTGGTGACTCCACGTCTGCCCATCGCCGTCAGGACGGCGGGTGAAAGTGGCTGGACTCTGGCTCAGCTCCTCTGTGTCCACCGGCCGGAGACGGCCCCTGGTACACGGGCAGCTGCAGTGAGGTGCTGCTAAACAGGCTCCTGAATGGGGGCTGAAATGGGCCACGTCTTGGCCAAAAAGCTCCCGAACAGGATGGGCAGTCACTGCCTGGTGTCCTCACGGAGGTGTCGCCATGTCGGTGAGGGGAGGTCCCCAGAGACTGACGTTTATCTGTCTGGGGGACGCTTTGCACAAACCTTGATATCCCACTGCTCAAAGGCTTGGCCCGTTCCCTTGCCCGCAGCCACCCGCTGCAGTGACAGGGTGTCTTTTCCCCAGAAATAAAGCTACCGGGTTCCTGCGAGTCCATGTAAGGAGGTCATGGAGGGTTATACAGACACCTGCGTGTGCCGTGTCGCGGGAGCAGCCCACGCCGCCCGCCGCGTTCATCAGCGCTGTGGGACGGGACGGTCCATCTCGGAGCCAGCCCCGGCACAGGGCCTGGCTGAGGACACCCCTGGGGACGTCTCCTGGCGCCTGGCTCTGGTGCTCCCCCATGCCTCCGCTGGGCGGGCGCTGCGATGGAAGTCGGGCTGTTCTCCTGGCTGACCCGGGCGAGACCGGAGAACCCCCGAGCATCACAGTCCCACGTGCCCTGTCTCAGCCGCGGCCCCCGTCACCGCACACCTAACAAATATTACAATAACGTACCCTTAGTCTCAACTCTGACTCAAAAGCCAACCCGCGCTTTAACTTCAATTCCATTTTCCTGGCCCCCGAAGTAACCTGAACACGAACCATGGCCCAACAGCCTGACACTAACCCTCATCCCGTTCCCGGTATCCAGCTTTTAACTGGGCAGCCAGAACCTGCCTGCAGCCTGCTCCTGGCCTTTACCTCCGTGTCCCGGCCCAAATCCCAACCGCTCTGCTCCTGTGCCCCAGCGCTGTTGGCACTTCCCTGGCGCAGGCTTTGGAGACAGCGTGCCCGAAAGCTCCTGCTCCAAAGGCTCCAGGATTTTCCCACTCTGCAAAACTATTCGTGGCTGCAAAGCACCGGGGCCAAGTGCCACCACGTTCCATGGGGCTGTGTCCCCCGTGGAGGAACCCTCACGTCTCTCAGGGGCAGCAGCTGACCCAGCCGCCTCGCAGGGAGCCCAGCGTCACCAGGATGTGTCCTCACCCGCGGGATCATCCCAGTGCCCTGACACGTGGGAGCCGAACCATGCCTTCACCCAATGCCCGGCAGAATTGGGGGTGCGTGTGTTAAAATCCCCCCCAACTTACCCGGGGTTTGGCAGGGCTCCTTGCACCCCAGCTCATTCTCTCCCATCAGCACGTGGTGGCGAGAGGGGCGTCACTCAGGGCGATCCGTCACTGCCGCTTCCCATTACCATAATAAATGTCTCCCACTTCTTAATTTGCTCTCCGAGTTCTGCCAGCCGCGGCCGCGCTCCCCACACATATTAAAGGCGTGACGAGCGTTGCCATTACTGTCCGTGTCATTCACTAAGTGACTCTCGGCAGGTTAAATAAATGTTGATTAGAACTTCTCCCCGTATGGACGCACCGCTGTGTGCTCGGGAAAGCACTCCCTTCCCGCTCCGCTGCCCAGCTCCTCTCCCGGAGCCTGCGAGGAGCCCGGGAGCCGGAGCTGGGGGTCTGCGTGGGGGCTGCACGCTTCTCCCCTGCTCCCCAAACTGGTGCCACGCTGGGAGCGCAGCGGCACCGGGCTCTGCAGCCTCCTCCAGTGGCCGCGTCCTGGGCTGAGCCTTGCCCGAGACGCACTGCAGAGCCACGGCGGAGGCGAGAGCTCATCGTCCTGCCGCCTCCCAGGCTCCTCACTGTCCCCCTGGTTTCAGAATGTCCATCTACCGCCCTCCCGAGCAGCAGAGCCCAGTCAGACGAGCTGTTCTGCCGCGGAGGCGAGTGTTGATCAGGTCACAGATGGTGCTTGAGCATCAGCTCTTTCACCCAGGAGCTCTGGGCCCGGCGCCACGTGGCGAGAGCACGTGTGAGCTGTCGATGGGCTGCATCTTCCGAAGCAGCAGCACCATCAGACGGAAAACACAGACAGGGAGAGGTTTTGCACCGGGGCACCCCACGCCTGGCTCGGTGCCGGCGAGGGTCCCCATGGGAAGGGTCTGTCCAGGCAGGGGGTGGGGGTGGCAGGTCCCCTGCACAGCGCAAGGACCCTGGCACCGTGGAGGGGACATCGGCCGCACCGAGAGGGTTGGGATTTTGGGAGCATCAGAGTTTCCGCAGCAGCTGTGGTTTCCCCGAGCCGTGCCACAGCAAGCGGGGGGCCGGGGCAGTTCGCAGAGGAAACGTGTGACAGCCCTTGGGGTTCGCCAGTAATTCACACAGTGCAGCGAATAAAAGTTGGTGAGGGCTCCGGAACAGCGCGATGCCACTGAGTGCCGTCGTCAGCCCAGGTGGCGGCCGGACGCAGCCCGAATCAGCCGCAACGCATCGGGGCTCGCCGGGGAACCGGGGCAGAGGGGGCTCGGGAACGCGGGCTGAGACACGGAGGTCAGAGAAAAACTTCAAAAACGAGGCAAAAGGCAAACAGTCAACATGAAGCCGTGATTGTCCCGTGGCTACGGCAGCGCCGCTCCGCGCTGGGCATCGCTGGTGAGCACCTGGCAGCCGAGCCCGGGGGGCAGACGCCGCGTGGGGACCCTGCCCCGCTGCCTGGGCTGCGTGTCACTGGCAGCAGCGTCTCCTCCCGGTGGGACAACATCCCACCCAGCGCCGCGGAGAGGCCACGCGGAGCAGGAGGAGCCCAGGCAGCTGCGGAGGACCCGCGGCTCGTCCCCGAGCAGGCGGGATCTGTGTCCATCAGCCCCAGCCGGACTCAAACGCCACCTCACAGAGCTGGTGACGGGTCCGGAGCAAAGTCCCTCTGCCAAAGCATGACTTTACTTTTATATTCAGTGGCTTTAGTCCTCTTCTAATCTAAACTTTTAATGTATTGATGTGACTGTAAACAGCTGAGCAGCAGCCATATACAATGCAGCAATATATTTAATTAAATGTGGGATAGTTTATATGCAGCATATATTTTAAAGACATACTAAATTACCAACATATTTTTTGCCTGGCTTTATATAAATATTTATAGGGCCCGGGGGGTGACTTCCTCCGCTGGAAATAAATAGTGTTACTTTTCGATATTGAAATACGCATTTCTAGAACAAAAATGAATTATTTATTCCCCTCATGCGAGATGTGTCCAGCATCAAAGCAGACTCCAGAAAGGGAGCGTTTGCCTCTGATCCCGGTCCTCGGTGGCCCTGCAGAGCTCCTCTGGCCTGTGTCCCCGTCCCCTCTGTCCCGGCGCGGTGGCTGGGTGTGATGGTGACAACTTTCGGGGCCTGTCCTCTGGGTGTCACTGTGCAATCACTCTAGGAATGCTGAGCATCACCTCCTGGGGAGGGATTTGGCCCAAAAGAGGAAAGGAAAATATTCCTCATGGTCTGCCACGACCCCAGCGCTGCTGCTGGCCAAGCCTGGCTGGCTCCGGGCTCACTCCCGCCTGTTCTCCTCCAGCTGCAGCACTCGCCTCCCGCCTGCCAAAATCCTCCTCCCTGGCTCTCCCTCCTCCCTCTGGCTCAGGCTCGGGCTCCCTCTCCTCCCGGGAGCCCAGCGCCTTCCCAGGATGCTGGCCCTGTGGGATGCTGGCCCCACGAGAGCCCTAGCCCAGGGCCCCCCAGTGCCATGGGGCAGCAGCCAGGGACCCCACGGTTGTGGCCGGGAAGCCCCGGCTGGGGCTGGCTGTCCCCGGGATGCCCTGTGCCGGCAGCCTGGTGTGCCGGTGGCTTTTGGGAACACCGAGCTCAGTGTAAGACCCACGGTAATCTTGTGGAGGGGCAATACAGCAGGCTGGGGCACGACTGGAGGAACCCCCCACCACAGACATTCCCGTTTTACCAAAGGGAGGGAACCTCCCCGAGAGCCTCCTGAGGACTCCCAGAGAACCGGAGCCCTGCTTGAGATGCCACTCAGGGCCAGCCAGTAAATCTGGTCCATCCCCACCCCTGGGAAGCTCTTTATCAACGACTTAACGGGCATCAGGTGACGCTTTTTATCAGCCTTGGGCAGAGGCATCCGCATGGAACAAGAGGGATCCCTCCAGCAGCAGAAGGGAGCGGTGCTGGCGCTTTGCTGGGCCAGGTGCAAGGCTCTGGTGGATTTATTCCCGCTCGCGCAGCTGCTGGAGCAGAGCCTCTGGGAACGGGAGGGAGGGGGTGATGCCCCAGCAGGGAGGTGGGCAGGGAGTACCAGCCCCTGACCCCCTGCTCTGCACCCGCTGGGGCGCCCGAAAAGCACCAGGAAACACAAAGCCTCCAGTACAGCCTCCTTCAGAGAGCTTTCCCCTCTTCCAGAGCGAAACAGAGAGACTGAAAATCCCCTGTGGAAGAGGACTGCCGTTCTCCCTCCAGCCCCAGTGCCGTAGTCACCGGGCGACCGCAGGGTCTCTCTGTCCGTCTGCACCATCCGTCCCCGGAGCCCCTCCACGCTCCTCCGGCCAGGTCAGTCACACGCGTCCGGCTGCCGCTCACGTCAGTTCCTGAAGTACGAGTACATGGGGGAGAGTGGCTGTTCCAGGACAACATGCCCTTCGTTGGAGCGTGCAGGGCTCCCAACATACCTAAGGGACGGGAAGACAGAAGAGCCGTGTCTGCCTCCAGTAGCAGGGACCATTTCTCTCCAGCTGCTGGCAGTTGCCTCTTGGTCAATAGTTGTTGGGGAATTTGGGTTTAGGGAATGACTCGAGGGGATTCTCACAAGTGCAGGAAAAAGGAGCCTTAGTGGATTTGGGTGAATTGGCATCGCGGTGTGTTCCTGCCGTGCTTGGCTGGGGAGGGCAGGTCGCCCGTGCAGAGCTGGCCGGGACCGGACCCGCACGCTGCCCAGCAGCACGTCTGCATTCCCCGTGGCTTTCTTGGAGCTGAAAGAGCACGACCCAAACCTGCCCCGATGAACCAACTGGAATGACTCCTGGGTGGGATGCGGGAGCCTCCATCTTTCAGTGGTCACAGGTGGGATCGGGAGTTCGGAGCCGTGGTGGGGAAAGCCCTTCTCCAGTGGGCTCTTGGGGGGCACAGCAGCCCTGATGTAACTCCCCAGCACAGGTGGGGACCTCAGGCCGGGGAGAGAAGCCTTTTTTCCATGCTTTCATTTGAAATGAGCAACGAAAGTACGGGCTGTCGGTGTCTGACGGCCAGGGCACGTGCAGCTTTCAGCTCCAGCAGAGGAGGGTGCCACGGACAGGCTGCATCAGAAGGACTGAGACCTCTGCGGCCACCATCCAGCCCGGGGACAGCTGGGGAGGGAGGTCACCTCCCTCGCAGGGTTTGAGAGGTTGTCCCTGCCCCGTCTCACAGATACCTGCACGCTGGCAGCCCTGGGCCAGTGCTGGAGCATCTCCTCCCCTGCAAGCCCAGGCGCGCTCTGCAGATATAATGGCCTTCTCCACCGCTGGCTGCCCCCCCGTTTCACTCCGCGCGCTGGGATAATTACGGTGTGCCTGGGCGGCCCAGCAGCCTCAGGACTTGTGAGTGGGCAGCCGTGGAGAGCTGCCTTCTGCAGGGAATGGGGCTTCCAATTGCCGCTCCGTCGGTGGCTCTGCAGGGCCAATTACGGCATCAGCCAGACAGGCAGGAGGGCTGGCAGCCCTCGTCCCTCCGGCCCCCGAGGTGTCCCCTCTCACCAGCTCCGGGTCCTGTCGCAGCCACCCAGCCCTTCCCTCCACCGCACAGGTCCTCACCGCTGCTTAAGCAGGATGGGACCTGATTAGGGTCTCCTGGGGAAGGGAGGAGGAGACTCATGGAATGGAGAAGCCCCGGCAGCAGATGACAATCGTGGCAGGAGGAGATGCCTGTTTACATGGTGCCTGTCACACGGGCTGTGCGCTGGCAGCAAAACCCACACGGAGACCCCTGGCTCTGGGGAGGAAGGGGGCCGGGGCTGCTGGACCCGCAGCTGTGGGGCGAGGGGTGGGTGACGCTGGGCAGCCGGGGCCGTGCGTGCAAGGAGCTCAGCCACAAAATGTGGGGGAGCGTGGGGAGGGGGAGAGCCCGTCCCCAGCCCGGCGGAGGGCACAGGGACACTTGTGCTGGGGCTAATCCACAGCTTCTGCGGCTGCCGTGGCTGTGGGGGAGCGGGGGGACGGGCAGGGGGCTGGGGACCCTGCAGAGAGAGGGCGAGAGAGACGAGGACGGGCCATGGAGGGGCTTTGAAGAGCTGCTGAAACTCCCGAGGGTGGCAGAGCTGGGCTGGGAAGCAAAAGCCAGAGGAAAGGAGGCGCCGGGAGCGGGCAGGGCAGGGGCAGCTCTGTCTGTCGTCACCCCTCGTTCTTCTTCCGCAGCTGCTGCTGACGTTCCCCTACTTCCAAAAGCAACTTGTTCCAGTTTCTCTTCAGGTAAAACTTCACTTTTGAGTTTAAAAAGCTCTTTTTGCAGGAGCTCATTGTACAGAAAGCATCCAGGCAAAGCCACCTCAAGCCTCTCACTGCCCGGCGCCCTCCCTCCCGCTGCAGGTGCAGACCCTGGCCCCAGCAGGGTGCTGGCCCCCCCAGCCCCTGCCCACCCTCCGGGCCATGGACATCCTGCCGCATCCTGGCACCTTCCCTTCATGTTCTTTTTTTGCCTGAAACCAGCAGCTCGTTGGGGAAGGAGTTGTTTTTTCAGGCTGTGTTTGTGCAGCACCGTGGCAATGACGAGGACGGTGAGCGTTGTGGTGGCAGCCCTCCCGTAGTGTGTCTCACCCTCATGGTCATAAAGAGAAGGCTTTAAACTAACGTGGGTTAGGTTACCCAGGAAATGTTTGCTAGGGTTTGGGAAATCATGGGGAAAGGGCTGTTCCCTGGAACAGGGTGCCCGGCTCCGTGCAAGCAGCTCGGCGGCGGTGGCTGTAGCAAACCGTCGAGAACCTTTTCCGAGGAGCTGAGCCGCGGGGTCACGCAGCATTTCACGGTGTGCTCGGGTATTTGATTAGCAGGGCTGCAGGGCAGTTTGCCATGCCTGTTTCTGCCGCGCCGCAATCAAATGGGTTCATCCATGTTAACGATCTCGCGTGGGGCATTCGTCACGATTGGCAGCTGATGGCAGGACAGGGCTCCGTGAGGGACGTGCTCAACCCAGCATGGTCTGCGAACCATTCCACAGGCGGAGGCAGCTCGGCACCCCACGTGGCCTCCCGGCTGCCGGGCACCTCTCCTGCCGCCGGCTCTGTGTGGCACCGACACCAGCACGCCCTGCGCTCTGGGGCACTGGCCTCCTCGCTGGCCTGCTCCTCTTCGCTCCCTCTCTGCGGGGACTTGCACCCTCCCTGATGGTGGGTCTCGTTTGTCTCCGCTCCCACAGGGCAGCCAAGGCCATCTCCAGTGGTGTTTGCAAGGTGCTTGCATCCATAAAATGCTAAATAAGATGTCTGCAGGCTTCTCCATCTTCATTCTTGGTGGGGTGAAGAGGAGGAAACACAGCTCTCACCCATGTGGAGATCTGAGCTTGGCAGTACACGTCCTCTCAGCAAATTCCCAGTGTCCCCAGCACAGATTCCAAAAATCTCCTCGTCTGGAGTCTGGGCTGGCTCCAGCCCTCAGCACCAGCTGGCAGCACAGTGGTCTAAAGCTCCGGTTTCTGTCTGGCACCGCCAGTGATCACAGAAAGACGATGCAGCTGGTGTGTGTGGAGGAGAGAACATGCCTCCACCGCGGGGAGATGAGCCTGGACCTGCTGCATCCAGCACTGCACATCCCAGAGCGACGTGGGGCAGGTGAGTCCACTGTGGCTGCTACAGCCCCGGAGCACCGGCCACTGGCCACGCGGGAGGCAGAAAATAGACATGTGTTTCTAACCTTCTGGGCTACAGAAGGACCACCCTGGTGTTTGTTATGTCCCCATAAGAAGTGGAGGAGCTGCGAAGGGCAGTCAGAGACCTGGGTCTGAGCTCTGCCCCAGGCTCCGGGCAGCTCACCCGTCTTTCATCCCCGCATGGTCTGTCAGGGATCCTTGTGCTGCAGGTTTGGGATGGGGAGCCATCCCATGTCTGCCCAGGTGGCCCAAATCTTGGTGCCTACGGTGCCATAAAGAATGATCACAGCAGCTTTGGACTCCCCAGGGTGACAAAAGTCGGCACAGGATCATGGGAGGGAAATGGGGAGGACCTTGCAGATTATTTCTGCCTGTCACTGCTGAACTCCCACCCTGGCTCCCAGCCCTGCCCTCCAGCTGGCCAACTGGACCAGACGGATGCGCCTACAGCCCACGGGCAGCTTCCCGACCCTGGTGCTGCCACGGTGCGTTTTTCCTACTGATAGCGGACAGGCAGCAAGCGCAACGCTTCTGCCGCCAGCTGTGGACCAACCCTCCCAGGAGAGCTCCGAGAGCCTCCCGCGGGGTCCGGGGTGTGCTGGGGCTGCAGCGACTGGGATGGCCAGCGTCAGCCCTGGGTTTCTGCAGTGACAGACCCTGCAGGGAAGGAATGAGTCGTGTCGCTCAGACGCTGCGGTGCAGCCACCCGGGAGGGGTGGCAGACCCTCGGAGCCCCCCTCCCTACAGCGGGGCGAGAACAGGCAAAGATGCTCGTGCTGAGCCCAGGGCTGTTGGCAGCAGCTCCTGTGGGAATGGAGCAGCAGAGGATAGCGGGGAAAGAAAGCAATGGCAGGGAACGGATGGAGCTGTGACTCCTTTTGTCGGGAAATCAATAAATCAGTGGGTCTTGCACTCCTTTTGGCATCTCCTCCCACTTAGAAATCCAGCCGGGAGGCGGGCAGCGCAGGGAGCCGGTGGCTCTGCAGCGAGACACCGGCACAGCTCAGCTTGCTGAAGTCAGAAGCCAGAAAACACTTAAAAATAGCAATTGGATGGCCTTCCCTGACCTCGTTAGTCATCTTTCTCCCCAGAAGCGGAGACGAGACCAGCCCGGACTCCAGCTGAAGGTCTGCTCTTGCCCAGTGGGACCATTAGTGAGGAGGGCTGGGAGGCAGCGCTGGGCTTTGGGCAGCGATCCTGGCAGAGCCGGGGCTGGTGCTCGGCTTCCCTCGAGGGCAGGCTCCGTCTGCGGCACCGGCCCCTGGCCCTTGGGAGACCCGCTCCGGAGCCTGGCTGGGGAAAGGCGAGCCCACCAGCCCAAATCAGGGCCATCCAGGGCACAGGATCTCACAGGCGGGAGACCCTGACAGCGTCTCGTGTTTTCCTCACCCCGTCATTCCACCTCTCCCACCGGGGACGGTGTAGGGCAGCGGCTCTTCCCCCGTGGAGCCGGCGTCCACGCCAGCCTGGCAGCGTGCTGCAGTCACGGGTGGCGAAGGTTTGGTGGAAACGCCTTCCATTTCCCTTCACAAGCAGAGCCGCCTGAGGTGGAAGCTGATGTTTGAGATTTCTTCTTTCATCTTGCGGCAGCTGTACATTTTTTATGGCCCAGTGTTTTTGGTCATTTCAGACTCAGCTTTCCTGGTGAAAACAACCAGAAAACGCATTTGATGGTTTAACTCTTGACAGTTTAATTCTTGGTCCCCAGTTAGCATTAGCTGGTTTTGGTTTATGAATTAGCAATTGTAATTGATACCTGAGCACGGGATAACTGCTTCTGGATTGAGCTTCTGTCAGCCTTCCTGGCAGTTCGTTCAGTCACACGATGATTTATGCAAGCTCAGGGCTTCACAAGTACGATTTTCTGTTTTCCTGCCTATGAACTGCTTTTATTTCATTCTCTTTGCCTTTTACTCTAACTCACAAATTGATGCTCATCTTCCGTCATTTATTTGTATTAGCTGAGGACCGAGTGAACGCAACGTTCATTAAGGAGAGAACACAAACACGAGGGCCGTGCGCGCGCACATCTGGAGCGGTGGCAGGAGGCAGCGAGAGCCCGTGTCCCGCGGCTGCTGCGCACACGAGCAGGATCGTAATTCCTTAATCCATTCCCCCGCGGACCCGGCGGAAGCCCTGGCTGTGTGGGGACGCCCGAGGAGCGGCTGGGTTGGCTCTTCTGCCGGCAGCGCGGGCACTGCCAGGGGCTGGGGCACGGGGCACGGAGCGGGGCTGACTAACGAGCTCGCTAACGAGCTGTGCCCTGGCAGCCCAAACCAGAGAGGGGCAGGGAGAGCTGCCAGGCTGGTGCCGGGGAGGAGGGTGGTGAAACGCAGATGTCTGCCGGGCTTCTGGAGGAGAAGCAGAGGGCCGCCAGTGGGAGATGAGTCTCTGCTTCGCCGGGGCGGCTGCTGCAGCGGCTGGAGGGGAGCAGAGGCAGCGCCATGTCTGGGGACAAGCCACCCCGGGCACGTGGGTGCTTGTCAGAAGCCAGAGCCGTCACGAGCAACGAGGGTTGGCTTTGCTGTGAAAGCTGCTGCGTCCCCACGCACGGGGCAGCCACCGCAGCCGCGTGGCTTTTACCACCCAGGAGCGAGACCTCCGCAGCCACGACACTTCAGCTCCGCACCCCAGAGCAGCCATGGGGCAAACGATGTGTTACGAAGAGGACAAGGAACAAACCAGAAACCACCATCGTGCTGCAGCACCAGCCCACAGTCTGCACCCCCCTGGGACCCGGGGGACCCGTCCAGCCCCCCGGGGACAGGGAAGCAGCCGCCTGTGGAAGGTGGGTGGGACGACTGATGGTGCAGAGCAGGAGAGAGCAGGGAAGGGCACGGCCTGGGTGGCTGCACCTCTTTGGAAGAGGTTTGGAAGAGGACGTCACCTGGCACCGACACAAGTTAGAACAGCCCAGAGACACCGCGCTCTTCACACAGCCCGCAGTTAAGCCATGGAGCTCCTCACCATGGTTTCTCCTGTTTTCCATGGTGTACCTGGTGCACCCTGTCATCCAGCTGCAAACTTGCTGTGGACACTTGTGTGCTGTGCCAGCTGTGGGGCTGGAGCACCAGGACCCTCAGAGATGGTCTGAGCATCTCGGCGAGCAGCAGGGGTGCCGAGGCCGCCTCCGGGCAGGCAGCCTGTGGGTCAGGGCAGGAGGGCGGTTAGAGTCCTGCCCCACGTGTCCGTGGTTAGATGGTACCCGGTGTGGTAGGCTGGCGAGCATCCCAGCCCAGAGACTCTGCCCCATCCACCCGAGGGGACGGGAGCTGCGGTGGGGTTTGGCTGGTGTGACTGCGGGACTTGGTGTGACTGCGGGACTTCATACCAGCCGGCCCAGAGGTTCTGTCGACCCTTGCAGGACAGCCTGCGGCGCAGAAGAGCCCTTCTGCTGGCTTGTTTCGGGCTGCGATGAGGTGCCGTCTGCTGGGAAGGGTGCGGTGGGCCGTTGCCTGGACGTGCCCGGTGCTGCCCTACGGGACGGGGTGTGGGTGCTGCTCCCCACCAGGGAGGGCTGGTGCCCCGGACCAGCCCCTGTGTTTGAAGCCACCTCGCCTGCCCGGGGCCGGGGACCTGCAGGCTGCAGCGTGTCCCACCCCTGGCTCCAGCCAGGGCAGGCGGGGATGCTCGCGTGGAGCCCGGCGCAGCTCAGCGGGCGGCAGAGGCACAGAGAGAGCGCTCGCCATCCACAACGCGAAGCCAAAAAGCAAATAAAGGGCCCTTTGTCCTTCCCCTCGTTAGTCTGTGTGTCTCCCCGGTGCAGGGGAAGTAATTATCCATTTCTTCACGCTGGTGTGGAGCCTCCTCTCTCCCTCGGTGCGTGCCCAAACACCTTGTCTGCAGAGTTAATTGACACGCACAATGGATTTCTTGCTCTCCCCATTCTCTGACCGGGCTCTGTGTCGTGGGGGCTTTTTTCTTTCCATTTTTTGTGTGTGTGTGTGGTGCCCACTCAATTAACCGAATCGGGGCAATTTTGCCTTTAGGGAAGGGATTGCTCCCCGGCAGCGAGCAGCACTCAGACGTGCAGGCTGTCTCCCCTTCGCAGGCTGTGCGGGCCCCGGGCAGGCGGCTGGTGCTTCCCCAGCGGGGCTGGCCACCAGCATGGGGCTAGCCACTGGCATGGGGCTGGCCACCGGGGCAGAGCAGGACACGGGGACTCACGGCCATGGGATACCTCTGTGCCCATGGGCTCCTCTTCCAAGCACCCACCCTGCCCGTGGGTCACATCGGTAGAAGGAGATTCAAGGTTATGAAAATGAACTCTCTACTTGTGGTTTTCAGCAGGTTGCCCAGGGGAGTCCGAATCCCTGCGGTCCAGAGAGCGGGAGGTGGTTTCCTGGAGCAGCGTCTCACGGTGGCTGGTGAAGGAGCTGCTCTGGCTGCAGCTGGTTTTAGCCCAGGTGGTAAATTGCGTGCCCAGCTCCGGGCGTCCTGGCACGTGAACAGCAAAGGGGCTGAGCCCTGGTGGTACGGGATGTCCCCCTGCCGCGTCTCGGGGACAGGCACCGCGGGTGAGGGCTCATCCTTTAAAGCCCAGTCCGGCACTGCTGGAGCCAGATGGAGTTTGCCGGAGGCAGGGCTGAATCCTGGTGTCTCCCAGGGGACCGGAGTCCCCCCCGGCTCCTCTCTGCCACACTGCCGGGGTCTGAAGGGTGCAGACGTGGCTGGGGGCTGCTCGTGCCAACCCCCCCCCCAGGGACACCGGGTCAGTGTAACTCCGGAGCAGTGACCCACGCAGATCCTCGCACCGCTCTCTAACAGCCCTTTTGCCAGCCCTAATGGTCTCTCGGTTCAGCCCGGAGCTCTAAAAACCGCCTCCTGCTCACTGGTAATAACTGATTTGGAAGATGTTATTGAATGAGTACTATTGATTTCCCCTCCTGAAGGTTGAGCTGGTAATAAAGTCATACGCTAGTATTTATGCTAATATTGAAATTAATTACCTGCCATTTTTATGTGTTTTAATGATTTGTTTGTGATGCTCTTTATAGCTGTAGTGGAAGGCCGGTGACTGATATACCTCTGTTCTTTATGAATGCAATTAAAAAGAAAGCACTTTAAGGCATTTACTCACAAATAGCACCCACCAGGATCTGAACCTCAGGGGGTACGTATGATCCGCACTGTCTATTAAATGTCACACTCACAATTACAGCCTCCCGCACGATTTACAGCGGGTTGCTGGAGTGGGATGTGATCCGTAGGCACGTTGCAGGGGGAGCCACCAGCGGGAGCGTCCATGGGAGACACACAGCACTGCGGAGCCGAGCGCGCCGCGGGCGAGGAGGCAGCACCTTCCTCACCTCCCTCCGGGCACCTCGGTCAGTCAGAGGCACAAAAAGCTCCGGGACGTGAGTGTCCTTCGCCTGGGCGCTGCCCCCGGCTGTGCCAGGTCCCTGTCGCACAGCAGCGCTCGGAGCACCCGCGGTGGAGACGGGCAGCTCTTCGGGGGTGGTGGGAGAGGTTCTGGGGGGGTCTGGGGTTTTGGGGGGGCACAGGCTGCTGTGGGCAGCAGTGATGGACTGGGTCTGTGTGCTGACCCCCAGGTTCTCGCACTTGCTGCTTCAGATATCACAGGGGAACCCTCTCCCGACACCAGACTTGGAGCTTGTTTGACTTTTGGATGCCCCTGGAGACACTGGCACAGAAAGAGCAGTCGTGTTAGAGGTGACGAGCACCTCACCCCCCAGCTGTTTCCTAAGCGCACTGATACGCACATCCCTTTAAATCCTGTGGCTGCAAGATGTCTTCACCTCTTAAGATTCAGAAGCTGCAGCCTCGGAGCAAGAAGCCGCCAAGCTGGATTTGTGCTGACGCGCTCCCTCCCCCAGCGGCCCCTCGTCTCCCCGGCCTCCACCAGCCCTCGCTGGTGTCTGAGACGTTTCAGTCTCCATGTCCAAGGGGGACATTTAAATTCAACGGGTTCGTCTGGGAGAACTTCCCCCAGCTCCGGGCAGGGAGGTCACCTCCAGCTTACTGCGTGTCACTGGCCATTTGGGGCCGAGCTCTCCCGAGGTTTTGTGCAGGGTTTGTGTCACCGGCGGGTTTCATTCTGGAGATGGCGGTGGAGGGCTCTGGCTGCACCGTGTAGGACAGGCAGCGCCCCGCTAGAGTTAAGCCTCTTCCCTCTGGCTTCCTTCTCCCTGGAGGTCGGGGACGGCACTGCTGACTTCGGTGCTCTCTGTGGGTGGGTAATTTGCTGCTGGGGCTGTTCCTGCTGCGCAGGGAGCCCCCGCGCTGCCCGGTGTGGGGCGAGCATCGCTCGGCACGCCTCCGGCTGGTTCTGGCTCTCCGGCAGCACATCTCATCTCCTTCTTCGTTTGCCATCCCAACCGGGACACGCTTTTGTCCTGTCCGCTTGGGATACCCGTGGGTGGGCGAACAGTACTCCGCCATGGAGTCTGCAACGGCTCCGAGGGCTGGGGCCCCGAGTGGGGTCTGTCCCCATCCACCCCTCACGCTTCTGCTCCCCCGGCGTGCAGCCCACCCTGTCTTCTGATGAATCTTGTGGATTATTTTTTTTTTTTTGCGTAATCTCTTGGTTTCTTTTTTCCAAAGGGACTCTTTTTAAGGCCGATATTTTCACAGCCTCGGGCAGCCAAGGTGTGGAGGTGAGGTTTCTGGTAGAGCAGAGGCGATGGCAGCCTTGTCAGGAGGCTGTTCTGGTTTGAGGTCGGCTGTGGAGACCTGGGAGGGTGCAGGGCTGCCTCCCAGTTCGGCTCGTTTGGGGTCTCTGGAACACCGGGTTTGGCTAGTCCAGCCCCAGGCTGCTGCGGCCCCGCTGTACAAGAGGGACATTGAGGTGCTGGAGCGTGTCCAGAGGAGAGCGACCAGGCTGGTGAGGGGTCTGGAGACCAAGGCATGTGAGGAGAGGCTGAGGGAGCTGGGCACGTTCAGCTTGGAGAAGAGGAGGCTGAGGGGAGACCTCATTGCCCTCTACAACTCCCTGAAAGGAGGTTGGAGAGAGGGGGGTGTTGGCCTCTTCTCCCAGGGGAATAATGACAGGACCAGAGGAAATGGGCTGAAGCTGCGGCAGGGGAGGTTTAGGTTAGATATTAGGAAGAATGACTTTACTGACAGAGTGGTCGGGCACTGGACCAGCCTGCCCAGGGAGGGGGTCGAGTCACCATCCCTAGAGGTGTTTAAGGAACGTGTAGATGTGGCGCTTCAGGGCATGCTCTAGTGGCAGAGATTGCAGGTTGGTTTTGTTTGGGGTTTTTTTGGGGGTTTTTTTGTGTGTGTGTGTATGGTTGGACTCGATGACCTCAAAGGTCCTTTCCAACCATGAAGATGCTGCGATTCTATGATTCTAAGTCACTGAGCTGAGCTCTGGGTGAGGCAGGGAGCGCTGGTGCTGGTGCTGGGGTGGGGTGGGGTGGGGTGGGGGGACCCACTTCACAGGGGCCGCGCTGTCCCTCCGGGCTCTGCCCAGCGCCACCGAGGCCACCGGGCGGGAGGCGGCGGGGGGCTGCCCTGCACCACCTGCTCTTACCGAGGCACCGCCAGAGCTCCTCCCGTCACGCCGCAGAGGGAGCAGCGGATGTGTCCCACACAGGGGTACGGGCGCGATTTTCTCTATTTTGAAGGAAACAAAGGATCAGGACAGGCTTCAGAAAAAGCGATTCTCAGCAGGTGATTGAGACTCTGAAGGAAGAAATGGTTTCTCGTAGAACCAAATTTTTCAACTCTTTTTTTAACCACTTCTTAATGTTCTAAATATATTTTAGCGCATTTTTTGAACTCACTCCGGGGGATTTCTTTGGGAGGGGCTCCGACATAAGCCATTTGGCGAGACCAGCAGGAATCTGTGATTTATTCTGGAGCCAAGCTTGCGTTTGTGATGTCAAAACCTGCTGGAAAGTCTCACCTGCCTCTAATCCTCCTAGAAGACGGGACCCATCCCCTCGGTACGCTGGGAGCACTCGGGGGCGGCAGCAGCAATCGCCAGGCGGGGGTCAGGCATGTATTTCTGCCGCTCACCCCAGCTCACCTGAGCTCTCCTGCTGTTGGCACCCGCGCTTGTTCCTGGTTTCTGTGAAGCGGTGCCGGGGCATCCCGCGCCAGAGCGGGGCGGGAGCACCCCCCGCGAGCGATGCGGCGTCTGAGCAGATGGAGGGGCAGCAGGGGACAAGCCGCGGAGGGTCGCCCGTGACCTTTCATTTTGAGGCAACGGTGCGCGGTTGCTTATGCAGAGAGGCAACAACATTCTCCGTGTCTGATTAATATTAAATATTTCACAGCTCACGACGTCCCGGCGTGCATTAGCATATGGCAGAGTTGCCTCGGTTTTGGCTACTGCGAAGAGGATGATTAATTAGTAAGACATTTTTATGTATGAAAGCGAAAACATTACAATCCTTGTGGTTGGCAGCGTGCTGATGTTTTACATTTCTGTAAGGAATAGGAGGATATGCTCATTGGCACGCTTCCCTGAAATGTTTACCAGTAAACATTTATCCTTGTTTTCTTAAATAAAAATATTGCATATTACATGTCAGAGTAATAGCACGTTGGAAACAGGCCCTTTGGAAGGGAAACGGGACAGCGTGATCTCCCGCTGCAGAAATGCACTTCCCCGACTTTAAACGAAAAGACACAAGTTGTTAGGAGGAAAGTTTAGCTTGGGAGAGGAAAGGAGGCGGGGAAGGGATTTGCGGCAGAGCCGTGAAGAGCGTTACGGAGTGGAAAGGGCAACGCAGGTGAGCGAGAGCAGCAGAAGCAGCACCAGGAAAGGGAGCGGGGGGAGCCGTGTTGATGGCTACGACTGACAGCTAACGGCAAGGCCGCGGGGGAACCAGAGGCACTGCAAAGCCTGCGGCTCGCGTCAGGGCCGCATTCCGTGCCCTTTGCCAGGGAGAGCCTTGGCTCCAGCGACAGGGAGGTGGCAATAAGGGACAACTCGTCATTTCTCTTCCTGTGGTCCCAACAGGAGGGCAGATGGCGCAGGAAGATGCCCAAGCCCAAACAACAAAACATGACGGGCGGCAACGTCACGGGAGCAAGCACGGTCCCGAGGCAGAAAATCCCTCCCCAATAAACATTTGACTCCTGAAATGTGTGCGAGGCCAGTGTCCCGGCTGCAGAGGCTGTGGGAACGAGGGAGCACAAATGCACCCCGGATGGGGACCCCGGGGTCCCCTGCCCCGAGACCCTCCTGCCGTCCCCACGCTTGCCCGCTGCCGGCTCCTTCGGTGACCCCGCTCCGCAGGTCCCGGCACCGGCTGCTTTCTGTGCAAACTGAGCGCGGGTTCAGCTTAGCCGAGCCTGTCTCCTCCGCACTGGAGTCCACCAAAGAAAACCTTTTCTGATCCCTTCCCAAACCCCTAGAGGTGCTGCGAAGCGCTGACGTGCTGCTACAAGGGGCACGGGCGAGCTCAGGGACCATGTGGCTGTGAAGTGGAGAGGGCAACAACAACCAGCGAGACCCACGGGAGAGCAGATCCCAGAGCCTGGGGGAACCACCGGCACCGTGGTCAACAGGACTTTCAAATCTCTCCCAGGAACTTGTTAAGCTCAGGGAGACAGCTTGTCTTTGTGAGCTCCATGCCACGGCTGGTCCATCGTCTCTGTCAATGATCTGATCGAGGGTCAGGCAGCACCAGTGCCTCAAATGGCACCTTCTCCCAAGGTAAAGCACGTCTAAGTTTAGTTTCCTGAGATGGAAAATGGTCAGAAGCACTGGAAAACCCCAAAGGCAGTTCTGTAAAGCCCTGAGCTGCCAGGACTGTGCTCCGTCCCTCAGCGCCCAAATGTGATGCCTCTGGCCATGCCTTGATGGGTGACCCCGGGGCTCCCAGCACCTCCCCTCAGCCGCCCGCTTTCCAAACCCGACTGTGCCAGCCCAGCAACATTTGCCTGAATAAATCCCTTTCACTGGATTGTGACCAATCCCTTGGCTCACCTGAGAAGAGCAGTTGTCCACCCTGAGCCGTGTCCCACCTGAGCCGTGTCCCACCGAGCTTTGCCATTTGCAAACCACCAGTGACAACTTTTTAGGCTGTTGGAGCAGCTGGGAAGGTGCGCTCGCCCGAGGACTGCTGCTGGGGGATCCTTTCTGCCGGAGAGCCACCAACAAGCTAGTTCTAAACACATCTAGTGACTGTCTGACTAATTTCACATGGTGCAAATATTAGTACCAAAATACGGGCCTAGCATTGAGTCAAATTCCCCGACAGACTGCGTGTGTCTGGTGGTTCCGTTGCTTTCACCCTTCAGGTCTTTTGTCCCTTCAAAAGGGTGGACACGTGTAGGTGACACGGGCAGGGCGGCAGGGGACAAGGCATGCAGGGACAGGGGTCTGAGGGCGGGGGAAGGAGCTGCACCCCGTGAGGGGCGGTGTGCTGGAGGGGGGGAGACGGCTGTTGGGAGAGCAGGAGCAGGGGCAGGCGGCAGCACGGCCGCGCAATAGCTCAGCAGAATTAGATTTAAAGGCGCTGTGATCCTGGCTTGGAAAACGTACGCAATTCCCTGCCAGGTCAGGTCAGCACCCAACACGCACAGTAACGCGCGGGGTGGAGGGCAGGTAACCCCCGAGCTCCCCACGGAAAGGGATCCAGGAGACGGCCCGAGGGCAGACGCTTGTCGCTGTGGTCTTGCCGGAGGAGCCGGAGCACCAGAGCCCAGCTTCAGCTTCAGTGGGGCTCGGACCGGGAATCCACCGCCGAGGGAGCGGGGTTCGTGTCTCCAGCTCATCGCCGAGCCACCTACACCAGCGCCGCGGCGGGAAGATCCCTTCCCTGGGTGCCCCCGCGGGTTCAGCAGCTCTCGAGGTCCGTGTGCGGGGGTTTCTCTCCGCTCGCTTCTCCCTTGTTGAAATAAGCGGTGGCAAATTAGGTCATGTGGAGCTAAATCGAGCATTAACTGTTCTCCCTCCAGAACTGCTGCCGCAGCCTCTCCGGGGAAATAAAAACCGGTTCAAAATGTGACTTGGATCAGATTGCTTCCCCTGCGGTGCCGGCAGCCCCCGGGCTTTCCGGAGAGGAACGGCTGGCGAGAGCGAGCGGCTGGCAGGGAGCAGGGCTTTGGGGGGCAGACGAGGGCGGGCAGAGGGTGCCGGAGCCTCCCTCCCTCTCTCCCGCACCCCGCGCCAGCTCGGCACCTCGCATGCACCGTGTCCACCATCCCGCATCCTGCGGCTCCGCTGCGGCTCCCGCTCCCCGCACCCCCGGGAGATCACCCCTCGCGCAGAGCCAAACCACAAACTGGCATTCCAGGCCTTCGGTGTTGAGGGATATTAGTTGTTTAGTGTAAATAAGTAAGTTTTAATTAGAATAAATTACTTAGGATTATAATACGGTGTGACTTGGGCTGTTTGCCTGGCTTTGCTTAGCAGGAGTAGCTGGATTTGCTGACGCCTTTAGGCCGCGATAGTTATTTTTCTCAGTAATGTTCCTAGCAGCTGGTGCAGTGCTGGGTTTAGTCTTTCGGTACGGGAAAGTGTTTTGATATCACGCTGACGTTTTGGTAGGGTTTTCCCCAAGTCTGGGGCTCTTCGGTTCCCTGTGTCCTGCCGGCGAGCGCGGGCGCACGAGGGGCGTGAGCCAGGAGATGCGGCGGCTCCAGCCCTCGGCTGAAACTGCAGGTCAGCCAGGGAAGAGCCGCAGGAAGAGAATCCAACGAGGTGTTAGACCAAAAGTCACCGTTGGAGTAAAGGACGCGTGGACGGCGGGTGGAGAGGTGACATTGCCCAGGGGTTCCTTTGTTCGGGGTCCCTCTCCTCGGAGGCACCCAGCCCGGGCTGTGCCTCCCACGTCAGTTCATGAGTTCGTAAAGCCTGATGCCCGAGACTCTGCTGTGGGAAACCGAGGGACGAGCCCGAAGGAGGAGGAAGCGCCTGGGGCTCTGTGTGTGTGTGTGTGTGTGAGTGTGAGTGTGTGTGTGAGTGTGAGTGTGTCAGTGTGTGTGTGAGTGTGTGTGCAGAGGCTCTCCCGCCCCTCTGAAGCTCGGGGGGGATTTGACCCGTGCTGGTACCTCCCCCCACGCTGCCCGCAGGCCGGCACCGCGGGGCTCTGTGAGTCCTGCGCCCGCCTCCTGCCGGGACACCCCGTCCCTCCGTGTGACACGGGACGGCCCCAGGGATGCCCGATGGCACCGCTGCCCACGGGAGCACAAAGAGCTCCGCGAACCGGAGCTGCGCAGCGAGAGCCGTGGGCAAGAGACGCTTCTCCATCCTGCTGCCTTCGCATCAGCCGTTTCCTCCAGTTTTCTTCCTCTTTCGTTTTTTGGCAGAAATCCAACACTGGCAGAGAGGAGAGGCAGCATCTGCCGAACCAGACACATGCAAAGCTCTCCATGTGCCGACGGTTCAGCCCAAGGCTGAGCACAAACGCACCCAGCTTCACAGGCAGGCGGATGGTGGGTCGTGGGACGCGCGGGTGGAGCAGTGAGGAACACGTCCCCCTCGCTCCGGGGGCAGCGGGGTGGGATGGGCGCAGCCCCCCGTCTCTCCCAGAGAGACCCAGCCCACCCGGCCCAGCCCAGGAGCTTTGGGATCAGGATTTCCCGGGCACAGCTCAGGCAGTGATGGGCAAAAGGTGGCAGGAGCTCCTTCCCAGGACCTCAGGGGCTGCTGTGAGACACCGCGAGAAGTTTGATACTGTGTGAAATGGTACCAGCGGGAACAATGGGGTGAAACTTGGCAAAGGTGGGGTGCCAGGGCACGGCTCCAGCCAGCCAGGGCAGGTTGGGTGGGACGGAGCCTTCGGGCGCAGGCACCAGAGTCACTCTCTGGGCTCCTTTTGCCTTCCCACTCTTTTCCCAAGCTGCCCTCTCCACAGGGCCTGTCCTCACACGCAGGTTCGATGGGTTGGTTCCAGGTTAGTTAATGGAGCCCAAGCGCTGCTCGCGGCTGCTCCGGCATCGCGAAATGCCGCTCTCCTGCGTGTGAGACGGTGGTAAATGCACCAGGGTCGGCGCAGCTGGACACAGGCTGTCCAGCCCCTAAGCAAAGCCATCCCCAAACCCACACCGCTGAGGTACCACCCTTGCAGGTAAATTTTGCTCACTTTCAGGGGGCAAAAAGGGCAAAACTGGAGGCATTTACAGAGCTGGGCACCTCGTCCGAGGGGGCTCTGCTGCGTGTCCGGGCAGCCGGAGACCCAGTGGCGCAGGAGCACCACTTCTTGCTTTCGGATGCTGCGTGTCCCCTTTCTCACTGCACGATGGACCGAGATAACCTGGCCCATCATGCTCTGATTCGTCCCCAGTTTCAAACTGGTCTTTAGCTGGGGCAGGAGTGCCTCAGGGCTCCTGGAAATCCTGCGTAACAGCTTCCAACCCAGCTATCCGCCTGCACCGATAACCGGGCAGAGGGTGGTTGTCGGGAGATATGACGCTGCTGAACATCCCCCTGCTCCAAATCCCTCCCTCCCCTCGGCTCCACACGCTCCTGCCGTGGGGGACGGGCTGCAGCCCCCCGGACCGCGCCGTGCCCGGCTCCCCCTCCCCGCCGGCAGCACAGCCTTCCCCACGCCGCGCCGCTGGGACCCCGCGAGCTAATGACGTGTAATTTACTGCCCTAGTGTTTATTGCCGGGGGGAGTTATCCAGATTAATCACAACTGCTACTACAAAGTTGTGTAATAAAAACCTAAATGAAATAAAAGACGGTCAAGTGATTCATTGATGGAAATCCCTCCCCTGTTCCCAATGAAAGCGCTTGCTGTACTCTCCGTGGCATTGTTTCTTTCAGTTCCCCGACTTTAATTCATAAAACACTGTTACGGCTCGCAGATATCTTGCAGGTTGGGAGAGCTGGGAAAGGGATAACTCCTGCCGGGGAAATGGGATGACGCCTCCAGGCCAAGCCCAGGCGGATCAGGGCGGGAGCTGGTCGGTCCGTGCGGCGCGGGGAGAGGGACGTCACCGGGGGCTCCCCGCCTCGTGACACTCTGGCAGTGTTACCAAAAGACCTAAAGAAACTCTCACTCTCTAAGCCACGTTTGTAGTTCAGAAAGCCGACATTAGTTTATTTATGGTGCCCCTTTTTATTTATTAAAGTTTTTGGGTTTTTTTATGGTGCCCTAGTTTATTTACAGCGCCGGGCGCATGGGGGATCTCTCCTCCTGTCACGCACCCACCAGAACTCTCCGTGCAATTTTTGTACACGTTTTACGACGTCATGATGACATCAGTACCTCCTACCTGTATCTGACGGGTCAGTAATTCACATAGGGTCACACCATGGAGTTACAGCTACCGCGCGTGCTCAGGGGAAGGGTCTTCACCTGGGCCAGGGTCGTCTTGACCCGTGGGGGTGATTTTTACTATTACAATGAAGGTACTTCAGCCTGGGACACTAAGAATTCCCGCTTTCCTGCCAAGTTGGCTGAACTTCTCAAAGCATGTAGATTAGTGCCATCCTCGAGAACGACACAACACTCGCCTCCCTTGATTAGGAGTTCTTTTCATTAGCTGATGCTTCATAAATTCAAGGACAGAATCCTCGTTATTCGTGGGAATACACATAGGGCCTTTCAACACTAGTTACTGATAACGTTTCAGAGATATGCTTTGGTAACAGCAGGAGCCCACCGGGGACCCTGGAAAACCTGCGTGTTTGGCTCCTGCACTCCCAGGCTGTTACCCCTCAATGAAAGCCCCCCTGCCCCGAAGCCAAAGGACTTCTGTGCTGGCCAGAGGAGGAGAAAACCCTGAGAAAGGGGTCTGGGCACCTCAAGAAACAGCTGATAGCCTCTAAAAAAGGATTGTCTTTCTTCCTGATGCTCTTCACCTGCTCCTTTCCTCACTCCCTTGTAATTGCCATGCCCAGGCACTGAGGAGCTCATCAGAGCAGCGGTGCCCGTGAGCTTCCGCAGCTCGTTTGGTGGGAATTGGGAAGGAGTTATAAGCACTGGCCTGGGGTGATGTGGCTACTCAGGCTGGTTTCTTGCTTGGTTGGCTTCTGGGGCGATTCCCCCTCTGCCACTTACCTGGTCTAGTGGGAGACGTCCCTGCCCAGGGCAGGGGGTTGGAACTGGGTGATCTTTAAGGTCCCTTCTAACCTGAACCATTGTGATATCTGCAGACATCAGGAGCCTGCTGGGGCTTGTCCCCTTCCACGGTGTCCTCCCTTCCTCGGGGAGGTGATGGCAAAGAGGAACCCAACGGCTGAGCAGGAGCCCAATAGGGCTGATGAAGAGCAGGCAAGCCTGGAGCCTGAGCAGCAGTACGGGACCTCTTCTGGCCTCTGGAGCTCCGCCGTGCCCAGGACGCCGTTGGATTTGCCCAGGAGGCCCAGCCCAGCAGGACGTGGTGTTGGCAGAGGCAGATCCCTCTCCTCATCCCAAAAGCAGGCAGTGGTAAGGATCCCGGGGGCATTACTGAACATGCGTGGCCTGTCGGAAAAACATCCACGTTCCTAAACCCAGTCCCCTGGCCAAGGCCGACATGTACTTTAATGAGACTTGAGTTTGAATAAGGCTGGTTTAAACAGATCATTTGTTTTACTTAGTTATACAGTGCTAAGAATGAATAAGATTCCAAGTTTCTGCCAGAAACAAATGTATGTTTGCACAGATTGAAAAGGTTACCTGGTTTCACTCCATCTGAGATGGGTTATTTACCATAAATATGTTTGCACTGGAGTTGTAAAAATTAAGTCATGTTGATTGAAAACCTTACAGCAGATGTTGTCTCGGCATCCCCCAGGAAGCTGTCACAGCCGTCTCTTCTTCGTGTGGAAGTGGCACTTGCTTCAGAAACGGTTTGGGAAATGAATGCTTTGCTGAGGAGGGGTTTGTGTTGTGTTGCCGGTGGAATATCATATTCCTGTTTGATGCATTAAGCAACGTGTAAAAATTTAATCAAAACCACATTCATTATACATGATAGTGGGGGAAAAAAACCCCAACCCTCAGCAAGGGGTTCTGCTGCTCATTAACTGCCTCAAAAACAACAGAGAGAAGAGGGAAAGTGCCTCTGCTTGGCAAAAAGACTTGAAAACAAGAGCGGTGTCATTAACATCACTGACCTAAAAAAAAAGGGTTTGGTGTGGGACCAGGCACGAGCTCCCAGTGACAAACCCCGGCGCTTGGGTCGTGGGTGGCCGAAGGGGTCGCGATGCACCTGGACCTTCATCTACTGGGGTCCCCTCTTCGTGCTTGAGGCCAGCCGGCGGCAGGGAAGCCTGTGCTGCACTGGTGTGTACTGGCCCGTGCTGGGCTGCGCTGCTGGGACAGG